>NW_027225572.1:3421071-3761428 GCF_038994185.2 Dermacentor albipictus | reverse complement strand
CACCTCCCCCCCCAACTGGTCCTTTGCACCCGCGGCCCACGGCCCCCAGCCCCCCCCCTGTTGCTACGCCACTGTGCACGTGTCAATTCACCCTCTCAAAAAGCATCGTCCCGATGCTACAAACAAAACAGGAAGGCGAAAAACTAAAGGACTATTAATAAATAAAAGTAAGAAAACAACAAAGACGCAAAGTCCACAGTAACGCAGTCCAAAAAAAAAGAAAGTCCAATGTTCAGCTATGCAAAGTCCCAAAGTCCATTAGCGCTAGTAGAACAGCTTAAGTCGCACAACATGGACTGTTTCAGATCGTGAGCAGGGCCGCTGTGGTAGCGAAATGCCGTCTGGCACGACCTCATAACCGAGTGCGCTAAGGCGTCGTGTGATCTTGTAGGGTCCGAAATAGGGTCGCAATAGTTTTTCACTGAGTTGTCGTCGGCATATCGGGTCCAAACCCAAACACGGTCGCCGGGCTGATATTCCACGTAGCGCCGTCGAAGATTGTGGTACCGGCTGTCGGTCCTTTGCTTGTCCTTGATGCGCAGGCAGGCGAGCTCTCAGGATTTTTCAGCGCGTTGGAGATAGGCAGTGGCGTCAACATTTTCTTCTTCGGTGACGTATGTTGTGGAATAAGAGACGGAGAACTAAATGACAGACGTCCGTTTGCTTGGAGCGCATCAAGAAGACTCATTTATTTTTGACTAGAAGGTATGGCATCGGAAGTCACGATACACTGTGCAAGCAGGCTTTCTTGCACCCCGCACGTGCAAGCAATCCGCTCCAAACCTGAAACGCACCACCGCAACGCCCGTCGCGGTTCGTAGAACGCGCCCGCCAGTAATTTGCACGCAGTTTGAGGGGTGTCAAGTGTCCGGCGCTTCTGCCACAGCGACCTCAGCAGAGCCGTTTTAGGTGGGGGACTCCTCCTCGCCACATCGTCGGTGGCCCCAGCGCGGGGGTGCTTTGGCTCCAGAATGGAGGATATAGCAACCTCCACCGGATGAGCGAACTATTATTCAGCTCATTGCTCCACAATCTCCAAGGGATACAGCAGCTGTATCGGTCGCTTCACCTCTGTTCCCCCACTTAATACCAATTTGCAGGACCGCACCCTGCCATCTCAACCCTTAAATGCTTCCTTAATTCTGGCGGTCTTCCACATGTGGCGTTTCAAGCGGTCATCCACCAGGGGCACCAAGGCGTCTTTCTTCAGATCGATCGATGTCGTAGGTCGGCACGTATGTGCCGATCTGAGCTCCAATAAGTACTCTTTCCATCACCGTCTCCAGTAACCAGTACTTCCAGCGTCGTGAGAGATGCATGCCTCAACCAGGAATTCCGTCCGGCAGCAGGTATGGAGGAAGGGTCGTTAACTTTCTACCGACAAGGAAGTGCGCCAGTGACAGTTGTTCTGGCTCTTCAACATCATCATATATGAAAATCAAGGGGCATAAGTTGATCATGGCCTCCACCTCATAAAGAACGGTGGTCGACTCTTCAAAACTCGAGCTGCTCTGACCTAACACCTTTCGCAATGCTACTTTGACAGATCACACCATCCGCTCCCAGAATCCGCCCCACAAAGCTTCCCATTCAACAATAAACTTCCATCCGATCTGCTTTCCGGCGAGCTATGACTGCAATTCCTCGACTTGCAACAGCATGAACATGGCCTTTAGATCCCTGGCTGCACGCTTGAATGTACGCGCGTTGTCCGAATACACTGTCGAGCAGATTCCACGGTGTGCCACTTAGCGTTTAAAGGCCAAGAGGAAGGCTGTAGCTGACAGGTCGCTGACGAGCTTAAGGTGGACGGCACGTATCACAGCACAGGCAAAAATAGCGATGTAGCATTTTTTGCTGTCGCGTGGCGGTTGACAAATCAAGGGCCCTGCAAAATTGATGCCAACGATATCGAACGGGTTTCCTTTTGTCACTCTGTCAGCTGTAAATGGTGCAACTGGGTCCGTAGCTGGAGGGCAACCTTGTTTGTGACAAACTAGGCACTGCTTGATAACTTTCTTTACAGCCTGACGTCCTCTGATAATTAAATACGATTCTCGCAGCCGTGCTAGAGTATCGCGTACGCCCCTGTGCAGCATTCTCAAGTGTTCCTTCCGTATGAGCAGTGACGTGAGGTGGTGATTGCCAGGGAGAACGATGGGATGCTTAGTCTCTTCGTTGTTATCACTGAACTGCAAGCGTCCACCAACTCCCATGAGGCCTACTTTATCGAAGTACGGGTTTTAAGGCAAAACAGGCGAGCGCTTGTGCAGCGGTCTTCGATTCTTTAGGTTTGAAATGTCTTAGATGAATGCATCTCCTTGAGCTTTAGCCAATCAATATATTTCGGCGCCGATTACTTCTTCAGCTCGTAATGGGCCGATTGTCTTCCCTTCTTTATTGTGGCACTTGTCGACAAAGCGGTGAACCCACGCGGTTACTTGCACGACTCTGCTTAATGAACTGTAATTCTCAACATTGATAATTGCGATGGATGACGATGATACTATGGGCACCACCGTTAACTTTCGCTCTTCCATTTGGCACTGCCGAACGTTCGAGCTCGGCTCACTTATCATTGGCCAATGCGTGTCATCCTCCTGAAGCCAACGGTGTCCTCTCCACCACACTTCGCTTTCCCACAGGGCTGATGGGAGAATGCCGTGGGTGATTAGGTCAGCGGGGTTGTCTGACCCGGGGTAGTGTTTCCAATTATTGGGATCTGTCAGCGCTTGTAACTCTGAGACTCGATTTGCTACTGTAATAACCGATGTTGACGCAGCAGCAGCTTTTGCAAGATTCCTTTATTGCACGAAAAACAAGGGTTTATGTAGGCACGGTGCATCGTTTATCGGCACACGTGCGATGTGTTTAAACACGTAAGTCATGAGCACAAGATAGCCAACTCAGTCATGCTCTGTTATCACAGCTACGAAAGGCTTCCATCTGGCAGCGTTTCCTTTGATCCAGTACATAGTACACTGTACAGTCAGTCCAGAGGATGGCAGCAACATTCTGCAGATCCAAGGCCTTGGTAACGTAGTGGCGTAGTCGCGCGCCAACAAGGGCTCCCATCAGCTCCAATCGGGGTAGCGAGAGGCGTTTCAAAGGGGCCACTCTTCATTTGGCCATGATCAAGCTTACATTTATTATCCCGAACGGAGACTTGATCATGATATATGCGACAGCACATAGACCTTCGGGCTTCCATCACAGAAAATATGCACCGCTCTCTCCGTAACATAGTTTCTAAAGTCTGCCGCTAACAGTTTTGGAATAGACACTCCTTCAATGCATGGAAGCTCCTTAAGCCAGCAGTCCCACTCAGGCTGCAATGCTTCGGGCAAGGGTTCGTCCCAACCAATTCCCAACTCCCACAACTTCTGGAACATTACCTTTACGCATAATGTTGTGGGCGCAATAAATCCAAAAGGGTCGAAAATTCTTGCCGGGACCTGTAACACAAATCTCTTGTCGGCTCTTGCGGAGAGAGAAAAAGTTGATGAGTGAAGTTAGGTTGTATTCCAAGTGGTCAGTCTTAGGATTCCAACCAAGTTCCAATACCTTTGTAGCAGCAACATGTCCAGCATCAGCGTACGTTCTTTCCACAATGCCATTCTCTGAGAAGTTGATGATATCGCGATCGTTCAACATCCACTAGTGTAGCCCCATCCCTGCTTGAGACAATATATCTTTTGATTCCTGGCACAAGACTTTACCCTTGTCAAGGCTGCAACCCCAGTTACAAGGTCATTCACGTAAATATGCTTGCGCAGCATGCCCACAATCTCAGCATACTGTTCCGGCAGGCCTTCCAGATGATGTAACGTTGCAGCCAAGAGAAATGGGCTCGACGTTACACCGAACGGCACGCGAGTCATCCGATAGGACACCACAGCTGGACATTCTTCCCCTTTCTTTGGCGCCATAGCGTACCAGAGGAACTGCGGAGTGTTCCGATCGCCCTCTAATAGGGATGTTTGGAGAAAGGCCTTTTCAATATCCGTAACGATGGCAATGTTGTAAGTGCGGAAATTGATCAGCAGATCAATGAGCTCTGGGTTTAGGTTTGGGTCACTTTCCAAAACATTCTTCAATGAGAGGCAATTTTTGGCACTTCATGATGCACAGAATACAACCTTCAGTTTTGTCGTCTAGCTTTCGTGACGAACAACTGCTTGATGTGGCATATAGTACACCCGACCTTCAGACGTGCCGTAATCCTTGCTGGCTGGCTCTGTCCAGCCCTTTTCTATGTAGTCTCTTAAACACGCGTCGTATTCCCTAATCAGCGAATCTCCTTTCAAGAGGCGCGTTGTATGTGCTTTAAGACGCCTTGCTGCGTACTCGTAGTTGTCGCCAAGCTCGTAAACCATCGAATTCCAAGAGAACGACACCTTATAGCGGCAATTCTCAAAGCTGACAGTTTCTTTATAGTGCTGACGGACTGCGTCCCGGTGAAGAACTGGCTCATGTTACTTACAGTAAAATACAATGCAATACAATACAATATATTTTATTAGCTCTCTCAAGGTTACAACAGCAACTAAGGAGAGAGGACGCAAGGCAAGAAGCTGCGTTGTTGCAGCTTGAGAGCCACCCTGCGTCCTCTGCCGGGGTGCATATCCCAGCAGCTGATCACAACAGCAGTGGAAGAACGCACTCACAAACACAAAAGAAATACAGCCACAAAAATATCTACATCTGACGTTTGCGTGAAGTTACGCCTCTACTATCGCTGGACGTTATTTGACAGAAACTATTACACATATTCTATGCACAGGAAACTCATTTACAATCAATCGAGATACAACGCAAGTAAAATGAAGGTACACGAAGCTATATATATCTCCTAATCACGAACTATATACATTCAAACATGGGAATAAGTTTGGCTAATTTATGCCGTGAAGTCTCTTCAAGTATGATGTTGTTCTTTTGCAAAATACTGAGATAATGTGATAAATTATATTTCAGTGACTGCTTACCGTATGTTGTGCGGCAGGAAGATACACATTTTGTTCCGAGTATTGTAGGTGTGATGACGAACTTATGGGGCAAAGGTTCGTGTACTCAATGGTTCGGTTGGTTCTCTTAGGCGGAGCCTCCGAGAACCCAATTTAGGACAAAGCCGTTGGTTTGAACACACACACAAAGACTTTTAATCAAGCTAAAAGCAGGCATAAACTAAATAGAAGGAAACAGAAAGCAAGCTTAAAATACACACTCAAGCAGACATTGCGGCAAGGAACACACATAGGGCTTGCATGAGGTTAACGAGTGCACGAGTCCGGGCTTGCCATGAGGGCAGGGACGCGTAACAGTCTCGACGCGGCGACGCGGCGACAAGCTGGCGAAAGGAGTGGCGCCGGTCTCAACATAGGTCGCGGCGTAAGCTGACCGACCGGGCGACCGGAGCGCGCCAGCTCTGGCTAGGCGAGGTAAAGCTGGCGGCTGGGTGGCAGGAGCAGACGGCGTCGGCGTTCTGGCCGGGCAGCCGGCGTAGAACTCGGGCCCGTAGCCCGACTGTTCTCGTCCTGCCCACTGGCGCTGAAGCTCACCGGCGTTGAGGAGCTGACGGCATGCTCGGGTAGACGGGCGACGCAACAGGAACAGGTTGGCAGGAGGCCCCGGTCGGGTGAAGTCCTGGTGGGCTCGGGTCCGGAACCCGACGGCCCGTCTTCAACGCCCGCTCCGGTGGTTGACCTCCTCCTGCCGTTGCTTCCTGGAACTCTCCTGGCGTCTCCCCTGCGTCTCCTTGCGTGTCCTCTCCGTCTCCCTTGCGCACCACGCTTTTTCTTCTGGTCTGGCCGATTTTGCATTCTCGGATTGGCTGCCTGACGCCCCGTGGTCTTTTCTAATTGGTTGCTTTTCTTCTTTTTGTTGTCTTTCATGCGCCGCGCGTTCTCGTACCGGACGCTCTTCGGCGTCGTTGTTTTCCTTCTTCCACCTTGGCGCGCGTGCACTCAGTGTCGTCTGCTCCTGACCGTCCCGATCACCGCACCATGTCGCGCACCACACACCACAGGAGGATGTAATCGAACAGTTAGGTTGAGACTTGATAAAAGGAACTCATTCTTAGTGGACACAGCGTTTTTATACAGAGAGATCAACTTGAATGGGAATAACTCTGATATTGTGATGATATTAAACTTTGCAAAGTAGGGATCCGTATGAGTGCACCACGGTACATTAGCTATTAATCTAATTGCTCGTTCATGAGCGATTAGAATTTTCATTTGGTTCTGCTTGGTTGTTGTCCCCCGGACCATGAGACAATAGGTTATATGTGGCAATATAAATGCGTTGTAAACTAATATTTTCACTTTAGGGGGAAGTGTGTGCTTCTGGTGGCATAGGATGCCTTTACTCATGTTTATTTGGCGCAGATATTCTCAATATGTTTACCCAATTAAGAGACTCGGTCCAAGCAACACCAAGACATTTCACAACTGGCACGACCTCAATTTTTTGTTTGCCAACCAAAGGTCGAGGTTTGCTCGCACAGTTCTGTTTTTAGCTGGGAATAATATTGCTTTCGTCTTGGTAATGTTTACTTTTAGGAAATTTTTAAAGGACCATTGACGCAGGAATTCTAAGAACTGATTGTCAAGTGCTAGTAGGTCAGTGTCTGTATTACTTGAGGCAACCATTGTGAGGTCGTCTGCATACGCTGTTATGTGTACAGGAAAAGGAGCAGAAAATATATCATTAATGTCGATAATAAATAATAGCGGCCTCCTAATGCTGCCTTGGGGTACACCAGAGAGGATAGGTTGTGAGTTTGATATAGCGTGATTAAGGGAGACCATTTATTTACGGTATTTCAAATATAATGAAATTACAGATAAGCTCGTTCCTCTAATTCCATAGTAACTGAGTTTATGTACCAGTAGATCATGATTAACCAGGTGAAATGCTTTTGAAAAATGAACATATATTCCGAGTACAAGGAGCTTTTGCTCAACCGCATTGATTATTATCTCTTTTTGCTTAATTAGTGCCATTTCAGTGGACCTTTGTTTTCTGAAACCGAATAGACTGTCTGATAAAACTGAATGTTTAACTATAAAACTATGAATTCTCACGTAAATAATCTTTTCCAGACCTTTGGACAAGATCGGAAAAATTGAAATAAGCCTGTAATTAGCCATATAGGAGGTAGCACCACCTTTGTAAATGACAGCCACTTTTGCTACCTGCTTGAAGTAGATAAAGGCAAGGCGCAGAAGACCAGGACTTAGGAAGAAGAACACAAATGACAAGACGGGCGCCACTCACAACTCAGTTTATTTTCGCAACAAGCCTGCTTTATGTAGGTCATTCAGGTCGAGTCATGCACAAAACTTTAGAATTAAAAAAACAGCAATCTATCGACCATTCAGGAATGTTATCTGCACAGCTATCGAAAGAGCAAACAAGAACCACACGTGGATCAGCACAGGAGCCAACTGATCTAGTACAGCCTTTTTCAAAGCCAACAGGGACAAAAAACCAGACATAAAAAGTACCGTCTACACTCCACTACCAACCAATCTAACCACAACATAACACACTTCAAACGCCTAAGGCCCAGTCAATGATAAAACCCCCAGGACGATGGGAATAATGACCAACGAATAACACGGAAATAACATGAAAAATGCGTCTAAGAACAGTGTCTGCGTTAAAACTAAAATCTCTAATAGTCACTCCCCTAAAAATTGATAGACATGTAACCGCGCGAAAAAAGAACCACGCGACAAACAATGAAATGGACAGAAGTGATGAACGATAAAGGTCTAAGAACAGCGTCTGCGTCAAAAAAGCAACAACAGCCTAAGAGCCACTAGAAAATCGTCAGCAAAATAAAAACTAGTTAAATAAAAGGATGACAGATGGTAAAATAAACGAAATCACTCTAAGAAGAGGCCTAAAAGAAACCTTCTAAAAAAGTCGTCTCCTTGTCACTAAGCATAATGGACGGCCTGCTGACGCATGCGTTCCCCTCTTTTTTGATGAAAAAGGCTTCCACAATTTCCCGCTCATACTTGTCTTTTCCATACTTCAAAAATTTGGTTTTGTCAAACTGAGGGCGGCAATTAGAGCAGTCTCTGGAATGCTCTGCAAGGAAACTCCCTTCCTTGTTGCGCAGATTACGACAATGTTCCATTGCCCGCTCATTGAAACATCGACCTGTTTGTCCGATATAGCTGCGCCCACAGCTTAGGGGTATTCGGTAGACTACACGTGTCCTGCATTCAGTGAACTTCTGATGCTGGATTGAACAAGCCGGCCGTTTCTCTCCGTTCATGGCACAAAGCTTAGACAGCTTGCAAGGCGCCGAGAAAACAACCTGAACGTTATGCCCACTTGCCACTTTCTTAATGTTGTGCGATACCTTATGAATGCGGCAGAATGCGGCAGGTGAATGCGCCAGAATGCGGCAGGTGTAAGCGTGGACAATTTCATTTCCTTATTAGAGTTCTACCTGAACTCAACCGCCATTTTGTTTGAAGGCAATTTTATGTGCAAGAGAAAGGGATATGCATCGGTTCTTCTGTAGCTCCTGTCCTTTGCGATATCTTCCTATCTGTTAGTTAGTTAGTTAAATGGGGTTTAATGGCGCAAAAGCGGCTGAGGCTATGCTGCGCCAAACACGAGGTGTTTTTAAAATCAAGTTTATGCAGGAAAAGGCTTTGTTAATCTATATTTTATGTAAAAATCCAGTGTCGTGTAGAAATTTACGGAGGTCACATAATGGGACTAGCGGATCATCACCTAAAATTAGAGCAGGGTGTAAAGGTATGTGCAGTGGATATAATTTGTGCAAAAGTGTTCGTCTGTGTGTTTCAGTCTGCGTACATGTGAGTAATATGTGCATAACTGTTAGTGGCTGTTGACATTTCTCGCATGTTGGTGTGTCTTCCTTCGTAAGTAAGTAATTGTTCGTGAGGTGTGTGTGCCCAATGCGTAGTCGGCATAAAACTACTTCGATGAAGCGCTCCTGATGATAGCATGACTTCCACTCGTCAACTATGGGTTTCGTGAGATGTAGTTTGTTGTCGACACAACGGTGCCATTCGCGTTGCCATTTTACCGTGAAGGCTTTTCTAATTGCACGGATGCTATCATTATATAGGAGTTTCGTGTTTGTAATATCTTTGTGCGCTGCCATCAATGCACATCTATCAGCTGCTTCGTTACCTGGTATCCCAACATGGCTTGGGACCCAACAGAAACGAATTGACCTCCCGTAGTCGTTAAGCACCAACATGTTTAAAATGCCTCCTATCAGGGGTTCACACTCAGATTTCGACTGTAGAGCCTTCAGTGAGCTTAACGAGTCAGTATATATGACTGCATGTTTGTGTTTATCAGTTATAATCTTTTTAACAGCAACCCAGATAGCGTAAACTTCAGCCGTGAAAACAGAAGCGTGTTGTGGTAGTCGAATACTTGTTTCCCAATTTTCCGCTACGGCCCCCACACCCACGTGATCTTTTGTTTTAGAGCCATCAGTGTAATATTGCATGTTATTTTGATATTTGTCCTGAAGTGCACGGAATTCTTGTATAATGTGTTCGTGTGGGATGTCTCTTTTCTTTAGATGTGTTAGCGTCCAATCACATAAGTGTGTGAAATCGTACCATGGGGCCAACCGTTGTGGTTTCTTGGCAACCTGGAGGACTTCGTGGGGAATGTCATAATCCCGACAGTATTGCTCATACCGCAGGACAAGTGGCCTAATCGTGTTCGGTTTATTTGTGTAGTGTAAGCGTGTGTTGCATTGTGTGAGGATGTTGTAGCATATATGTTGGGGTGATGACTGAATTTTGAGTACGTAGGAAAATGTGAGGAATGCTCTGCGCTGCTGCAAGGAGGATTCATTACACTCGACGTATAAACTTGGAATAGGTGAAGTTCGGTAGGCACCACTTCCCAGTCGCAGTCCAAGGTTATGTACCGGATCAAGTCGTTGGATGTAGGACTGTCTGGCTGAACCGTAAACCAAGCAGCCGTAGTCTAAAAGGCTACGCACAAGAGACCGGTAAATACGTAAAAGACAGGTTCGGTCGGAACCCCAGTGCTTATGAGATAAAACTTTGAGGATATTCAATGCTTTATTTGCCTTAATCTTTAGTGTTTTAATGTGGGATAGGAAGTTTAGTTTTTTGTCAAAGGTTACTCCCAAGAATTTATATTCTTGTTGCACCGGCAGCGCGACATCATTGATTTTTAAATCCGGGTCTAAATACAACCCTCGTTTTTGCGAAAAAAGCACTGTAACAGTTTTCTGAGTAGAGAAGCGGAAGCCATTTTTTTCAGCCCACTCCATTAGTTTATTTATTGTCATCTGGAGCTGCCTTTCACATGTTCGTAAGTTGGAGGCACGGCACGCTATTTGCAGATCATCGACGTATATGGAGTGCATAACAGAGGTGGGAATGACGTTGTTGACAGAGTTCATTTTTACTATAAAGAGTGTTGTGCTAAGTACGCAACCTTGTGGCACACCGTTTTCTTGGATAAATGTGCGCGAGAGCACAGTGCCTAGACGGATTTGGAATGTTCTATTGGACATAAAATCAGCCAGACAGTTTAGCATTTTGCCACGGATTCCTACTGAGGCGAGGTCACGTAAGATTCCAAATCTCCACGTGGTGTCGAACGCTTTTTCTAGGTCGAAAAACACTGCCAGGCAGTGCTGTTTGTGTAAAAATGCTTCACGTATTTCGTGTTCAAGTCGGACGAGGTGGTCTATCGTTGAACACCCTTTTTTATAGCCGCACCGGTGAAAATCAATGGAGTTCCGTGTATCAAGCGTGAAAGTTAATCTTACGTTTACGAGACTTTCGTAAGATTTCGCCAAACAGCTTGTCAGGGCAATGGGTCGAAAGCTGCTTGGGGATGTGGGGGATTTACCTGTTTTTAAAAAAGGCACAACTATTGCGTTTTTCCAACTCTTTGGCATGCTTCCAGATTCAAATACTTTGTTAAAAAATTCAAGGAGAGCCTCTACGGATGCTTGGGACAGGTGTGCAAGCATGGAATAATGGATCCTGTCGGGACCTACTGCAGTTGTTTTGCCAGCACAGAGGACCCGGTTAAGTTCTTGTACCGTGAATGGAGCGTTGTATTCATCCCTTGACATACAAGCAGTTGGAAGCTTCTCCTTTTCTGCTGACAGTTTGTATTTTGAAAACGTGTTTGAATAATTAGCCGAGCTAGAGATGTTATAAAAATGTTCCCCAAGTATATTCGCTTGTAGTGTTGTTTGAGTGCCTGAAGGTGTAAGTATCGGTATCGTGTATCATGCGTAGTCCCCCTTAAACTTCTTGACCTGTTCCCACATCCTTTTGGATGTGACGGTGCTATTAATTGTCGATACGTATTTTTGCCAGGAAGACTTTTCTGCCTGTCTGCGGATATATCTAGCTTTCGCTTTGGCTTGTTTAAAATTTAGAAGGTTGTTATATGTTGGGTACCTGCGTAAGATTCCCCAGGCCTTATTTTGCTGCTTTTTAGCTACGGTGCATTCATGTGACCACCAAGGATTAAGCTTTTTCGGAACAACGCCAGAAGATTGCGGAATGGCCTTTTCGGCTGCAGAAATAATACAGTTAGTAAATGCTTCATTAATTTCGTCAATGCTTAAATCTGTTAAAGTCAGCTCCTCTAGCCTGGCACTTTCTGTGAAAACAGACCAGTCCGCCATTCGTAGTTTCCAATGGCGCGGTTTGTGAGATATAATGGGTAGTGTTGAGGTGAGGTTGATTATACCCGGTAGGTGATCATTGCCATATGACGCCTCCAGTACATCCCATTTAAAATCGGTAAAAATGTCGGGAGAGCAGAATGCTAAATCGATGCAGCTAAAGGTACGTGAACTCGGTGAAAAATTAGTTGGTGCCCCTGAATTTAAAAGACAGATGTTATTAGTCAAAATAAAATCTTCGATAAATTGTCCTCTTTGGTCATTCTTATCGCTACCCCAAAGAGTGCAGTGGGCATTAAAATCTCCAACTAAAACAAAAGGCTCCGGCAGCTGGTCAATTAAATCTTCTAAATCTCGAGTTTTGAAATGGCTATGGGAAGGAATGTACAATGAACAGTTGGTGACAGTCTTAAATGACAAAACGGTGACAGCTACTGCCTCGCACGGAGTATTTAATGAAACGTTCCGTGTGGGAATGCCGCTTTGGACGACAATAGCGACACCTCCTGATAAACGACTGGAGTGCTCGCAGTCTTTTCTTACGACAGTAAAACCTTTAAGAAAATATGTATGTTTGGGTCCTAGGTTTGTTTCTTGGAGGCAGAGTGCCACCGGTGATAATTTACTTATAATATCTTTGATGTCACCTAGATTGTGGATTAGGCCTCTACAATTCCAATGAATAATAAAAGCCATCTTGAAATTGAAAAGTAAAAAATGGCACTACGAAAAACTAAGAGGTGGGGTTATAGGTGACATGGATAAAAAGGCTAATACAAATGAGCGATAACCTTCAGGTTATCGCTTTCTTATTTTGGGTGGTTATTGGGATCTTGTCCCTCTACCGCGCTCAAGAGAGCGCTTGTCCTTCGGTGTCAATGACACCGGAGTTTTTGCGTCGACCTCCATCGCTCTCTCTGAGGCGCTGGAGGATCGAGAGTTAGGCGCCGAGACACGTGTCTCGGGCCTTGGGGTTCGCTTGATCTTAGGGCCCTGCGGGACTGGTGTCTGCAGGGCCGTCGAAGAGGGTGGAGCAGTACTGACTGCTTCCACCACGGGGGCGGGGGGAGTCACTGCAGCACCACTGCGCGTGGGCTCGCAGGACTCCGGAGGCCTCTGTGACGCTGCCCCCGCCTGCGTCACTTCGGCATAACTTCTTCGCGGAAGATACGAAAGCCGCTTTCGGGCTTCAAAGAACGAGATTTTTTCTTTTACAGTTAGAGCAATGACTTCTTTTTCCTTTTTCCAGCAAGGGCAGGACCGTGAATAAGCTGGGTGATCTCCCTTGCAGTTAACACAATGTGGGGAAGAAGTGCAATTCTCAGATTGGTGTTCGTTGGAGCTGCATTTAGCACAAGTTGTTTGTCCTCGGCATGCATGTGAAGCGTGTCCAAACCTTTGGCACTTGAAACATCGTCTAGGGTTTGGAATATATGGTCTTACATTGACTTTAACATAACCTGCATCGAGCGAGGTAGGCATTACGCTTGTTCCGAAGGTGAGTATAACGTGTTTGGTGGGGATTTCTTGATCGTTTCTGCGGATTACTATTCTCTGTACCTTGGTAACATTTTGTTCCTGGAAACCTTCCAGCAGTCCCTCGTCGCTTAATCCAATAAAATCTTCTTCAGATATTACTCCCCTACTTGTATTGAGTGTTCTGTGGGCTGGAACAGTCACTGTCGCCTCGCCAATACTGGTAAGTTCAGACAGCTTATCTGCTTGATCTTTACTATTCAATTCTAGGAGGAGGTCCCCGCTAGACATTTTGGAGGCTTTGTATGTCTGTCCGATTTTATCTTTCAGGCATTTGGCGACCAGGAATGGAGAAAGCTTTCTAATAGGCGTGTTACTTTCACTATGGACTACATAGTATTTGGGGAAGGATGCAGCGTTGCTCCGAAAGGAGAATTGAAACGGTATTTCGGTGCGGCATCTTTTGAGACGCCGATCATGGACAACAGCGATTTGAGCTGCCATAGGAAAGTGTGTGTGTTCGGCAACAGCGCCGACCGCCCACCACGGAGCCCAACGAGGGGACGCGGCAGGGCTTGTGTCCGAGCCTGCACGACGCCAGCCGTACGCCGTCACTATAACCAAATATGGTGTACCCAAGGTAGGATATCCACACAAGGTTAACCCTTGCCGCCGTAGAGAAAGGAAGTAAATGGAAGAGAGAAGAAGACAGGAAAGGTAAAAAAGTGAGAGATAAAGACGAAGGTTTGAGGAGAGAGAGATAGGAAGAGGTGACTACCGATTTCCGCCGGGTGGGTCAGGCCGGGGGTGCCGTCTACGTGAAGCAGAGGCCAAAGAGGTGTGTTGCCTCCGCCGGGGGGCCTTAAAGGTCCGATCACCCAACATCGGCTCAACCTCCAGGATCTCCCTTTCCCCGGACACGGCTAAGCCGCGCACGACTACACGCGGGAGGGTCCAACCCTCGTGAGCTCGGGACCATGGTGTCGCAACACACCAAACGCCTGCTGACGCAGACGCCCCTGCGGGGCTCCTATCTGTTGTGGGAACTGACATCAGCAATAATCTTTGTGATCCTCATGTAGTGTCCATTTACAGATATGTTGATGATTTGTTGGTCATTTTGAAGGACGTCCCTGAGCACGAATTAGTTTCTACCGTTGAGAGAACCATGACTATCTTCTCGAACCACAGTCAGGGTCTCAGGTTTACCAAGGAAGTTCCGAGCTGCGGTCAACTCCAGTTCTTGGATATCAGGCTAGCGTTTCCAAAGGAAGGCCTTTGTTGGATGTACAATCCGCGTTCTTTGAAAGGCCTGCTTCAGTTTGAGAGCGCCCATTCCAAGATTGTAAAGCGTGCAATTGCTACAAATTCTCTGCAAGCGGCTTTAACTAAGCCTTGCATCCATTTGGTGTCAAGTAGCTTTAGCGCTCAAGTGCAACGACTACAACAGGCAGGCTTCCCGCCATGTCTGATTTCAGCTGTCTGCGAAACGATGCTCCAAAAACTAAAGCACCCGCCTCTTATCAGGGAGCCAGTTTCACGCAGTTCTGTTGCGGTAATTCCGTACATTCATAAGGTATCGCACAACATTAAGAAAGTGGCAAGTAGGCATAACGTTCAGGTTGTTTTCTCGGCGCCTTGAAAGCTGTCTAAGCTTTGTGCCATGAACGGAGAGAAACGGCCGGCTTGTTCAATCCAGCATCAGAAGTTCACTGAATGCAGGACACGTGTAGTCTACCGAATACCCCTAAGCTGTGGGCGCAGCTATATCGGACAAACAGGTCGATGTTTCAATGAGCGGGCAATGGAACATTGTCGTAATCTGCGCAACAAGGAAGGGAGTTTCCTTGCAGAGCATTGCAGAGACTGCTCTAATTGCCGCCCTCAGTTTGACAAAACCAAATTTTTGAAGTATGGAAAAGACAAATATGAGCGGGAAATTGTGGAAGCCTTTTCCATCAAAAAAGAGGGGAACGCATGCGTCAGCAAGCCGTCCATTATGCTTAGTGACAAGGATACGACTTTTTTAGAAGGTTTCTTTTAGGCCTCTTGTTAGAGTGATTTCGTTTGTTTTACCGTCTGTCATCCTTTTATTTAACTAGTTTTTATTTTGCTGACGATTTTCTAGTGGCTCCTAGGCTTTTGTTGCTTTTTTGACGCAGACGCTTTTCTTAGACCTTTATCGTTCATCACTTCTGTCCATTTCATTGTTTGTCGCGTGGTTCTTTTTTCGCGCGGTTACATGTCTATCAATTTTTAGGTGAGTGACTATTAGAGATTTTAGTTTTGACGCAGACACTGTTCTTAGACGCAGTTTTCATGTTATTTCCATGTTATTCGTTGGTGATTATTCCCATCGTCCTGGGGGTTTTATCATTGACTGGGCCTTAGGCGTTTGAAGTGTGTTAGGTTGTGGTTAGATTGGTTGGTAGTGAAGTGTAGACGGTACTTTTTATGTCTGGTTTTTTGTCCCTGTTGGCTTTGAAAAAGGCTGTACTAGATCAGTTGGCTCCTGTGCTGATCCACGTGTGGTTCTTGTTTTCTCTTTCGATAGCTGTGCAGATAACATTCCTGAATGGTCGATAGATTGCTGTGTTTTTTTACTTCTAAAGTTTTGTGCGTGACTCGGCGTGAATGACCTACATAAGGCAGGCTTGTTGCGAAAATAAACTGAGTTGTGAGTGGCGCCCGTCTTGTCATTTGTGTTCTTCTTCCTAAGTCCTGGTCTTCTGCGCCTTGCCTTTACCTACTTCAAGCATGAACCAACTAGCCCAAGCAAGAGTTTTACTTGCTACCTGCATTTCGCTTGGAAAGACGCCAGATGCTAAAGCTAGGTTATAGATATGCATTAGTATTGGGGCTAGTATGTCAACTACAAACTTGAAGGGCTTGACCTGAAATCCATCTTTATCTTCAGCACTGCTATTTCTTAGATTTCTGAACACTGTCATGATTACGTCTTCATGCGTAGGATACATGAACAGGGATTCCGGAATACATGGCATGTTATACACGTAACGCACAGTTGTGTCAGAGGGACAGCATAATGTTTTAGTTACATTAACAAAGAAATTATTAAATTCATTGCACAGTTCCTCCCCACTTATTGGTATACCATCTTTCATTATTGTCGTAATAGTTGTTTGTGAGGTGCGATTTAGTAATTTGCTCAATTTGTCCCACTGGTTGTGAACATTTCTTTTGGATCCCTCGGAAAATGCATTACTAAAATACCTTAACTTGGCAGTTCTTAGTTCTCGATTTAGATAGTTTCGGTATTTTTTATATTTCTCAAGCTTGGTAGGCTGGCAGCGATTTTATGAATCGTGCAAACATTTTCTCTTTGGTCTTTATTTTGCGCAGCAGTTCTTGCGTAACCTATGGCTTCTTAGGATTGCGTTTGCGCGGACGGACTTGCGGAAAACATTTGTGATAGACAGTTTTTATTTTGAACGAAAATGCATTATACGCCTCATTCACGTCTTTTAAGGATAGCACATCGTCCCAACTTGTTTCATATAGCAGCGAGTGGAAACGGTCAAGTGTGGTGATATGAATGCATCGAAAATGTGGAGAGGGTGCTGCGGGAACTCGATAAGGGCGTTGAGCTGGGACAAAGGCAAAAAATGGGAAATGGTCATTTAAGTCGGACAGCACAGTGCCAGCTTTTTTGTCTGGCATTTTCATCCCTTCGAGATTACAATATTGTCACGTGGTAGTGACGTTAAAGAACACAGTAGCAGTACTGTGAAAGACCAACTAGCTTTTATTGGGCGAACCTGTGCCCACAAAACAGGGTACAATTAAAGCACAACGATAGCGGCGAACACAGTCGGCGATCGTCGAAAATCTGATCAGCGGTTCAAGCGCGTCGGCTTTTATACTGCAGTCGTCGAATGTTCCAGACTAATCGTTCGGACCCGCGTGCCTTCCACAAAGTTCTACACCATTCGCGTCACGCGACGAAATCAGATAAGACAGGGTTTGGCGACAACAGACAGCCGGATAGAAGCATCGATAACTTTCCACAAACTTCGGATACATGCAGGCGCATCCCGCATCCCGCGATTACATTTGTTAGGCGGCGAAACGTGGTCGCCCGATAAAGATAAGTACTCGCGTCAATACCCCCCTCTTAAAAAGCATCGTCACGATGCTACAAATATAAGAGAGCGAAACACAAAAGGACACTTATTAAACATAAGTAACAAAACAACGAAAAGAAATAAAGTCCAAAGATCAGTTACGCGAAGTCCCAAAGTTCATTATCGCTGGTATTACGGCTTGAGTCGCACAACGTGGACTATTTCAGGTCTTGAGCGGCGCCGCTGTGATAGCGAAATGCCGTCTGGCACGACCTCATAGTCCAGTGCCCCAACACGTCGGATGATCCTGTACGGTCCGAAATAGCGACGCAAAAGCTTCTCGCTCAGTCCTCATCGGCTTATAGGGGTCCAAACCCAAACACGGTCACCAGGCTGGTATTCGACGAAGCGTCGTCGGAGGTTGTAGTGTCGGCTGTCGGTACGCTGCTGGTTCTTGATCCGTAGGCGGGCGAGTTGTAGGGCTTCTTCGGCGCGCTGAAGAAAGGTCGCGACGTCAAGATTCTCTTCGTCCGTGACGTGCGGCAGCATGGCGTCGAGCGTCGTCGTCGGGTTCCTGCCGTAAACCAGCTTAAACGGCGTGATCTGTGTTGTTTCTTGCACCGCCGTGTTGTAAGCAAAGGTTATGTATGGCAGGACCGCGTCCCACGTCTTGTGCTCGACGTCGACGTACATTGCTAGCATGTCGGCTATTGTCTTGTTCAGGCGCTCCGTGAGACCATTCGTCTGCGGGTGATAGGCAGTTGTCCTCCTGTGGCTTGTATGGCTGTACTGCAGAATTGCTTGGGTGAGCTCTGCTGTAAACGCTGTTCCTCTGTCGTTGATGATAACTTCTGGGGCACCATGTCGCAGAAGAATGTTCTCAACGAAAAATTTCGCCACTTCGGCTGCGCTGCCCTTCGGTAGAGCTTTAGTTTCAGCAAAGCGGGTGAGATAGTCCGTTGCCACGACGATCCACTTATTTCCGGATGATGACGCCGGAAACGGTCCCAACAAATCCATCCCGATCTGCTGAAATGGTCGGTAAGGAGGTTTGATCGGCTGTAGTAATCCTGCTGGCCTTGTCGGTGGTGTCTTGCGTCGCTGAGTCTCGAGATGTCTTGACGTAACGAGCGACGTCGGCGGTCAGACGCGGCCAGTAATACCTTTCCTGTATCCTCGACAGCGTTCGGGAGAATCCGAGGTGCCCAGCGGTTGGATCATCATGTAGAGCGTACAGTACTTCTGGACGCAGCGCTGACGGAACAACATGAAGGAAGCTGGCGCGGACTGGTGAGAAGTTCTTCTTTACGAGCAGGTTGTTTTGTAATGTGAAGGAAGATGATCCGCGCTTAAATGCCCTAGGTGCTACGTCGGTGTTCCCTTCCAAATACTCGACGAGGCCTTTTAGCTCAGGATCTGCGCGTTGCTGTTTAGTGAAGTCTTCTGCGCTTATTATTCCGAGGAAGGCGTCGTCATCCTCGTCGTCTTCCGGCGGGGGATCGATGGGGGCGCGTGATAGGCAGTCGGCGTCTGAGTGTTTTCGTCCGGACTTGTAGATCACCGTGGCGTCATATTCTAGCAGTCTGAGGCTCCACCTCGCCAGCCGTCCTAAGTTAGCTAGCCAACACAACGCGTGATGGTCGCTGACGACTTTGAATGGCCTGCCATATAGGTATGGGCGGAATTTTGCTGTAGCCCAAATGAGGCGAGGCATTCCTTTTCAGTCGTAGAATAATTGCCTTCCGCTTTTGACAGCGACCGGCTAGCATAAGATATCACCCGTTCATGTCCGTCTTTCTTCTGGACTAGGACGGCACCGAGACCTAGGCTACTGGCGTCAGTGTGGATTTCGGTATCGGCGTCTTCGTCGAAATGTGCGAGTACCGGCGGTGACTGAATGCGTCGTTTAATTCTTGAAATGCGTCGGCCTGCGCCGTTTGCCATTTGAACTCGACATCAGATTTGGTTAGATGCGTTAGCGGCTCAGCGATGCGTGAAAAGTCCTTGACAAAGCGCCTGTAGTAGGCACACATGCCAAGGAATCTACGCACTGCCTTCTTGTCAATGGGCTGCGGGAACTTTGCGATGGCAGCTGTTTTCTGCGGGTCGGGGCGTACTCCGGATTTGCTGATGACGTGGCCTAGGAACAGAAGCTCGTCGTAAGCGAAGCGGCACTTTCCTGGCTTCAGAGTGAGCCCTGATGATTTGATGGCCTCTAGTACTGTTGCAAGCCGCCTAAGGTGATCGTCAAAATTTCCGGCGAAGACGACGACGTCATCCAAGTAAACGAGACAGGTCTGCCACTTCAATCCTGCTAAAACCGTGTCCATGACGCGCTGGAACGTCGCAGGCGCCGAGCATAGTCCGAATGGCATAAACTTGAGCTCGTAGAGGCCGTCTGGGGTGATGAAGGCGGTCTTTTCGCGATCTCTTTCGTCGACTTTTATTTGCCAGTAGCCAGACTTGAGATCCATCGACGAGAAGTATTTAGCGTTGCAGAGCCGATCCAATGCGTCGTCTATTCGTGGGAGGGGGTATACGGCCTTCTTCGTGATCTTGTTCAGACGACGGTAATCGACGCAGAAACGCAGGGTTCCGTCCTTTTAGAGCGCAGCTCTTTGGCGTCCGTTCCTGGGTTTCGCGTCGTCGTCGGCCTCGTAACCAGCTCGCCGACGAATCTGCTCCGCCGCCGCGCATGCGCGCTGTCGGCTCTCCGGGCGAGGGAGGATGATGGAAGGGAGGAGGAGAGACTGTGGAGGAGGGCTGGCTACACAAATGGCTCTTTGGCGTCCGTTCCTGGGTTTCGCGTCGGCGTTGTCGTCGGCCTCGTAACCAGCTCCGCCCCGCTTTCATCCCCCCAGCGCTAGCAGCGACCGACTGATACCGCTTTCGTGAGTCCGCTACCGCACTCACGAAAGACGTCGTGCACTTTTTTTTCTGAAGTGAAGGCGCTAAAATGACGGAGGACAAAGAAAAAACAGACACACACACACAGGCGCCCTGTGTGTGTGTGTCTGTTTCTTCTTTGTCCTCCGTCATTTTAGCGCCTTCACTTCAGAAATCATGCTTAACCAACACGCCCAACTATCCATCCTAACGTCGTGCACTTCCTGCAACTCGCATTAACCGTCCATCGATCCACACCGATGTTAGTAGTGGGGGACTTTAATGTTGACATAAAACAAACAGCAATTTCCTAACACTTATGCGGGAGAACATCCCGTTCCTCTCGCTCGTAACGCGTCCCACGGCTGTGACAACCTCGCGAGGCACTTGTATAGATCTCGTCTTTGAGAATCAAGCATTGGTGTACCAAGTCGAACATATATCAGTCCATTTCTCCGACCACAAAGCTTCCTTCATGACTGTCAAGAACTGTTAGTGGAGTCTTTGTTAAAGGAATACGTGTGAAAAATAAAAAATAAATTCTGTGATAGCGCATACATGTGTTGCTCGATTTCTTTGCCTCAATCTATCGAAAAGGTGAAACAGCTTATTTGCTGCGCTCAAATTTCGCATTAGGAAGTGACGTAATCGTCGGTAATTTTTTCTTTACCAGGACCACAGGGGATGCCCACGGGCTTTTCGACGGCTGGATGATGTCGTCGCGGAGCATTTCGTCGACTTGTTGCCTAATAGCTTCACGTTCTCGCGTCGAAACTCGGTAAGGGCTCTGGCGGAGTGGTTGAGCGCACTCTTCGGTTATTATGCGATGCTTTGCAACTGGTGTTTGTCGAATCTTTGATGAAGTCGAAAAGCAGTCCTTGTATCGTCGGAGAAGACTTCTGAGCTCTTGCTGCTTGCTTATGGGTAGACTTGGATTTACGTCGAAGTCTAGTTCGGGGACTATGGTCGGCGGGGTAGATGCGGCAGAATCTGTGAGGACTAAGGCATTGCTCGTTTCCACAATTTCCTCGATGTACGCGATTGTCATGCCCTTGCTGATGTGCTTGAACTCTTGGCTGAAGTTGGTTAGCATCACTTCCGTTTTCCCTCCGTGGTGTCGAGCGATCCCTCTTGCGACGCAAATTTCACGGTCTGGCAGTAGACGTTGGTCACCCTCGATGACGCCTTCTACGTCGGCAGGTGTTTTCGTGCCGACGGAAATGACAATACTGGAGCGAGGCGGGATGCTCACTTGACTTTCGAGCACGCTTAAGGCATGGTGACTACGAGAGCTCTGCGGCGGTATCGCTTGATCTTCAGACAGGGTTATTGACTTCGACTTCAAGTCGATCACTGCGCCGTGTTGGTTTAGGAAGTCCATGCCGAGAATGACGTCGCGTGAACACTGTTGGAGGATAACGAAGGTGGCAGGGTAAGTCCGGTCATGAACGGTAATTCTTGCCGTGCAGATTCCAGTCGGCGTAATCAGGTGTCCTCCAGCTGTACGAATTTGAGGGCCTTCCCATGGAGTCTTAACCTTCTTCAACTGGGCGGCGATGTGTCCACTCATGACGGAGTAATCAGCCCCTGTGTCAACTAAGGCGGTAACTGCGTGGCCGTCGAGAAGCACGTCGAGGTCGGTGGTTTTTTGTCTTGCGTTACAGTTAGGTCGTGGCGTCGGATCACGGCTGTGTCGCGTTGACCTGTGGCTGGTATGGGACGTTGCCAGGTCGTCTTTCGTCGTCGTATTCTTTGCTTTCACACTTCGTCGGGACGGCGGCGTGTCGGTATGTCGTCGAGGTAGTTTGTTCGGCGTCTTCAGCGTCTTCGTTGGCGGCAGAGGATCTTCGTCAGTTCGACGAACAGCAACCGCACCTCCATCGGTTGCTGCTTTTAGTTTTCCGGATATGGGCTCGCTGACCGGCCCCGAGCTGGGCCACTGTATGGTCGGCGCTGCGGCGACAGGTAGCGGCCTGGTGATGGTGAACGCGACGGTCGTCGAGAGCTCCACTGAGTAGCCGCGAGGTAGCCAGCGATATCGCGAGGGCGTTCACCTTGCTTCGGGTGCGGAGCGTTAACGGCGAAACCTCGCAGTCCCATTTCCCGGTATGGACATCGTCGGTAGACGTGACCCGCTTCCCCGCAATGTTACAAGAGCGGGCGGTGGTCAGGAGCGCGCCAAACGTCGGTCTTCCTCGGGTAGCTCCGCTGGGCGACGGGTGGGCGCGCTGTAGGCGGCGGCGGCGGACGACGGAATTGCGTTGTTGCAGGGCCCTGGCGTGGTCGCGGAGGGGGACCTTGACGGCGTACGACGGCGGCGTAGGTCATCGCTTCTGGCTGGGGCTGCGGTAATTCAGGTTGCACCTCAGGAGCTCCCAGTGATCGCTGAACCTCATCTTTCACGATGTCAGCAATCGAGGCTACTTGAGGTTGCGACGAATTCAAGACCTTGCGGAGTTCTTCGCGCACGATGGCCCTTATGGTCTCTTGGAGATAAACGGAGCCCAGCGCTTGGACGGCGCACTGAGGCGTGAGCACTTGGCGGTTATATTGCGTAGTGCGCATTTCTAACGTTTTCTCAATCGTCGCAGCCTCTGTCAGGAACTCGGCTACGGTCTTCGGTGGGTTTCGGATTAGTCCGGCGAAAAGTTCTTGCTTTACGCCTCGCATCAAGAAACGGACTTTTTTCTCTTCGGACATTTCCGGGTCGGCGTGCCGGGAAAGACGGGTCATCTCTTCTGTGAAGATAGCGATGGTCTCATTAGGTAGTTGGCCTCGGGTTTCCAGCAGAACTTCGGCCCTTTCTTTTCGGACAACGCTCGTGAACGTACTCAGGAAGCTACTGCGGAACAGGTCCCATGTTGCTAGGGTGGACTCCCGGTTCTCGAACCAAGTCCTCGCGGCATCTTCCAAGGAGAAGTACACGTGTCGTAGCTTATCTTCAGAGGTCCAGTTATTGAAGGTCGAGATCCTTTCGAAGGTTTCGAGCCAGGTTTCAGGATCCTCCGACGTAGCTCCACGGAAGGTAGGGGGCTCTCTGGGTCGTTGAAGTACGATGGGTGAGACTGGAGCAGCCATTGTGGTTGTCTTGGCCACAATCTTCTTAGTCTTCTCAGGTAGAAGTCCGTGCTCCGGGGGCAGCTGTTGTAGACGACGGCTTACTCGATGGTCCGTGACTACGTTGGTGCTCTCTTTACGGTCCGGGCTTGGATCACGGCTTGTCGCGGGCGTCCGGTACATGGACCAAAAGCACCTCCACCAGATGTCACGTGGTAGTGACGTTAAAGAACACAGTAGCAGTACTGTGAAAGACAAACTAGCTTTTATTGGGCGAACCTGTGCCCACAAAACAGGGTACACTTAAAGCACAACGATAGCGGCGAACACAGTCGGCGATCATCGAAAATCTGATCAGCGGGTCAAGCGCGTCGGCTTTTATACTGCAGTCGTCGAATGTTCCAGACTAATCGTTCGGACCCGCGTGCCTTCCACAAAGTTCTACACCATTCACGTCACGCGATGAAATCAGATAAGACAGGGTTTGGCGACAACAGACAGCCGGATAGAAGCATCGATAACTTTCCAGAAACTTCGGATACATGCAGGCGCATCCCGCGCTGTGCGATTACATTTGTTAGGCGGCGAAACGTGGTCGCCCGATAAAGATAAGTACTCGCGTCAATATCAATGGAGGAAGATGTGGAGCACGTGATGCGTGTAGGCAGTTCGATAAGATTGAAAAAGCTATAGGCATCTAGTAAGCTTATGAATTCTCGCTGTGGTGCTGAATCACATCGCGTATCAATATTCAAATCACCCGATAAATATAACACTTGCTGGTTTGCTGTCACATAATCAAACAGGCTTTCGAGAACGTATAGACAGCCTCTCAAATTTCCATCAGGAGGACGGTATAGAACGGTGAAAAGGTTGTTTCCACCTCCTACTGTCAGTATTTCAGGTAGAAACTGTGAATAGTTTGTTTTCTACTTCAGCTAGTGCGTTCAATATCTGTAACGACACTCCGCCACCTCGGCGCCCAGGTCTATTAAGAACAAAATGTCCATAGTTACTTAGAACTAAATAGTTTGCGTCATCTTGATTGATACCAGGTCTCGGTAAACATAATTACATCAAAACAAAATTTGAAAACAGAAAAAAAGCGATGTGATCCGATGTTCTCGAGCTTCCAGAAAGACATTAGCTGTGCCGATATTTCCTTGTCAATTTGTTCACTCACTCCTATCCGCATCGCGCCAGCAGCCGAGGAGCAGACTCCTGTTGACTTCCGTGTGTCAATCTGGCCCTGAACTGTGCATCGTAATACAGCCTCCACTGCCATCAATTTGGAGCTGAGACGCGCAGAGGATCCCGTGACAATTTCCCAGTAATGATCAGCGCCTATGAAAAGGTGAATATTTTCACTATCGCCGCCCTGCGAGGCTTCTGCAACTTGGAAGTGAATTCTTGAAAGTGGAAGTAGAACAGAATTTGATGGAGTAGCCATGATATCTGCACAGATGCAAGAAACTTCCAGCGCTTCCACTCGCACCCCTATTCCGTCGTACTGGCTTCTGAGCCACAGCTCCACACGATGCGTTTTGTGCGTGTCATGGCTGATTTGTCACCAAAGGCAAATACTTTAAGCTCCTCTTCCCCAAGCACCTTTAACTGCAGCTTTTCGGATAGCTTGCGATGGATGAAGGTTCGCTGACTGCCACCATCGAGGAGAAGCCTGATAAGTATACGTTCATGTTGGCCCTCTGTCCGAGCTCGCGCTGTCTGTAGGAGAAAGTGCTGCTCTCCAGTGCACATCAAGTTATTTCCCGTGCCTAATGAGGACTTCAAGTCCGTGCTTGCTCTATCAACGGTGACGAAGATGCATCCCCTTCATCAGTGTTGCGGTGTCTTCTAAGGTTAGGGTAGTACATTGTCGTTAAGTGTCTGCCGTTGCAATGTGCACACCTGGGCTATTTAGCTTTACGGAATTATCTTCCCGCGCGCCCCCTGTTTTGTACCGAAAACACCGATTGTCACGCTTCAGCACCTCTCTCTTTTCCGCCACAGACATCCTTGCGTTACAGTTACCGGTATAATGGCCATTCGAATTACAAAATAGTCATCCTGTGCGGTCCTTGATCGTGGTGTGCAAGCAGTCCCGCTGCAGCAGGCATGTTCACCGCTTTAATGTTGCTGTGGCGCCTTTCCTTCACCAATTCGGCACTGTTGTCTCTCGGTGCTTCGGCCCGTTTTATTATCTCCCGCGTCGCAACCTCATTTCTCAAAAAACGCAGCCGCACCTCCAGCTCACTCCCCTCGTCATAGCCTCGTTTTTTTCGTTGGTATTCCAGACGAAGGTCGGCAGGCACCCCTTTCTTCATAACGGTCAGTAGCAAAGTTCCATAAGTGCCGACACTCATGCCTGAAGAAGTGACTGCGTACACCTGTGTCTACTTCGTCGACGAGGCTGCGTAGTTGACCGAGATTCCGTGAGCCACGCACTGGCTTGATGTTAAGTAGCCGCGACATGTGGTCTTCTATAATTACTTCCTTTCTGCCCAACCTCTCCTTTAATAGCGAGAGAGCACCTTCGTAGTTGCCTTCCGACAAGCCAAGTTCTGATACCGCAGCCGCCGCCTTTCCTGTCAAGTAGCTGTTGAGGTACTTGAATTTGCCTAGGTTTGAGATGTTCTGGTTAACGTTGATAGTCGACTCAAACTGACTCCAGAATCCTTGCCACTATCGAAGCTCTCCGTTGTATTTGTTGATTTTGAGCTTTGGCAGCTTTACGGTGGGGCGTAATTGCGAATTGTTTGTGCTACATTCTCTTTGATCTGAGGAATGTAGTGCGCGATCTGATGAAGCATTTGTGCAGCTAAAGTCGCGTAGCACGTGCTGCACCTTAGTTTTCGCCACGCTAATCTTTTCTCTGTACATTTCGGAGCATGCAACTTCCTCTTCGAAAGCTTCATCTGCAACGCCTTTTTCTATGTCCCGATCTCGCTCTTTCAGTGAGTCCGCTTTAAGAGGAACAAGATTTATCTTTTCTTCCAGCTCACCAATTGATGCGCTGCCGCCCATGGTTGATACTTCGTTGAGCAGGCTGGTTGTAGATGCTGGAACCACGGCCCTTCTTCGCTTGATTCTGTCGATATCCATCTTTTGGCGTCCCTATTCCCGGGCTTTGGCACCAAAATGTTGTGGAATAAGAGAAGGGGAACTTGTGGAAAAATCACAGACCTCTGTTCGCTTCGAGCGCATCAAGAAGACCCATTTATTTTTGACTAGAAGGTACGGGAAAGGGGAGAGAGTAGAGAGAAAGGGAAAGTCACAATACACTGTGCCATACAGGCTTTCTTGCACCCCGCACGCGCAAGCAACCCGCTGTAAACCTGACAGCCACCATTGCACCGCCCGTCGCTGTTCGTAGAACGCGCCCGCGAGTAACTTTCACGCAGTTTGAGGGGTGTCAAGTGCCCGGCGCTTTTGCCACAGCGACCTCAGCAGTGTCGTTTCAGGTGGGGGAGTCGTCCTCGCCACATCGTCAGCGGCCCCCAACACGGTGGTGGTTTGGATCCAGAATAGAGGATATACAACAACGTGCGGCAGCATGGCGTCAAGAGTCGTCGTCGGAGTCCTTCCGTGAACCACCATGAATGGCGTGATGCGTGTTGTTTATTGCACTGCCGTGTTGTAAGCAAAGATGATATACGGAAGCACTGTATCCCAGATCTTTTATTTATTTATTTTATTTTATTTATTTATTTGTACATACTGCAGCCCCTATATGGGGCTGTCGCAGGAGTGGGTTAGATAAAAAAAAGGCATACAAGAAACCAAGTAAACAATAACATTAAAAATTCACAAGAAATAAGGCAGATGACACAAATGAAACTCAAAATAGCAGCAACACTGAGAATCAGTACAAAAACGAGAATGAGTAAATACACTGTAAGACAAAGAAAATACATAAAATCAGGTGTGGTTAACTTTTAACAGGAAATCGTGTAATGGCAGTGACCTAATTGTTCGGGGAATTAAGTTCCAGAATTCAATGGTACGTGGGAAAAAGCTGTATTTAAATTTATTAGATCGAGCAAAGTAAGGTTTAATATTAAGGTTATGGTGACTCCTACTTGACCGAGGAATGTCTGAAGGAATATATATGGGATGTGAGACATGATAAGAAAAATTGACGATGCCATGCAGAAACTTCAATGACTCAATGTGACGGCGAATGGATAAAGGGGTTAGGTTCAAAGAAGATAAGGCACGAGAGGGTGAAAAATAGTGATCATAGCGACGATATATGAACCTAATTGATTTTCGTTGTATGCTCTCAATGGAGTTAATGTCGCACTGCTTATGAGGGTTCCAGACAGGAGAAGCATAATCTACGATTGGGCGAATTAAAGTTTTATACATTAGTAACTTTATTTCCTTTGGAGAATTGTTAAAATTGCGCTCAAATTCCCGAGCTTCCGGAGTGCTTTAGTGCAAATGAAATTAATGTGTTGTGACCAGGACATCTTAGTGGCAAATATGACGCCAAGATACTTGTATTCTGAGACCCTGTGCAAGGTTAAGTCGTTGAAAGTGTAATTGGTCAATGAAGGAGAGGCAATATTAGAAAATGACATTATCACAGTTTTAGTAAAATAATTTTCATTTGCCAAGTGTTGCACCAGGTACAGAAGCTGACAAATGAGGAATTTAGTTCAAGATGATCGTCTGGTGTGTTATTCACACGATACAAAACACAGTCATCCGCATAAAGGCGTATGTGTGAAGTGACGTTTCGAGGTAAGTCATTAATGTATAGAAGAAATAGTAAAGGACCAAGAACCGACCCTTGTGGTACAGAGGACACGTCAACAGAAGAAGAATTAGTTGAATTATAACATACGTATTGTGACCGATGAGAAAGGAAACTGGCAATCCAACTAACCAAGTGAGAATTTTTCAAGATCATATTAAGCTTTATTAAGAGATTAGAATGCAGTACAGTATCGAAAGCCTTGGCAAAATCTATAAATATAGCATCGATCTGGGTGCCGATATCAAGGGCACAGAGGATGTCGTGTGAGAATTCTGCTAGTTGTGTTAAGGTGCTGAAACCTTTCCTAAAACCATGCTGAAAGTTAGAAAGTATGTTATTAGATTCCAGAAATTCCACTATATGTTTGTGAATTATGTGCTCCAGCATCTTACATGAATATGACGTTAATGAAATAGGTCTATAATTAGATAGCAGCTGCTTATTACCGGATTTGAATAACGGGTGTACTTTGGCCAGCTTCCATGAGGATGGAACGATGCCTGTATTGAAGGACTTTTGAAAGATGATGGTTAGGTAGCGAGCAGACCACAATGAATAACGAACGAGAAAAGAATTGGGTATACCATCAGGACCGGTTGATTTTTTAGTGTCTAACTTTAGTATTAGGTTTAGTACACCATGCTCATTAATCATGATATCAGTAATCGTAGTTGTCACTTTAGGAGGGTCAAAGGATGGAACTTCGTGGGTATCTGATGAAAAGACAGATTTAAAGTAGGCATTAAAAGCATCAGCTATTATTAACGGATCATTAGTTGTTTCATCATTGACGATTATAGATGCCGATGTAGACTCTGTTGGCCAGACAGAGCGCCAAAATTTGCGAGGATTAGTTTTTAGAATATTTCCTAACTGGACATTGAAGAAACGATCTTCTGCCGATTTCGTAAGTACTCGCAGTTCTTCCTTTGCCCTACGAAACCTGATGGCACTATCAGGGTCTGATAAACGCTTCACGCGCCTGAGGCGTCCAACGCGGCGTGATACGTGAAGGATATCACGTGTCATCCAGAGTTCTTTGAGGTTCTTCTTTTTCGTTTTTAGCGGAACAAAACGTTGCATGCAGTCACTGACAATACTTTCGAATTTGCTGACTAGTTCGTTGATGTCACCCATGTGACTAATCATGTGAAATGCATCGAAAGAAGAAGCAAGAAAATCGGTGATAGCAACATCGTCAGTGCGAGCGAAATCAGGAAATGTAGTGAAAGTCGACAGCGGCGTGAAAACACGACAGTTAATAGTAACTACCACAGCCTTGTGGTCCGAAATTCCATCAACAATATCACATTCAAAACCACACTGATAAAGAGCTGAACCGAGAAAGACCAAGTCAAGCAACGAGTCACCTCTTGTTGCTTCGTTAACAATTTGCTTTGGATCGAAGAACAAGGAAATGTTCAGCAATTCTTCACAGATGGATGTATCCCGACCAGAAAACGTAAATGATGGCCAATTGATACCTGGAGCGTTGAAATCGCCCATCAAAATAAGATTAGACAGTTTGAATGTTTGTACGTTCGAATAATCATTAAGGACGCGCAACACATCGACAGATGAACCTGGCGGTCGATAAAGAATGCCGATTACAATGGACTGTTCATTAAGAAACATTTTGCACCAGACAGATTCAATTTCTGCTGGCGCCTTCATAGCGGAGAACTTAATGTCAGATCGAACGATAAGAGCGACCCCACCGCCTTTGCTATCCTGTCGATCCGCTCGTATCGCCACGTAGCCTGGGGGAGTGAATTCGGAATCATGGACGCCATTGTGAAGCCACGTTTCCATAATGCCCACAATATGTGGGGAATGCGAAGACACAAGAGACAGGAAGTCAGGAAATTTGTTTGTAATGCTTCTGGCGTTAATATTCATAATCGAGAGCTTTTCAAGCCTGTGCTTAGGACGTGAAACAGAAGGCGTAGTAGAATGTTGGGCTGTGCATATGAGGGACTGCCTATGTTTTTTCTCAAGGGCATCCTTATCAGTGCTCCAGACGTACCGAGATTTATCAATGAGAATGTAATTAAAGCGAAGCTTCACCTCAGAGCCATTGTTGAGATATACCTGGGACGCTTCCCAAAGTTTTTTGCGGAGTGCACGTATTTGAAAGGAGAAGCCTTCGGTTGCATGGTAGTCCGTGTTTTTAAATTTGTGTACGTTCTTTAGTATGGTTATTTTCCCGGAATAGTCCAAAATTCTCAGAATAACAGGACGTGGACGGTCCTCGCGTACCCTACCAAGCCTATGACAACGTTCGATTCTTGGACATTGGATCGACAATTTCTCTGAGATGACGTTTGATACCTTGTTTAATAAGTCGTCCCCATCTTCATTTGCGTCTTCTGGGATGCCATACAAGATTAAGTTATTGCGACGAGATCTATTTTCGAGGTCATCATTTTGCTTACTCAGCTGCGCCACAGCAACAGTCAAGGAATCAAGCTGAGCACGTAAGACGTCGTACTTTTCCGGTGGTGAAGACTCAAGCGCAGTCACACGAGAATCGAGACGTTCAAAACGCTCGTCGACAGTTTTCTGGAATGAGTTTATGTCGGCTATGTCCCGAGCTAAACGTTTCTGCCCCTCTAACAGTTCAGAGAGCATTTTGGCAATCATAGCGCCATTGGCATCAACGGCCGTAGCGTCAGCGTGTGGCGTGGAAGCAGCGGCTGTCGCGGTTCTCGTAAGGCTACTCGAAGCCATTTGAGCTTTCGGGGAAGGGTGAAGACCAGAATTTTTCTTTGGAGGGCCAGGGTTCACTTCCATGTCACCGCTCAACAGAAGGCGATTCAAGCAATACATCATTTGTGAAGAACAGGAAACAACATCATGTGGGCATAGGAACAGCAGTAAAAACCTATCGTTGGATCTAATACAATGAGCGCCTTTGCGGTAACATACCTGCACGAAGAAAAATATTCGGGTGAGCATCTTGCCGGTACTGCTGTCACCTAGCCCACTGAAGAAGGGCGCTGGAGGCAACGCTTTTATATCCTCGGTCGATGACGTAATAGCAGCGCGGAGACCACTGATAGCCGGCTGATCCAGCGAGGCGTAGGCATAGATAGGCATGCAGGGGGTCAGCAGATACGCCGATGAACGGGCCAGGGCTATCACACAAGGTGATAGGGCAGTTCACACGCGCATCGTCAGTGCACTGCACGTGCCAACCTTGACGTACATCGCTAACATACATCGCTAACACGTAACATACATCGCTAACATGTCGGCGAGTGTCTTGTTCAGTCGTTCCGTTGGGCCACTTGTCTGCCGGTGCTAGGCAGCGGTCCTCCGTTGACTTGTCTGGCTATATTGCAGCATCGCTTGAGTAAGCTTAGCAGTAAAAGCCGTTCCGCTGTCAGTAATGAGGACTTCTGGCGCACCATGTCGCAGCAGGTTGTTCTTGACGAAAAATCTAGCTAGTTCTACCGCACTACCTTTAGGCAGAGCTTTTGTTTCCGCGTAGCGGTTAATGTAGTCTGTCGCCACGATGATCCAATTCTTTCCAAATGTTGAGGTCGGAAAGAACCCAGCAAATCCAGCCCGATCTGCTTAAATGGTCTGCAAGGAGGCTCGATCGGCTGTAGTAATCCCGCGCGCCTTTTCATTGGTGTCTAGCGTTGCTGGCAGTCTCGACAACGTCACGGCGGACGTTGGCGGTCAGGCGCGGCCAATAGTACTTCTCTTGTTTTCTTGCGAGCGTACGGGAAAACTTGAGGTGCCCGGCTAGCTTATCATCATGCAGGGCGTGCAGCACTTCTGATTGGAGTGTTGCGGGCACGAGAAGCTGACAGTTTGCGCGGGCTGGCGAAAAGTTCTTCGTCACCAGGACGTTGTTTCGTAAGAAAAACGAACCCAATCCCTACCTAAATACTCCAGAGACAACGTCCGTGTTGCCTTGCAAGTATTCAGCATGGCTTCTGAGCTCTGGGTCTGCTCGCTGTTATTCGGCAAAGTCGTCTGCAGTTTTCGTACCTAAAGAGGCGTCCTTGTCTTGTTCATTTTGGGGCGCTGGGTACACGGGAGCACGAGACATGCAGTCGGCATCAGTGATTTCGGCCTGACTTGTAGATTACAGAGATGTCATATTCCTGCAGTCTCAGGCTCCACTGAGCCAGGCGTGCTCAAGGGCCATTTAAGTTCGCTAGCCAACAAAACGCGGTTGATCGTTGACGACTTTGAATGGCCTGCCATAAAGGTAAGGGTGGAATTTCGCTGTAGGCCAAATCATGCCAAGACATTCCTTTTCGGTCATAGAATTATTACCTTCTGCTTTTTAGAGTGACCCGCTAGCGTAAGCTATCACCGTTCAAATCCGTTTTTCCTCTAGACTTGGATGGCACCGAGGCCTAGGCTATTGGCGTCAGTGTGGATTTCTGTATCGGCGTGGTCGTCGAAGTGCGCAAGTACCGGTGGCGACTGCATGCGTCGTTTAAGTACTTGAAATGCGTCAGCCTGCGGCGTTTCCCACTTTAACTCGTCATCACATTTAGTTAGATGTGCTAGCGATTCGGGGATGCGTGAAAAGTGCTTGGCAGAGCACCTGTAGTAGGTACACATGCCGAGAAATCTACGCACTGCTGTTATCCATGGGCTGCTGGAACTTTGTGACGGCAGCTATCTTTTGCGGGTCGGGGCGGACGCCAGATTTTTCGATGACATGCCCCAGGAACAGAAGCTCCTCGTAAGCGAAGCGGCACTTTTCCGGCTTCAGAGTAAGCCCTGATGGCTTGATCGCCTCTAGTACTGCCGCAAGCTCCAAAGTTGATAGACGAAATTTCTGGCGACGACGACGACGTCATATAAGTATACAAGACTGGCCTGCCGTTTGAACCCTTCTAATACCATGTCCATAACGCGCTGAAACGTTGCACGCGCCGAGCACAGACCGAATGGCATGGCCTTCAACTTGCAGAGGCCGCCTGGCGTGATGAAGGCGGTCTTTTCTGGATCCCTCTCGTGGACTTCTATTTGCCAGAAGCTAGTCTTGAGATTTCGTTGATGGATCTGAAGACTGGCTATGTCCCATGTCCGTCTTTCCTCCTAGTCCAGAGGGAAGACGGACTTGAACGGGTGATAGCTCACGCTAGTCGGTCGCTGTCAAAAGCGCAAGACAATTATTCTACGACCGAAAGGAATGCTTCGCCATCATATGGGCTACAGGAAAATTCCGCCCTTAATATATTTGGCGTTGCAGAGTCGATCCAATGCGTCGTCCTGCTTCGTCCTTCATATGTCGTATGACGAAACTAACATTTGTTGGGCAAACCTGTCCCCCCCTCCCCCCTCCAAAAAAAACCAAGCTACACTTAAAGCGATACGATAGCAGCGAACACAGTCAGCGATCGTCGAAATCTTATCTCCCGGTCAAGCACGTCGGCTTTTGTACATGAGTCATCGAAGGTTGCATAGTAATTGGTGGTGCCCACGTGTCTTTCAGAAAGTTCTCCACCATTGGCGTCGAGCATGTAACGACATTACACAAGCTTCCGTGACAGAGCACGGATAGAAACATCGATAGCATTCGAGAAACTTCCAATACATGCGGGCGCGTCCCGCGCTGAGCGATAACAAGTGTTAGAGGGCGAAAACGGTCACTCGAAAAAGATAGACACGTACATGTGTCCATAGAAACATTCCCCCAACGCCTCATAGCGTCTACCCGTGTGCTGGGGAAGCTTCTCCGATGCAGTTACACTGTGTTCTCGATCTGGCCTGTCCCTCAAACGAAAAGCTGTTGTGCTACCTTTGACTTCTGTTGTAATTACGCAAGACTGCAGCAATCTAAGCTCTGACGTTGCTTCGAGACAAATGAGTGTGCAATATGGAAGCTATTGACAAGTAAGTCATTGACCTATAAAATGACGCAGCTCTGGCAGCCACCCTACCCTGAGTGCTTTATCTATGTCTACAGTGTTGTAGAAAGATATTTGTTTGGTACCTCCATCACCGATGAACTTAGAATGGTTCAGCGTTCACAGCTTCTATGCGTCTTACACGAATTTCTTTTTTCTATCGACGTCACGCAAACGTCTCTGGGCCGCACGTCCACCGTTACGCATGCCGTTGACACCGGCTCCCACCCGCCATTACGGCAACGTCCGTATCGCGTGTCCGCTTCAGAGCATCATGTCATCAACGAGCAGGTCGATGGCATGCTTCGCCGCCAAGTGCTTCGACCTTCATGTAGTCCGTGGGCGCCTCCTGTTGTCCTTGTAACTGGGGAGAATGGCTCTGTTTGCTTCTGTGTAGATTACCGATGCCTTAACAAGATCACTCACAAGGATGTCTATCCACTACCACGCATACATAACGTGATTGAGTGCCTGCAAAGCACAGAATTCTTTTTTTTTCATTAGATTTGCGTCAGGATATTGGCAAGTGCTAGTGGCAGAAGTGCCACTGACACTTGCCTTTTAGACTTTGTAATGCGCCCACGACACTTTAGCGCATGATCGACACATATTCGAGTGGCGTGAAGTGGCATACATGCCTCTGTTATCTCGATAATGTTGTGTTTGCTCCGCACTTCACCACGCACCTCCATCGGCTCTACTTGCCTACTGAAAAGTGCGACTTTGCAGCAAGACAGCTTACAATACTCGTTTAGGTTGTATCCGAAGACGGCGTCCTCGCCGATCCGACCAAACTTCACGCAGTCGCTGAATTCCCCAAATGAACGTCGATACAAGAACTGCGTAGTTTCGTGCATTCTGTTCCTACTTTAGATGGTTCGGTCGAAATTTTTCAGCCATCATATCACCCCTGATGAAGCTGCTCGGAAGCAATGGCACTCTCTTCTCATGGTCATTGGAGTGCGAGGACGCTTTAACGAGTCCGCGCCGTCTTCTTCACCCCCATTTTTCCCCAATACGACCCAACAGCTCCTACCAATATGCACCCGGGTGCCAATAGTGCCGGCCTCGGTGAATACATCCTTACATACGCAAGTCGAACACTCGCAAAAGCAGCAATCAACTACAGTGTGACGGAGAAAGGAAGTTTACCCATCATCTGGGCCTTTAATAAGTTCCCTCCTTATTTGTATACGCAGTCATTCGATGCCATCATGCACTCTGTCGGCTCTCATCATTGAAAGATCTTCTAGGCCTCCTTCCTTGTTGGGCGCTTTCGCTACAAGGCTTTGATATCGATCGGCATCGTGTACCGAAACGGACGCCAGCGTTCTGACGCCGACGCCCTTTAACAATCTTACTTCCCCGAGGACATTTTCTGTTCCTCGGCGTCTCAATCTACCACTTCATCCAGTGACATTGCAACCATCGCTTCCGAGCAGCGCAAGGACCCGCCGTCTTCGGAATTGCGCCGCCGGGGACGAGATATTGTCCATGTGCAGTGGCTTAAGGCGTACTATGACATGCTCATTGTGGTGAACGCTTAAATCGTCAGGGCGGCTCCTTTTCGTTCCCAGGACTAATTGTAGTGAAGACAACGAACGCTGGCCAATCATCATTATCAACGCTGGGCGCGGGGTTTGCCACTCTGTCTGGGACTCTTGCTGCTGCTTGACCGCCGCGTTAGCCGCTCTCAGTCTGTATCCTATAAACCAGTTCACAATAGTTAAAAAATTGTTCCAAATGATTTGCCTTGTGAAATCCTCAGCTTGAAATTGCGTATTGCGATATGTGTCCTCAAGCAATTAGTGTAATTTTGTTAATTAGTACGTTATGCGTAATAATTGTCAGTGTAAGTAGTGTATAGCTCTTCGATTATTCCTTAGCAATAAGTGAAATTGTGGCAAATGTCACAGGCGATTCTGAAGCATTCTGGTGACCGTAAACTAATATACCCGCTATATTAACCACCTTGCTTGTTCGAGGTGCTACATTTTATTAAGGCGATTAGCAGCCTTTGAATAGCAATGAATAGCGCGCAGGGGACGGGACAGTAAAATTCAGGCACACACGAACAGTACGAGCGCTAACTTCCAACAGATTTTATTTTTCACATGCATTGCTTTTACGCGTCCAAAGAAGAAGCTATCGCTTCTACAAACGCTATCATTAGATTGTTTTAGCAGAACGTTTTTGACGGTCCGCTCCGCCCTCGCGTACCCGCTCACAGTTAGCGGAGCGGCGGACGAAGAATCAGTTTTAGCGGAGCACCCGGCTGCGTCCGGAAGGCATGTGCTTGCCTGACGCGCCACCTTGCCGCAGAAGGTAAAACCACTATGAACATAATATTCAAGCTGTAAGAATTGCCGCAATATATTTGGAATTGCTCAAATGTCTGAAGGCATTTCACGCAATACATTGCATTTTCATTTCTTATATATATGTAATCCTTACATTAACAAAGCCGTTACGCTATGTTGTAGCCAAGACAAGGTTTTACACCTAAAACGTGGTCCGCATAAACAAACGTGCACACATGGCATGGTTCTGAAACGGGTTCATGGCCTAAACCTCCTGAATAGAAAAAGATCTTCGTGTCTCTTAAAGTGTACTCTAGGTTTGCGCTTTACAAATCCCGATTCAAACGACCTCGTTGATGGGCCAGCAGCACTGGGGGCAGCCATTTTGCTTCGCTAGACCCGCTTGACGCACTCGCCGCGCTCCGCTGAGAAAGCTTTCTAGCGGAGAGGGGGCTCCCGTCCGCTCGCCCGCTCACTGCTGAACAGGTCGCGCATGCGCACTTGCGCTTCCGCTAGCCCGCTGAGCGGAGCGGACCGTCAAAAACGCTCTGCTAAAACAGCCTATTGTCTCAGAAACGTTAGCTCTTTATCGGAGCGGAAAATGGAAGGTGTGCTCACACATGTGCGTCCTGCTCGGTTTATCTTTTCAGCTTCAATGATTTGTCGAGTTACCCTGTCTTTGCTCCTTCCTTTGACAGCACATTCATCACGGAATAGCTTGCGCGTTTTTGACTCGCAGGAGAGCATGTGATCAGCAAGTGTTCACCCTCCCCCATAGCTGATATTGCGAACATGTTCCATAAGGCGCTTGTTCAAGTGCCTACCGGTTTGTCCGGTATAGTTGTTCCCGAATGAGAATTGAATTCGGTGCACGACCCCTTCATCGCAAGTGGCGTAAGGTTTCTGATGCCTGACCATGCATCCTGGCACCTTATTCTTGTCCGCCTTTCCTATATTGCACAGTGTGGCACGTTTCCTCGGGGCCGAGAACATGAAGAAACTTGAGGTTGAGGTTGAAGTTTATTTTCCTTCAAAGATGAAAGAAGGAACTGCGACAAAAGGCGGTAAGCCTGACGAGATCACAGTTCCCTAAAACAGTCGATACAGCATTGAGCAACACAGAAATAAATATTAACATTGTATGATAGCGAACAAAATACATTGCATCAAACGACAGTATTACCATGAGAAATATTACTTTTGATACAAAACCTGTGCTCCATAAATCAAAAGCACTATATAAACATGGCATGAAGTCGCTAAAGAAAACACACACACAAACAACTTGACACAAAAACAAGAGATGCTTCGCTACCCTTATGAAAATTAGTGTTGAATTTTAGTAGACATTCCATTGCCGTCCTATTGCTCAATCAACAAAATTTTTGTTGAAATATCATTGTCCCACTATTGCAGATTTGTTGACCAGCATTGAAAAGTGGCCACCGTGAAACCATTGTAATTTCATTTACCAGTTATTGCCTTGACTTTCTATGGAATTCCCATGGACGAACAATTGTATTTCCATGAAATGTAATGTGGAATACAACATTAAGTTTATGGATTGTAAAGTGGAATGCAACAATAAGTTTATGGATTTTCAAGTGGAATGCAGCAATAAGTTTATGGATTTTCAAGTGGAATGCAACATTAAGTTTATGGATTTTCAAGTGGAATGCAATATTAAATTTATGGATTGTAAGGTGCAATGCAACATGAAATTAACTAATGTTGATATTCGCCAGTGAGGCATGGCTTGGCCTCGGGACATCTTCAAGGTGCATTTTCTAGCTTTCCATTGCAAGGCCTCTTTCCCTGTGGTGTTATGAAAAGAAACAACTTCGTGATTAACAAAAAGCATGTGAATCATTCCTTTTATACAATAGGCCACAAATTTATTGAGCTTCAGGCTCTTTCATTTCTCTTGCCAGTACTGGGGAGATGATGTTCTTTATGTAGGCGAGGCTGGTAGAGGGAAACTTGGAGCATGTGTAGTCTGGAAAAGAAATACAGCATAAGATTACCGATGCATACAGGATTTTCTAGCTGTCTAATAAAATAATAACAAATTGAAGCCTTATGCTATGTTTAAGTGCAGGCCACACTGCTAGTGTCAGTCATAAAACATCATCACAGAGTAATTTAGCTACGTTGTGTACTTTGAGCCAGGGTCTGCAGTTATCAAGTGTGCACCACAATATTGTAAAGAGCAGAGGCAGAATGAAGATAAACATCTCAGTACTGGCACCAAGCTCTTTGGCATGCATAAAGAACAGGTCAGTGTGTTAGCAGCTATTCATTGGAATTTTATATAATTCATTTGCACGTACAGGTAATCCTCTATAACGAAGCCAGTAAAACCAGCACTTTACTTCGTTGTATAAAAATTTCGTTGAATGAAAATTTGACCTTTTATAAATTCACTAATCCTCACAGGAAATTTCTCTTACCCAAAAGGGTGCGTAAACCTTATCAAATTATCGGGCAATCAGAAAAAATGAATTTCAATGACAAAAACAGTTGAAGCTTCACCCAAAAGTGGAAGCAATGATAGCAACACTAAAGTATCACAGCTATATGAAGGCTAATAAGCATTGACATACAGCCTTGTTGCTAAGACACACTTATGTGTCCCCGAAATGGTCCGAACAAATTTTGTAGGCATGTGGGGCACAGCTACAGTAAAACATTCGCACAACAATCTGTGTAAAGCATCTTACATTAGAGGGACCCCGAAATGATTTTGATGATTCTGTACAAACATACTGAGCCATTAGAGGATAGGTCCTCCTGATCATTATTTGACACATGTAGGTGCTCCGGTTAAAGCATATAATTTATTATAAGATTTCAAAAATTTACATTGCTGCCGATCACAGCACACCACTCGGCTGAATTTTCAGCCGCATCTAACTATTTGATGTAAACTGTCCTAATGATACTGGTAGGGCAAGCTATCCGACTGGCCGCCCAGCGCGCTTCATCAATAATTTTTTTAACTTTGTGGTGAACCAATGTTGTTCTTAATAGTTGGAATGTTAGTTAATTTGTTTCTATAAAAAGAAAGTAACAGAAAGAGAATGCACAAGAAAAATTTGTCACTACACTTCTGGCGCACAGCAAGTGTCGTCTGCTTGTGTTGCAACGTGCTCCATTTTTACGAGAGCTCCGCAGTCATTGTCGGTCTCAGTCCTTTCGCAAGAAACACGATTCGCCTTTGTTACGTTGAAGGCTGAAAATGTAACTGGCAATGTCAAGCTGCGACACCATGTCCCTCTGCAAGGCAGCAGACGAGCGAAGTGGCTGCAGTGCATCGGACTGTCGATATCGAATCGGCGCCAGGATTTGCACGTTTGCAGCTGTCACTTTACACCGGAGGATTACTAAAAACCACAATAGTGTTTCGAGAGTCCGGTATTTGTGTAAATGCAGGCACAAGGAGACAGGGCCTGGCCGTTTGATTGTGCCGTTTCACAGGATGAGCAGACGCGCAAACTGCACGGCGCAGCCACCTGATGGCACAGAGCTTGACCAAAAACAGTAACAGTAACAAAGTGTATTCTTCCTTACTGCTGGTGTAAATATTTTGCACGAGCGTAATCGTTAACATGTTTTTGTAAATGCTTAAATTGTTTTACGCCGAGACAGAGCAATATTAGCTCATTGTTTGGCTGGTTAAGCTCTGCGCCAACAGGTGGCTAGACCGTGCAGACTAATCAGTCCGCTCAGCTGTGGTTACCGGAATGCCAGACACATTCGGCGTTGCGACAGACTGCTCAGAATGCACTCTGCTTCGATAGCTCTCGCTTGGGGTCGACTGCCAAGCAACTGGTGGAGAGGTTGGAGAGGCTTCGCGCACTTGGTCCTAGAGAACTGGAAGTAGACGGCACGACGTGCCATCCTTACGCAGAGCCAGTGAAGGCGGAGCTTAGCCCTGATCACTTGGCAAACGAGTTGAGGAGAAAACGCATGGCTACGGAGGAGGGTAACTTGTAATCGTCAGTGGCTCTCTTAATACGCAAGGCTTCACACAAATTGTGGTGTGAATGATTAACTTTAGCTGTATCTTACGCGTCTACAAAATTTGTCCGAACTGTTTCAGGGGCCCTTTAAGAGAACTTTAGCCAATTACAAGTTACCCACCTCCATAGCCATGCTTTTTCTCCAACTCATTCGCCAGGCTAAGCTCCGCCTTCACTGGCTCTGCATCGTGATGGGACATCCTGTCATCTCCTTCTAGTTGTCTTGAGCCAGCGCACCAAGCCTCTCAAACTTCTCTGCCAGCTGACTGGCAGTCGATCCCAAGCGAGCTGTCGAAGCAGCATGTGTTGCGAGCATTCTGTCGCAATGCCAAGCGTGTTTGGTTTTCTGTTAACCACAGGCAAGATTTGGAGATTTTGATGGATAGGTGGAGGCGTACACTAAATCCTCTCCATGCTACTATTGCTGTGATAAGGAGCTTTTAGCCTAGACGTCCGTGAGTGGCCTGATCGCTCTGTACGGTCCAGCTACCTGGTGGTGCCGAGCTTGACCAGTCAAACTAAAAGCTAATATTGCTGTGCTGGCGCATATCTCTTGCTAAGTAACGCACGAGGAGATGCGAATTTTTAAAATAATGTTCCAAGACTGGAATTTGGAGTTGTACCACTAGGACTGACGTACATACCAATCACAGCTCGGATACGAATAGGGTCCAAGGCCTCCTTGAATGGCTGGTTTAAGTGCAAGTTGCTCTTCTCACCCAGGAGCGGTTCGTCCCGTAGCTCCTCAGGGGTGAATACATTCCACAAAAGAGCCCTGGCAAATTTGCCAAGGCCACTTTCGCATGCTCAGCATAGCCTCTCTAGGGTGCCTTGTTCAACATTCACACCGGCCCCAATGTCCACCTGGGAACATGAAAAAAAAAAAAAGGAACATGTGGGAGCTGTATAGCCCATAACCTTTTGCAGAGTAAGATTCAGAATTTGCTGGCAATGACATACCTAACAAAAAATTAAATTATGCTGTTTTACATGCCATAACCACGATCTGATTATGAGGCACACTGTAGTGGGGGACTCCTGAATAATCTGGACCACCTGGGGTTTTTAAACATCTGTATCTAAGTACACTGGCGCTTTTACATTTTGTCTTTATTGAAATGCAGCCGCTGTGGCCGGGATTCGATCCTGCGACCTCATGCTTAGCAGCCCAACACCATAGCCACTAAGCAACCACAGCGGGTGACACATCTAGGAACAAATAGCTAAGTTTAAAGGAGAGAAACAATGCGGTAACCTGCAGCAGTTACTGACATGACTTACAGCAGCAAGTTGTTTTTCATCGACTATCATTTTGCTTTATCATTTCTACACTTAAATAAAAAAATACAGATAACTTCCTTTATGCTTTATTTGGCTTATTATCTGTTGGTTTCACATGATTGTGTTTAACAAAATTGGGCCCCTCAGTTCCCTTTGTCTTTAATTTCATAATGAGGGTCTTGAATCAGGCAGGTTTGATGTCTTCAAATAGCATACAAGAGTTTATTGGTCAGCTGCCTGCTCATAAAGTTCACATATGCGTCACCATTGGCCAAAAGGATGGTCCACATCCAATGGATTGGCATGAATAGAACTGGCTAACACACTCACGGTTACACATAAACAAAATACCCAAGAATCTAGAAGTTGGAACAGTTGCCGCGGTAACGCAATTTGTAGTGAAGAGGTTGTGGGTTCGGCTCCCACTGGAGGCAAGTTTGGTTTTTCTGGCACTTTCATATCCATTTATGATATCTACACACAGCATAAAGGCACAGGAAAAGCTCAAGTGCATACTACTCTGATAAGCACCATAGCCCTCAATATCAGGTGACACTTTTTTGTCATGTAACACCAAAGTGAGCTCCATCAAGTGAAATTGTACAAGCTCATGACAATAAAGTTACTATCTGGTGATGGTGTAAGTTACCAGTGGCTTAAAAGGATTCGAACGCAAGCTCACTGTTATGAATTCATCGAAGAAAACACGGATGAGAAAGGGAGACAGGACGACTGCTTTTTGGCAATAGTAAGTACAGGTTCAGACATGGATGCTACACAGCACACATTATATTAGGACTATAAATGACGTTTCTAGCCAGAAACATAAATGCATAATTACAGTGAAGACAGTGACAAGTTTCCTCAGGCATCAACCCTAATGTGTGCTTTCAGACAAAATTGATATGAAAAATTCAGCCTATCAATGAGAGGTCATCCTGCCTTTTTAAATAAACAGCGATTTCTGATGCTGCATTGCTATACCAATGTGCATGTTCCTGCCTTTGACTTGAAGAGACTTGGAGCTTGCAGAGAACAAGTTTAAGGATAGTGCGAAAAATTCATTTTTCTAACAGTAGCATTTCATGCATTTATGTTAGCTAGCTAAGACAGAGGATATGATAGATATATGCACCTTTGGGCAAGCAACAAAAGGTCCAACTGTTTGTTTGGCTTGATTTACAACCTTGCTAAGTGCCGTTTTAGGTCGTTTTGACTAATTTGGGTGCTTCTGCAAAATAAATTGGTTACGAAATTATGAAAGCAATCACTTATGGTTCTTTAGTATATCACAACAGACAGGTGCTTTTGGATTGCACCACAGTCAAAATGCAGCCACTGAGCCATGGCAGCATGTGAAATGAAACTGGAAGTGGATAAATGCACAAGTTACGCAGAATGAAAAAGCGATCACTCGCCACTTTGTTTATCTCATTGTGCTTCTGCTGTCCTTTTCCAAGTTTTTGTGCTAGCGGATGCATGCACATTTTATTTCTTTTCTCTCGTCCTTTGATCTCTTGTTATATATTGAGCCTGTAGTACTAAACACGAGCGTTACTGTGCCATAAGGGTAGTGCAAACTGATTTTATGTTGATTCCTTCAGTACTGGGGTGGTTACGAGCCTCTTCAGTCAAGCAGAGCTGCTAGATTACGTGTATTTAGTAGCATGTCGCTGTCTACTAACGGCCGGCTCATCATCCTTACAAAATACTGGGCAGCTCATTCCCACCAACTTACTCGTTTGATATTTACGAGAATCTGCAATTATTATTATTATTTTATTTATTGCATTCTGCCCAATTCTAACTAGACTGGCACAAGTAGTCGGGTAGCAAATACGTCGGTATCAATGCACTGCCCAATGCTGTGTAAGGGCACCAAGCAGGAAATTAGCAGACAGCGACATGCTGGTAAACACAAGTAATCTAGCAGCCCTGCTTGACTGAAGAGGCTCATAACCACCCTAGCAATGAAGCAATTACCTTAAAATCAGTTTAGACTAACCTCTATTTATTGGCACAGGAGCGCTCGTATCCATGCATTCCGTCTTTGGCGCCAAGAGGCTTCCTGAAGTGAGATGTATTGTACATTTTGAGATTGGTGGAATAGCACTTCAATATCCTTTTTTCTCCCTTTAAGCAAAAAATTATTCTAACAAAGCTTTCTCAGTTTAATAACAACACAATGAGCTATCACAAGAGGCAGTGTTTGCATATTTTTCAATTCATTGTTAAATTAGCACACCGTATCAGCTTTCTTGAGTGGTCGTCACATGTGTACACTATTGTACCATATTCCGTCCAAGCATTTTTTTTTCAGCATTGTACAGGTCCTGACCATTTGCCTGATGCAAAATTTAAGCTTTTACTGGAAAAAATCCTAAATACAGGCCATTTTACTGCCTTTCAATGGCCTATAAAAATGTTAGAAATGGCTGATACTCGACGAATGCATTATGGTGTAAAACTTCTTTCTCTTCATTTACCTGAAAAATTTTGTTGTGCTTTCATAGGAAAGGAAGAGTGTTCTTACCAGCGCCTTTTATGACATAGTTTGGCACTTTGTGACCAAGTTCACATGGTAATAACGGAAGCAAAAACCTTTCCGTTGAAAAACATGTTTCATGAAATTAACTTCTTTCTTATTTTGAAGGGTCTTCAACTTTTTCAAAAGCAATGGCAAGTGGTCAAGCACCAAGGTTAGGACAGCTGCTGACTGCATAATGTTGTGGCAACATATGTTTAAAGGCTTTTTACCATAAATGTAATCGTGTTTTTCAGCCATCCGCTTCATATGTTCCACTTCATCTTTTAATTCCCGATTTTCTTCTTGAAGTGCCTTTACCTGAACAGTACAGGTGCTGCATGGGTTGATATCTGAAATAAAAGAAAGCATCTATTTTTTTAAAGACATACAACAACAATTGGTTTAGCAGTATCACGCGCACGAAAATTATCTGTGGGCAGTGCATTTTCACAGACTGTCATCGAAGTTATCAACATAATGCCTTCTTACAAACACGCCTTAATTCAATATTGCCAATGGTAGTTGACAAACTATAAAAGCACCATTAAATCAGGCCTTTGGCAATACCAGTTATTCGGTTGCTTGATTCCCAACTTATTCAAAGATTAAAACTGGACAACCAGTGATCAGTCAGCCTGCATGGTTGTTTGATGAATAATATTCGAATGTTCAGATGTCCCGATATTTTTGTTTACTCCCGACCGTTGAACGGTTTCAATGGAAACCTTATTTAAAAATATATAAACACAGACAATGATCCCTTTAGAATAAAAACAGGAACAGCGCAACACAGGGCGAGCGAGTAAAGAGCACAGCACAGAGCGCTGTCCTGTACTCCGTGATGTGCTGTCCCTGTCTTTATTCTAAACATGAACCAACCAGCCCCACTGAACACAATGCTAACAATGATCACTTGCTTCATCATCATCAGCCTGGCTACGCCCACTGTGGGGCAAACGCCTCTCCCATACTTCTCCAACTACCCCGGTTATGTGCTAATTGTGGCCATGTTGTCCCTGCGAACTTCTTACTCTCATCCGCCCACCTAACTTTCTGCTGCTCCCTGCTATGCTTCCTTTCTATTTGAATCCAGTCCGTAACCCTTAATCACCATCAGTTATCTTCCCGCCTCATTACATGCCCTGGCCAGGCCCATTTCTTTCTTGATTTCAACTAAGATGTAATTAACTTGTGCTTGTTCCCTCACCCAACTTGCTCTCTTATCCCCCTTAATGTTACACCCATCATTCTTCTTTCCATAGCTCGTTGCATCGTCCTCAATTTAAGGAGAACCCTTTTCATAAGCCTCCAGGTTTCTGTCCCGTAGATGGGTACTGGTAAGACACAGCTGTTACACACTTTTCTCTTGAGGGATAATGGCAACCTGCTGTTCACGATCTGAAAATGCCTGCCAAACGCACCCCAGCCCATTATTCTTTTGATTGTTTCAGTCTCATGATCCGGATCCACGGTCACTACCTGCCCTAAGTAGATGTATTCCCTTACCACTTCCAGTACCTCGCTGCTTATCGTAAACTACTGTTCTCTTCCGAGACTGTTAAGCATTAGTTTTCTGCAGATTAATTTTTAGACCCACCCTTCTGCTTTGCCTGTCCAGGTCAGTGAGCATACATTGCAATTGGTCCCCCGAGTTCCTAAGCAAGGCAATATCATCAGCGATTCGCAAGTTACTAAGCTATTCTCCATTAACTCTTATCCCCAATTCTTATGCTGTGTCAAGTCCTGTACATTTGTGAGCCAATTTTTATTTGTATTTACTTATACAGAAAGAAGTGGCGAGCATGGCCATTACTTTGTAGCGATGCCTTTTCTCGATGCCAATGCCTTTCAGTGCTTTTCGCATTTATGAGTGGCCTCTTTTAAAGCTCCGCCCGATACACAGCCTCGCTTGACCACTCACTAAAGCGAAGAGCACTGAAAGGCATTGTTATCGGGAAAAGGCATGGAGGAAGGAGAGCGTAGGAGAGGCGCCGGCCAACACAGACGTGTTGGAGGTAGTGTGACGGAAGTCGCATGCTGTTTTTCGCAATGCAGCACTGGTAATGGTGCCCCAAATGAAAACCTTGCCATAGCAACCATGCCCCTTAAGCTCTCGCTGCTGTGCTAGGCCTCTGAAAAGTGAAATAAGCTTGTTCGACCCGCGTCTTTCTCGCAGCACATTATGTTCGCAAGACAAGCTGACTTTGAAGCGAGGTGTGTAAGCTTGAAAGATGTTTTGGGTCTGTGAGTGCAAGTGTCAGCAACAGACATACTCAAGTATTTGCGGTGCAGGTCTTTGTCATCTTCTTCAACATGCCCCAGATGGGCACAGGATCGCGTCTGCTTCACTAAAACTGATCAAGAAGTTTCACAGGCATTGTTCTGATGCGCATCAGCAGCACACACTTCTGGCAGCTCATAGCAATGCAAGTTCAAAGCTCGTGCCTAACTGTTCTGGCGAGCTGAGTGGAGGCACAAAGGGAGATGGCACACCAACATGGCTGCATTTCCGGCTTCAAAAATGTGGGGTGCGAGACCGGGCTAGTTGGTATTCCATGGTGAAGTAACTAGCGCAAGAGTGGACACTAAAAGGCGACAAGGACAGGCGCTTGTCCTTGTCATCTTTTTAGTGCCTCATTGTCTCATGTCCACCTTTGCGCTAGTCACTTCTTCAAAAATGTGACGTCAAGCCCTCCTACTTTGTTTCTTTCCTCCATGGGAAAAGGCATTGCTACAAAAACCAGCCCATGCTTGTCTTGACTAAGTAAGTCTGGTTAAGTACCAACCTAGTTTACATAATGAGCTTATTCGCAACTAGTGATAAATGAGGGTTAGTTATTAAATTTACAAACAACTTTTTTGGTAATAGTGTAGTGAACAGCCAGCTATGTCATCTAACCTTTCAATCTCCCTCCTGTACTATATATACAGCTTGTCCCACATAGCTTGAGCCAAAGTTTTAAAAATGAAAGGCACTCCGGACGCAAGTTGAACCAAATTCATAATGTTGGCACTGTTCTAGAGTTACTCAGGCTGTTTTTTTATTTTCCCCTTAACTAACGGATTTTTTGTTTAATTAATCAACTTTTTAAGCATTGGCTGCAGACCCCAAGTGTGAGATGCAAAGTTGTAGAGCATTTACAGAAACCTCTCAATAAATTGTTTCCAACACGGTATATTTCACATGGCCCCTTTTTCCGCGTTCCAAAGAAAGCCCACAACATATGAAAAAATACCACGTGGCGAGGCACTTGTGCACTGTTATTGTGCTGCTCTGATGCGTGCGATGGATGAACAGTGTCCGCTGCAGTGAGACTGGCCCGCAAGAGGGTGTTATGCCTGGTGTAGGTATCCGGGCATGCGGCTGTTATTGCAGGACGGTGCAAATGCATGCTGCTGGCCAAATGTTGCCAAAGCGATAAAGCATCTAAGGCCACAAAAGAGAAAAGATGAAAGCAGCATTTTGATTCTGCTTGAAAGAAGGAAAGGGCGAAGTGCGTGGGAATGATGGAAAGCAATTACTGCTGCTGGAATTTTGCCTTTGTACACAAATGACCTTGTAAAAGTTTTCAAATTGAACGATGATGCTACAACTTTAAACCTTAGGGCTCGAATAACAGCGGATAAGTCGCATGCGGACAAAACTAACTAATGGTAAAAAAACCTTGGCTATATTCAAGGAAGATTACACATGTATTCTTCAGACAACTCTTTCCATACTGGCCCCGTCTGCTCTCCTTCTCGCACTTACTGTCTACCAGACTTTTTTTTTTTATCTCGCACCCCACGGATGCACATCACTTTGTGGTCGCAGTATCGGGTGGCCGCGTCTGGCTTCACACTTGTGCACCGTCACCAGCGTGTCAGTCCCCGAGAGAGTGCGCCCACAGGCTGTTCCAGTTTACCGGATGTAGATCATACCTTATGTACCTCGTCTGAACCAATTCCAGCGAACTGCAATGTTGGGGGCGAGGACTTACGGAGTCGCCATCTGTCAGAAGCTCCTCCCTTGTGTAGTATGAGATCACGCGGCGCGCTCCTCATAGGTTTCGCTTACAGCGCTAAAAAAAACACCACGTGGCGGCCCTTCTCAACTTTTATGTAAGTACTCTCACAACGAGGGAAGTTTTTGACTGTCGATATAATAATCTTGGGCAAACTGAAAGCACAGAATTGTTTACAGACGCTATCTCTTTGCCGAATACATATGTACAGTGAGCGCCACTGCACGCGGTCGCCAGGATGGAGTCTCCCTAATTGCGTGAAAGGTAGGCAAATGCTGCGAATAAACTATGCGAAATATGTTCTTATAGTGGGCTGTCTGTGTAACCAAATGGGGCATAACAGAATGAAGCCTCAATGCAGCGATCGCACGGGTTCGCAGCGACCGACTGCACGTCTGCATGCATGTCTGTGAACAATGTTTTGCTTTCGCTGTGAGCGCGTTTTCGCACCGTGCCGTGAGCTTTAGGCTGCAGCATATGAGCATTTTACAGTACAATGGCAATCTTTGTTGCATGGACGCTATCACAACTGTTCAAAAATAATTTTGTGATAGAGATTTCGACACCTACGGTGACTGTGATGTGCCATCGCAACGATTAAATCTTTTTTTGTCTTTTGAATTCTTGGACGTTCCAATATTATTTCTCAAGTTGCATCGCACTGTATGCTTATCGGTCTTCTCAGTGTGCGATTTCCCTGTGCTTCTTCGTCGTAATCCAGTGCAATAATTCATAACACAAACGTGACCATATGCCATGACTTTTTTTTAATGTGCTTCTTGCCGCTCCCTTTCCGTTCCAGTGAACTTGCCAGTATCTAGCGTCAACAAGTTCATAGACCAAAACCGTCATGACATTAGCTAGGCGGTGGGCGCGGGCAAGCGTCTCGGTGTGCGTTTTCTGCTACTCACCGAACATCGCACAGTCCTGACACCATAGCAGAAATCTTCCTCGCACCTGTTTGCTGCATACCGGAGTTGTAGGTGATGGCTGTCTGCCACTTCTAAGTTTCGCGAGTCAAGCTTCATGTGGCTCTTTGTTCTGTGGCTACGTGTGAATAAGGCTGACACCAGGCTCCACTGCGTACGTCCGGCACAACGGCACCGAGCAGCAGCCTACCATGCTGCACGCTTCCAAAGGCAGCCACTACCTATTAGAGTACTTTCAAATGTTGTCAAGCTGTAAAGCCTCACCACTTAATCAGAACTGTAGCACAGGTGGCACTTTAAACTTTCATTTTCAGCTCGCTTCGGTGCTTCCAATGCAGCCGATGCGGCCACTGTGTCCACGTGACCTCTCATATGTCACGTCACGTCGATGGTGGCATGAGATTTTCCAGTGGTGGAGCTCGCCCCCAATATCCAGAGCTCCTCAGGCACACATATCCCTGCGTGTTCTCTACAGCAACGCTATTCAGCTGTGACCAACGTTGAGCAGCGGATACGGCTTACTCCAATGAGGAAAGGGAGGATATGGTTTTGGCTCTAGGTGCATCAAGTGGACATAGAAGGCGTGCACTTTAGCTATTTCCACACTGGCATCCAGGTAAGCATCTGAGCTCAATGATGATTGTGCATGCATATGAAACGCTGAGACAGACTGGGACTTTTACGAAGAAGCAACATAAATCTTCAATCCTGGACGAGGACGTGGAGATAGATACTGTGTCAGTTTTCTTCAGACCCACATGCAAGTGCTCGTAGTGTGGGTGCTGAAGCTGGAGTGCCAAATTCTTCAATGTGAAGAGTACTTAAGAAGAGGCAGCCTCATCCATACCACATGCAGCTGCACCAGATGTTGGAGCCCCGCTATTTCAAAAATCGAAAGCACTTTGCAAACTGGATTATAATCAAGGTGGAAGATTATCTTCCGCCGGGCTTTGCCAACAAAACATGGTGGACTGATGAAGCTACCTTCTCATGTAATGCCCACGTGGACATCCACAACACTCACTATTGGAGCAACGAAAACCCTCACTGGGTTTTGAAGACATTACCAATATCAGCGGTCGGTTAACGTGTAGTGTGGAATTTACGGTGGCACTATCATTGGCCCCCTGTTTTTTAATAACATGCTTACAGGCGAAACATATGAATGACATCCTTGATGGGGCGCCTGAGGATTTTCTTTGCTGAGTTCCATTGGCTAGGATCAAGGATATTTGGTATCAGCATGATGGTGCTCATGCACACGGCAGCAGCAAAGCTTGCAAATGGCTGCATGAATTATTCCCGCAGCAGTGTATTGGACAGCATGGGCTCATTGCTTGGCCAGCATGGTCGCCAGATTTAACTCCCTTGCTTTCTTTCTCTGGGGCTACATCAAGGATCAAGTATACCGGACACCAACTACAACATCAGAGAACCTAAAAGAAAAAGTAAGACAAGTTTGCACTCCATCCCTGATACCATGATCAAGAACGGCTTGGAAAATGTGCCTATGAGATGGTGACCTCTTCGAACACGCATTATAATCGAAAGGCACTTTTTGGATTGAAGGTCACTGCAAAATCATTCCGGCCCTAACGCCGCCTCCCCGCCCAACCCCATTACACTCCACCGGCAGGCCGCCAGCTCATGTCCATTTCAAGAATAAAAAAGAAATAAAGCTATCTTCTTGTTCTCTTTCGTCTCCTTAGATGCTTTATCGCTTCAGCACCACTCAGCCAGCAGCATGCATTTGTGCCGTCATGCGATAAAAGCCGCACGCCCAGATACCTACACCAGACGTAACGCTCTGTCACGGGCCAGTCTCGCTGCAGCCGACGTCTTCATCCATCGCACGCTTGAGAGCAAGCAACACAATAACAGTGCACCATTGCCCCGTCACATGGTATTTTTTTATATTTCGCAGGCTTTCTTTGGAATGCGGAAGAAAGGAGCACGTGAGATATATCGTGTGAGTGTGTGTCCTTTTTTGGGGGGGGGGACTTCGAGAAAGCATTTGATAACGTTCCTCATGAACGCCCGTTTCTAAAACTTTCATGCGTTAATTCTTTTGCTTTTGAATGGATTTGTGACTTTCTAACTAACCGCCAGCAATTCGTGCACGCCAATAAACAGTCTTCTGCCTACCTTCCTGTCAGCTTGGGCGTGCCTCAGGGCACGATCCTAGGCCCACTATTATTCCTAATATATATCAATGATTTACTGAGTGATATTTCTTCTAACATCACACTTTTTGCAGACGACTGCATGCTACATATATCGTCCAATTAACAACCTGTCTGACATTCACTCCCTTCGGTCTGACTTTCAACGGATCGAAATCTGGTGCAACGAGTAGCTCATGTCACTAAACACAAATAAAACATCACTACTTTCTTTTCATTGCCAGCAATATTACTCATCACTGAATTATTTGATCTATAACTTCGCAATTTCATGTGTAAGTGCGTACAAGTACGTAGGTGTTCATTTGTCATCACATTTAACACGGTCCTTTCATACAATGCACACTACTAATGAAGCTAACCGCGTTCTTGGTTGTTTACATCGTAACCTTTATCTACCACATCCTTCTGTCCTACTTCTCGCCTATCACACAATAATCAGACCAAACTGGAATACACATGTACTGTTTGGGACCCTCACCAATGTAACCCTAATAAAATGCTAAAATCTGTGCAGAACCATGCAGCCAGATTCATTTTCTCAGAATGCTCATACCATTCTAGTCTCACCGAACTAAAATCTCGTGCAAACCTTGGAAGTCTTTCAGCACGCCGCAGAATAGCACGTCTGTGCCTATTGTTCAAGTTTTATCACACGTCACCTTGTACTCCTGCCATCAAGTCGGCACCAATCACGAAACAGCTGTATACCCACCATCTGCTCGAACCACTGTGAATCTTTCTTCATTTTTTGTCAAAACATTGCAAGATTTGAATTACCTTCCCTCTGACGTTGCGCTCCTCTCCAGTAGCACCGACTTCAATACAGTAATAAAAAAAATTGTATATAACACTTAAAGCATTTGCAAATAGCCCACCCCTCATGTAAAATCCCTTTACTGGGGCCTTTGCGATATTGTAAATAAATAAATATTGCTTCTTTTTCATAAATGCGTGACCATCCACCTGTAGAAGACCGGCAGCTCGAAATACGAATGCCTTACAGTGTGAATGCCCCTGACACGCTTCGGCCTCCGCGGCCCCAACTCACGGGCCGCCCTGCTTCCAGCTTTGATCCTCCCGCACCCCTTGGGTGCCCTGGAGAACCTGCGCCGCCTCTTTTGTTATAATCTCAAGTGCTCTTCTGAAGCGTTCGTTTGCCGGTTACATGTCCCCTCCGGGAGCAGTGCTTGTAAAAAATCCTCCAATCTCTTGTCGCGACGATAAAAGTGGCCCGCGACTTTTATGCGACACCAGTCAGAACTTTGCTGAAATATGGAGCAGAATGACTGATAAGCGGGCAAGCTGGCACGAATTTGTGGCTAGGCTGTATTACATTGCGCTGCTCGGGCAGACGTATGAAAAATGTCAAGGTCTAGCACACAAACTGGTCGGGTCGATCATATTCGCTATGAGATGTGTTTTTTTTCCGTGTCTTAGTGATCAATTGATTGTGTAGCCGGTGTAGCGTGTTGCACACACGCTACACCGGCAACCTGGACAGCGCATAAACTTTTCTGAGACAGGTTCCGTGTAACGTGCCTTTAGTTGGGATGCATCATGTAACCACGCAAACGACAACGGACGAGGAAAGAAACACACAGGACAGGCGCGGATGTTTCATCGTCCGTTGTCGTTTTCGCGGTTACATGATGCATTCCAATATCGACCACCAACTAGCCCACCTCTCCTTGTTAAATATGTTACTTTAGTAGGGACAGCCGTCAAAAAACACGAGATGTACTCACCGAAGGCAAGGAGTACTGCCGGGTCCGGTGGGGCTCCTTCTTTCCAACTGATGAGTTGAATACTTCTTTAATTGACCCCTGCTGCGATATGAGACGGAAGGCCACATCCGTGTCGGCCAAAGCATTCACGGGATACACGTCCCACTTGTTATCGTCAACTCACTTCGCAAGGACGTGAGACATCTTACGCTCCAGCTGTCCGAGCAAACAAACGCACGTGCAGAGGCCGGAACATAAAATAAAGAACCAACTTGACGGGAGACAACTAACAAAAGTACGTACGAAATGGCGACGGAAAAATGCAAACACGACGCAAACGAAAGAGATGGTATCAGTGTTTCCTGCTCACTTTTTAGATATGGCTGTGTTTGGCTTAAAATTATTTTTAAAGAAACTCATAACAAAAACTTGAAACAAAACTTTAATAAATGTTTGCGGCCCTGTAAGCCACACACTATTGCCTAATACTATAAAATGCATTTTCCAGACCTACCTCGTGGATACGCTGATCTAACGTTTCACTGTTGAGTCATTGAGCGTCGAGGCAGTTGACCGTCTGGCAACGCTTTAGGTTTTCTAGCCAGCGGGTGCACTACTACGTGATTGTATGACTACTCCGCTGTACTCCGCATTCGCTGTTCGCTATGTTTTACTTGGGTGTTGCGCTCTATATTTTATCGTAAAGTAATCGTGCAAGGCCCAGCGCCGTTCACGAATAATGTCGCCGAGAAGACAATTCGGAAATTACTTATGGGACCCGTCCATCGACGTGCCCATACGCTCAAAATAGGTTCAAAAACGTTCATCAGTCGGTGCTTCGTCTGCCGCGTTGGACAGTGAACTGGGTTCTACTGATGCAAGTGACCAGAGTTTCTGCGAAAACGAAGCAGACGCTGACGCAGGCCACATCGCACCATTCCCTTCAATTGACGCTGCAACTGAAGACTGTCATCCATTGGAAAGCACGCATGAAACCTTGTCTACCTCGTCGTCTGAGAGCAGCGAATCGGAATGTGACGCTGATTGCGCTGACGTGTATCCTGACCCCGGCGAGCAGCGTTTTCCGAGGGGCTGGAAGGTTGACTTGGTAAGCGTTGTGGTGTCAGGCGTAATTTCCAGATATTATTTTGTTGCTGTGACGTCTTATTTTGCCCCACTGTAACGCCTGCCGCAGGTTATCTCCTGAAGCTTATGCAGCGTAGTGACCGAGTCATATAGTGAAAATATTGAGGTGATGGAATGAAGTAGGGAGCGTACCGATGCGATCATTGCTCGCAGCAGTTATTTCTCCCAATTAAGGAGAAAACGACGCTGTTAAATTCATATTACTGATGTAAACACAGTTTACATCAGTAAACTGTGTTTACTGATGGTAAAGCATTAGTAAACCGGTGCTGGTTAAGTGGAGCTGAGGCAGAAACAGAGCATCGCAGAGCCTTAGAATACGTAATGCGCTGATGGAATTTCCTAGGGTTTTCCTTTAACGTTCAGGCGTTATCTTGGCGCCTGTTCTAGCATATATACATGCGTGCGTGCGTGTGTGTGTGTGTGTGTGTGTGTGTGTGCGCGCGCGTGCGTGCGTGCGTGTGTGTGTGTGTGCGCGCGTGCGTGTGTGTGTGTGCGCGCGTGTGTGTGTGTGTGTGCGCGCGTGCGTGTGTGCGTGTGTGTGTGTGTGTGTGTGTGTGTGTGTGTATGTGTAATTTTGTCGTGTTGTGGCCAAAGCCTGCTTTTTTGGGGGTTGTTTGCAAATGAAGCCCTTAAATCTTCCTTGAACATCTGTCGTTATTTAATAGTACTCCAAAAGTACATGTTAAAAATATCTGCTGTCCCGAAGCACACATTTCATGGCAAGACAGTGCTTAGTCTCACTGTGCTGCATGTACCATGGCTGCTTTAAAGAGGTTTCTTTGGTGGCCATCTGGTGTTCACCATGCACAGTTGGCATCTGCATTATGTCGAGGCAGGTTCACAAAGTAAAAGGGGTAGCTTAAAATTGTGCATTAAAGTTGGTTGCCAGGTTAAGTAACATGTTAGCCAGTATAAACTCAGTGCCACAAGATAACTCATGAAGCCCTTGTCATGGCAGGACTTTCTGTCCAATTTACTGTGCAGGTAACAAAACAGGCATCTACAAGTGTATGATTGTAATGTTGTACTTTTTCTAACACCACCGTTGTTTGCTACCATTCCTCTCTGCTTAGGATGAAGACCTGTTTCCTGGAGCCAAGCTTACGAAAGCCGAAAGCCTCTTAATGGTCATGGCCCACAGCTTGCGCCATGGCTGCTCAAAAGAAGCCACCGATAGCTTACTGCAGCTTCTCAGAGCTCACTTGCCAGAAGGTGTCGCGTACTCAACATCAAAGTATACTTCTTTTTTGACACTTTGCCGGATCCGAAAAGCAGTATGCTAAGCACTTATACTGTAGTGTGTGCTCTGGGTATATTGGTGAACTACCAGAATTACCAGGAAATGATGTGGTTGGCAGTCAGTGCAATGTGAACTATGCGAGTGGCAGCTTACTGAAAAGCTCATCATTTTTTCTTGTAATGGATCTGAAGGGCCAAATTCCAGATGTGTTACAATCAGGAAAGCTGCAATACAGTAGAACAGGCACTTCCTTTGATGTGTGTGACATCACAAAAAGATATGAGTACAAGTTGCCTGTGACTTCGAATGACATTACATTGACATTGAATACTGACGGTGTGCCCCTTTTCGAAAGTTCTGATGCGAGCATGTGGTCTCTTCTTTTGATGATTAGTGAACTGCCATGCAAAGAGTGTGCACAGACTCTTTTGTTGTCTGGGCTGTGGTTTGGCACAGGGAAGCTATCAATGAACTCTTTTTTGATACAGTTTGTGAAAACAATGAATGAAATATCATCCACTGGAGTTGTTTGGAGGGACAGCAGGGGTGTATCGCACACGTCAAAGACATTTCCTGGTCCCCGTACAGTAGACAGCGTTTCCAAATGTGAACTAACTAGTATGACACAATTCAAGAGTGCTTATGGTTGTGCATCGTGTGAGGACTCTGGGCAGGTTGTTTCAAAAGGAAATGGGTTTTGTCGCGTGTGTCTGCCAAGTGCTTCTGCAAACAAGCTCAGAACACGAGCCATTTTTGTACCATGCACAAAAGGCCGTGCAGGCCCCTAGTTGTGGCATCAAAGTAGCAAGTGTGCTGACACTTCTTTCATTTTTTTTTCATTTAGTGAGGCCTTTGTAGTACACTACGTGCATGCCGTTTGTTCTGGTTTTGTTCGGGCAACAATGTTTATGTGGCTGAAGTCTAGACAGTGCCACCGATTTCATCTATGCTGACATCTTCCTGATGCAGACAAATGTCTTCTGAGCCTCACCCCCATATGGGAGCTCACGAGGCTGCCAAGGTCTTTAAAGGACATAAAGGAGTGGAAAGCTGCCGGTTGGAGGAATTGGCTGCTGTTTTGTTTCCCAGTCACATTAATAGGACGCATTCTAGAAAGACAGTACAACCATTAGTTGAAATTTTTTGTGATCATGCATTACCTTCTTGACCCTTGCATCTGCATTCAGGAGCTTGCTACAGTTAGGAGAAAGATGAAGAAGTTTCTTCTTGAGTACCAGGAATTGTACGGTATCAAGTACGTGACATATAATGCTCTCCTCTTTTGCATGTTGTCGACAGTGCCGTAAACTGGGGTCCTTTGTGGAGTCACCCTCTTTTTCCATTTGAATTTATGAATGGTACACTTAGACGCTAAGTCAATGGCATCAGATATCCACAATTTCAGATTGCCAACTGTAGCTGGCAAAATTAGATGTTTGCGTAATATTTTGTTTGAGATAAGTGAGTGATAGTTGTCCAAATGGCATGGTGAAGTAACATTTTCCTTAAACTACATAATAAAAGATGAGTAATATGAGATGCCATCAAAGGGCTTTAGACTTGCTTTAGCTATTCGCTGTCTGGAAGTTGCTCACAAGACCTTACAGTCACTTTCATCGCTTGTTACAAAATGAATACTGCAGCTGCATTTTGATTTTCCAACACCATAGAAAATGTTACATTACCTTGCAACAGAGTTCAGTTTTGTTGGAAAGCTCTATGGACTCTTTTGAATTAAGCACATCCTATTTAACCATGCTTGCTTTTGTTAAGTTATTACGTGATGTTGTGCCACATTTTTATGCTTTGTTATGATGTGTGCTGTGAGCAAAAGTGATATATACAGATTTTTTTCATGTATAGTATGCTTTTGTACACTTTTGCGATGCCTGTAAATAATAAAGAGCATTATATGTCTGGTTCCTTGAGTAATCGCTGCTTGGGGGAGTAGCACACAGGTTCACGAGTGGCCCTTCATATTATCACAAGCAATACGTTGGAATCATGGGGTGGCACAGAACATGCGCTTCATTTTCTCTTCATTTGCTTATCCACGTCTGCAAATCTGAAAATTGGTGCAGCAACACTGTGTGGCCAACAGCAGTCATCATTTGCATGCTAGATCTAACTTGCAAAATATAGGTCTATTGGGGAATATATTATAAGTCCAAACAGTGTGACATATTTCAAATGAGCTTTTTCCTATGAGGACAAAAACACGTTTCTTATTCGACAATCACTTAGTGAAATAGCTAGGGTAATTCAAATGTACACTTGCAGCATGCTAACAAACATCATTAAACAGCATTGCACTTGTATCAATACAAGCAGGGTGCTTGTAAATCTGCATATAGACACTTGCATTTAATAAGAAACAAGCAGTGCAATAGAGTGAGAGGTGCATTTTCTTTCATATTGTAGCAGACGGCTATCCTGACTCCCTTTAGGATAGGATGCATACTCATACTGTAACGAGTGTGACCTAGCTGATCCTCGGGCAACAATCACGATGGTTGTCAGTAATTTGCAGATAGTTGCTGTTGCCTTGTTGTAGTGTGCCTGTACTCTATCCTAATTTACACCTCTGGAATATTAAGAAAACATGGATGCCTGTTGAGAAAATGTAGAGCAGAAAAACATGGACAGACAAAAGAAACTAGATGACAAACAAGCATTCGTATCATTCTTTCTGTCTGTGTTTTCTCTGCTCAGTTTGTCAACATGTGGAACAACAAACCCAAACAGCCACAAGCTGAAGAACGCCTGGCTTTCGTCATTCCATCTAATACCTGGTGTCACAGAGCCACTTTCGATTGCAATCAAGCCTGATATGAATCAAATTTCTTGATTGCAATTGACAGTGACAGCTGATAACACTGTCCAATTAAGTGATCCTCATGGAGTTTCAGGTGTTCCAGGTCCAAGGGACTTGTCAAATTTGTCTAATGTGCTGTAAAAATTTCAACATAAAACATTTTTTAAAGGAAAATATTTCGTTTGTCATTGTGAATAGGGCCGTTATCATCAGCTGATTGTATGACACTGTTCTCGACATATTCTTGCTCCTCATTATTATTCGCTCTATTATGCTATTCCTTCATTCTCTCAGTTTTCTGTTTTTTTTTTCTGTTTTCTGATTTCTATATTTATGATTTCAGTAGTCTTCAGTATGTAAACAATTGTCCTAAAAAAATTCAATCCTACTTATAGTGCTTGGATCCACACTAACCTTTGGCTAAGCATCGAGACACTATCAAACAAATGGTAGTCAGCCTATGATCGCGATAAAGAGGCTCGAACGCGATGCGCGTATTATTGATCCTAATGGAGCAAGATCACGATTGAAAGCGACCATATGGTACCGGTCAATTGGAAATCAATTGGAAAGCATTCAACGGAAAAATCATTGGCAGTGCACAACGGAAATTCCGTTGAACTCTCGTTGTGGTGAGTCAACTGGTGTTGAAATTCCATGTACTTTGACTTGACTCAATTATAGTACAACTAATCGACAATGGAAATTCAACACCCATTTTCGTAAGGGTAAGTAAAAAACAAATTATATTGAGTCAGCGCTGATTAGTAACTTTTTGATGTCTTCTTTAAATTTGTTCTTAGGGAGATCAAACATGACACTTAAAGATGGGTTATTGAGAACGGCTGGAATCTGGTAATCGAGTTTTAGTTTGCCATAATTTGTTCTCGTTTTAGGGACCAAGTTTCAGCGTTGCCGAAGGGGGTATTTAGTAGGAGGGCGGTTTGCAGCAATGCAATACAAACGATTACGATGGATGTAACAGGCGAAATATGTAAACATGGTTTGCTTTAAGTAAATAATGCTTATGATAGAGTGGCAATGTTGGTAGGTTTTCCGGCCTACCATGGTAACCCTAAATAGCCAACAATGCCTTCTAACAATGCCTTCTTTTGCAAAAGCAATAACTTCTGAGAAATACTTATTGTTGTAGTGCCCCAGACCAGTGCACAATAGGACAATTTCGAAAAAAAATAATACATAGTATATGGACACTTGTAGGGAAACGGGAAAGAAATCGCTGATCCGGTAAAGACAACCAACAGTTTTACTAAGGCCCGTAAGGAGTTTTGAAATAGGCGTGTTCCGTGATAAATGTTCATTAAACCAGACACCAATAAATTTCTGAGTTGTTGCCTGTTGCAGTTTTGTGTTGGCGTATATTAGGTTAAGCGTGTAATGAACAGAGGCATTAATAGGTCTGAAAATTATGTACCTGGTTTTTGACAAGCTTAAACTAAACTTATTCGCCTGCATCCAAGTGTATAATTTTACTAAATAAGCGTTCACGATAGTTTCTAATTCTGCCAGAGTACGTGATGTGAAAAAAAAATATTTGTATCGTCAGCGTACATAACAAAATCTGGAGAATCAGGTATGTTACAGATGTCGTTTATATACAATAAAAAACAAATGTGGACCTAATATAGATCTCCGTGGAACCTCTTGGGTAATGCGGAAACGGTTCGAAACAAAACTTATTTCATTTAACATATTGTATTCTGTTATTTAGGTAACATTTCGGCAGGTTCAGTGCTATTCCGCGTATCCCGTAACTGTTCAGTTGACTCACATGAATTTCGTGATGTACGCAGTCAAAAGCTTTCCGGAGGTCTAAGAACAGACCGAGAGTGTATGCTCTGGGTTCAATGTTGTCAATTATCTTTTCTTTAATGGCGAGTAAAGCTTACTCAGACGATTTATTTTTGCAAAAGCCATACTGAGAGGGGTTAATAATGTTATGAGCGCTAAAGAACTATTCTACTCTACTATTAATGACTCCTTCGAATACCTTCGATAACACTGATAAGACAGAGATGGGACGATAGTTCGCGATTTGATTCCTATTTCTTCCTTTATACATAGGACAAACACGAGCAATCGTCAGTTCATCTGAGAAGGTACCACTTGTGAACATCAGAGTTATAATATAAGCTAAAAGCTCGCATATTATTGCAGACACATACTTCAATGGTATCGCTTTCATATCGTCATGGCCTGCTGAGACATTCTTTTTTATTTTCCCAATGTAGGTAGCTACTTCTTGTGGGATCACAGGCAACAACGAAATAGAGTTAGGTAAAGTGATAATGAGGTTGTATACGGGAGCGTTAGAGAGAGCTGAACTAATGCAGGCTTGCCAACTTCAATGAAGAAGTGGTTCATGGTGTTAGCTAATTGAGTTCCGCTAGCTTGGGAATTGGATGCAGCGATTTTTGAGTGGTTGCTGCGCTTGTGTTTGTTTCATAGTTCGTTTATCTCACTCCGAACTTTCTTGCGGTCATAATAAATTCTGGCGAACCGTTTTGTATAGTAAGCTGATTTTCCAGACTTGAGGTCTTTATTTAGTTTATTCCTAAATTTTTGAACTCTCTAAAAAGGGCTGCATCGCGAGTACGTACAAAGTCACGATACATTTTATTTTTAATACGTATTCTGTTATATAACACTTTATCAACCCACGGCTTTCTAGATTTACGGAAGTTGTGTTTTACCTTGAAACGCAGCATTATAACATTCCATAAACTTGGCAAGAAAAGCAGTATATGCCGCGTTGACTTCAGATATGCTGTATACGTCCTCCCAACACATATTCTGAATAAGAGTCCTAAATTTGGGGAGATTTTCATCGGAAATGACCATATTTAGCCTGGAGGCATTTTCGGATACTGACTTAATGCGTTTGAGACGAAGAAAACAAAAAATCTAGGTGTGGTTACTGATTTCAGAAGATAACAGGCCAGACTCCGTTTCTGGAGACACCATATTTGTGACACAAACATTCAGCAGGAAAGCTGTGGCAACGCTAATTCTAGTAGGCATGTTTATAGTGTTTAAACATCCACAAGATGCTATAAGGCTATTAAATTCGCGCGTACTGTGATCATCGTGCATGAGGTTAATGTTAATATCAAACATTATTACGAAAGGCAACCGGGAATTGGCGAGGTTCAAGAGTAAGCTTTCGAGAAATTTGAAAAAAAGGTTGTTTGTTCCCTGCAGGAGGTCTGTATACAACAGTTAAAATGACACTGGACAGTGATACGGCTAAACACTCAACATTGGAGTTTGTTACAGAAATTTCGTCTAACACACACTGCGGATAACAACTCTTTAAATACAGGGCAAGACCACCAGCTCTCATATTCGAACGAAGGAGGCCATGACACAGGTAATTTTTGAATGAAAGATGATCATCATGTGTTGTAAGCCATGTTTCGGTAAACAAAAGCACATCAAACGGTCAGTTTATTGACCCAAAAAACATATCTAAACCGTCACGTTTGTTCTTCATACTGCGGACATTAATATGCATAGCAGAGAGCATTTCTGTGAGAGGAGTAAACTTGTTGTTAAGGCAAGAAGCATCACAATGAATACAGTGGGGCGGGCAATCATTGACAACGACTGGCTAGTCACCAGCTGACAAAGATGTGGATGCCTAATCGGTCATTTTACTCAAGTCGGGTCGTGCACAAATTTCTATTGTATCATGTTTCATACCTGCGTGCAAACATTTTCCTTCCGTTCGTCCGAACAAATTTCCAACCTACTTCTTTCTTACGGGAAATGGTTGCTCCTAGCAGTTGTTTGTTGCCGTAAGTCAAGTGTTCATTTACATAGATGCGTCCACTATCAGTGAGTCCAAGGTCCTTGTAAGATAGCGCATGCTTTCTAGCCTTAGAAAGAAATGCATGGCGCTTATCTCGGCGGACAAAGCGGACCAAAATGGTGGTTTCGCCTTTACTACTGGTGGGAATTCTGCGACACGTGTCTAAGTCAGCGATAGAAACTTGTTCATTGATGGCCTCGCCAAGTTTCTCAATTACTTCTCTGGGTTCAATATCTGACTCCGCACCTTTGATTTCTAGGTTGTTTAGGCGGCTGTATGGTTCAAGTTCCTCCACTATTTGAGCGAAGCGTTTATCTTCAGATTGAAGATTTTCATTACAGCTTACAAGATCACTAATCACCTTTCTTAGCGCCTTGATATCAGAGCTGATAGCTTTCGTCTCGTCACAAGTGTCGTTACAGAACTTCAGGTTTTCCTTGACGGAACGCAGCTCAGCCCTCATCTCGCGTTTGAAATCTTCTAAAGCCTTCATAATTTCTTTTTCTTTCGACATGGCACAAGAACAGCAGGAAAGCAAATACGCAAATGTTCAAGTTTGTCAGCAGTGCGCAATAAACTATGCACTCAATAAAAGGCGGTTCAAATCGCTCACCTGCAAAGAGCAGAGGGAATTAGCGACGTGCTTTCCGTTCGCGCACCGCTGCCAAACTTGCAGATCCAGGAGTGTCACTGTTTTTAAGCTCGCAGAAGACAGCTGTGGGGCGCCGATTGGTTGCCGATTGCGGCCCAGGTACCGCAGGAAATCCGCTGTGTCCAGGCGGGAGTAATTGCGCAACGTAGTCCGACGGAGCCCAGGCACGTGTGACGAAATGTAGATGTTTGATGCTGCAAAGAGCAGAGGGAATACTCTTGTCATGGGAAGGAGCAAATGCACTCGAGAAATCATTGAAGCTGAAAAGATAAACAGACCAGGCCACACATTGGTGAGCCCACCTTCTATTTTTCTCCGCGATAAAGAGCTAGCGCTTCTGAGACGCTGATACCGGTTGTAGAAGCGATAGGTCCTTCTTCGGGCGTATAAAAGTGATGTAGGTGAAAAGTAAAAATTGTTGGTAGTTTTTTAAAAGAATTATGGGTTTTTAAGTGCCAAAACCACTTTCCGATTATTAGGCAGGCCGTGGTGGAGGACTCCGGAATTTCGACCAGCTGGGGTTCTTTAACGTGCAACTAATTGTTGGAAGTTAACGCTCGTACTGTTCGTGTGTGCCGGATTTTTACTGTCCCGTCCTCTGCGTGCTATTCAACGCTATTCAAATCATGCGCCAACAAGCCCAAATAGCTACGCTGCTGAATGGCATTTTTTGCTAACTTCAGCCGCTTTGAGCTCGCCCGCAAGCCGAATATTTGACATAAATTTACTACATAGCCGGACCGAATATTGTTATACAAAATCAACCAAAAGCAAAAAAAAAATTTTTTTTCAAGCTTTAGCAATGTCACTTTATTTCTTCTGTTTACATAAAAAAAACATAGCTATACCCCACACAAATAAAATGATTGATTGATTGATTGATTGATTGATTGATTGATTGATTGATTGATTGATTGATTGATTGATTGATTGAATTAGCTTGTCGTTGCTTAAGACAAAAGAATGAAGTTGCCCCACTGATATGGATTACGTTGCTCACCATAGAATATTTGTTTTGGATGTAAAAGTGCTGCTGCTCATGTCGCCCACAGTAACACGTAAATACATTATGTTCCACCCCATCTGACAGCTCTGTTCTGGCCAGTTGCGGTCTTAATGGAGTATAAATACAGCCATTACGATTGCTCAAGGAAATTATCATGGTTTACTGGATTTGTGCACAGTGAATAGGCAATCTGATTTTTGGACTTTGTTAATGTATTTATTATTAGTGAAGGTGGAATGTTACTCAACACTCTTGTTGCTTAAAAGACTAGCCTTAATATTGCTAGTCGTGCATATGGTACGTGGTTGGTAACTGAAAGCAGCGAGCTGCGGCTGCCGCCATCGTCGTCTCACACGTCATGTCGGGGTGAGGTTGAGAACGTGTATAATGTAAATGATAGGGACGGCGGGAGATGCGTCTGTGAGCACTTTCCAGCGAGAACGTCGTGGGTGTTGCCAAAGTGCCTTCTGGAGCTCTCGGGTAGTTGTAACAATGTCCTCTGGAACTTCCTGACCATCGACACAGTGCCCTCTCGACGACTGTAATCACGCGCTACTCCCCCGCAAAAGTATTGCAGAACCCGCCGGGGACTTTTGTACTCATATGCAATAGCCCAGAGGGTTCATAGTATGTTAGAAAGAGGATATCGACTAGAGAATGCATAAAGCGAGCGCCTTGATGAAATGGGTGAATGATAACCGCTCTTCGCTCGCGGCAGCTTGTATACATGGGAAACTCCCCGGTGAAAAGAAAGGTGCCGTCAGAAAGCATGCTTCGTTTGGCATCGCTTCTATAAGTGAAATGTTACTAGCCAATATGGCAACAGTTGCAGACAAACTGCACGAATTTCAATGCAAGGTGTGATGCGGCACATTACTGATATTTCTGAGAAATAAACGCCGTAATATAGTTTCCACATGTGGGCAACTGACACAGGGCGTGCCGACCCAAAGGCACACCAAAGCACCACAGCGTCAAGACGACAACATGCAAGCGGCTCTCCAGCAAATCAATGCTTCAGTCACGAGGCGATGAGCCCCTCAGTGCTTTTTTCCCATGGTGTAAACAATGACGCACAGGGCCTCTAGCGCATGGTCTTGCAGTGTGTTCGGTGTACCACGTAGACAAACACAAGTTGTGCACCCAAGGTGACATTTAGCATCTCAACACGACTGTCGTAAGGCATCAATATCACCGCCAAATATCGTGAATGACGGTAAACAACACAGAAAGCTTCACTTATATTGGTTATTTACGTATTGCAGAAGGTAGCGAAAAGTACTCTCAAAGTACCACAGTTGTCACTGACGAAATCACCGAGTCGTCAGCGTCGTCCGGCTCCAGTTCCCGCACCCTGTTCTTATATGCGAGACGCCGCAGAGTTAGGCGAATACTCTCATTTTCTGGAATTGTAACGCACCTCGGTGCCGACACAACTTCCGGCAGCAGTAGTGCACTCTGCAGCATTCGCACATGATGTTTGTTGGAAACGAAAGTATGTGCGGAATTGCCCGCTGTCCGTCTTGTCTATGTTTAGGTAGCCATGGACACCCATAGTGGGTCTGGGTGTTTGTATTCGAGGCACAGTAAACCTTCCTGTTTCCGACCACTTCAACGTGGACATCGGCAAAAGGTCCTCGAGTACACTTGGCATCGCTTGTCCTGCGGGCGCGAATCACTTGGCAGCACAGATTCCACAAAAGCACCGCCACCGCATGGTGTCGACAATGCTTAGACCGGAAAGCACTTGTCGACGCTTTATGTTCCGCTCCAGAAACTAGCACTTACGCCTTGAAAGACCATGCCAACACTCTTAAAATTTTCACAGCGTTCTGGGTGTATAGCGGGTGTATTTATCTTTTCACCCTTGTAAACACCCTTGCAACACCCTTCTTTACAGAAAGGGGTGTTTAATAAATAGAACACCCTTGGAGCACCCCAGTCTTACTAATTTACACCCTAATTTTAAGGGAGTAAGTGAACAAGCTTACAGTATATCATACATGAACATTGGCAGTTTACGCTTTGATATTGGCTATGCATGAAACGTGTGCTCCGTGCGCTTTAACTGTAGTGGAATGATTAGATCCGGGCATCTAGGCAGCAGGGCACTGACTGCGAACAGCGGTCAAAATTGAAGTTTCCCACGAATGTTGATTTCGAACGGAAGACACTAACGCGCCGACTTTGCGTAGCCTGATATCTGCAAACAACCTCGTATGACCAATGCAAAATCTTTACAATGCTATCACTGAATACTTAAAGGTATGGAAGCAGTTTGGCTAGGAATGGTTAGGAGTGAGGGTTAACGGTAAATAGCTCACCAATTTACGGTTTATAGATGACATTGGCATACTCAGCAATGCTGCAGACTATTTGCAACAAACGTTTGAGGACCTTAGCGAAGAAAGTGTAAGAGCCTGATTGAAGGTTAGTATACACAAGAGAAAAGTAATGTTCCACAGCCTGACGAGAGAACGAAATGTCATGATCGGCAATCAGCCTGTAGAACCTGCGCAGAAATACGGTTATTGAGGTTAGTTACTCGCAGGGGCATCTGATGAAGAGAACTAACAAAAATAAAAAAATATTTGGAGAGGTTACGGCAGGCATTACTAAATCATAACCATGGAGTTTACGGCTAATCATTGCTTTCTATATGCCATTACTAACATATGGGGCCGAAACTTGGCGGTTACAAAAGAAGCTTGGGAATGCGTTGAGGACGGCGCAACGAGTGATGCAATGAAAAATGTTAGGCGTGACGATAATAGACGGGAAGACAGTGATGTGGGTTAAAGAGCGAACGGGAATAGCTGATGTTCTGGTTGACATTAAGAGAAAGAAGTCGTGCAGGGCAGACCATGCAATGCGTAAGGGAGAGAACCGCTAATCTATTGGAGTTGCAGAATGGCTGCAAAGGGAAGGGAAGCACAGTCGAGGACGGCAGAGAATAAGGTGGGAGTGATGGAATTACAAAATTTGAAGACACGTGGAACCAGTCAGCACAAAACAGGGTTATTAGAGATCTCTGGAGAAGCTTTCGTCCTGCGATGGACATCAAAATAGGTTGATGATGATGTCATGACATCCACGTCAGCTTCCGGGCATGTCATTCATGTTATGTCATACATGCGTGTCATGAACATTCTGATAGCTCGATTACGTTGATTGCGGGGAGGGGGGCACGCCAGGCCCATTTAACGCTAACAGTAAAATTTTTCCTACTATGGCGCTGGCCCAGCTCCTTCCCCCTCCACGGCCGATTGCCACGTTTCCCCCCAACCCCCTCACACGAAAAATTTTCTGGCTACGTCACTGTGGGGAGGGAGTGTAATGTTGCTCTAGGCCCCTCCTCCTAACTTGTCAAAGAAAGCGAGGGAGGGGAGCTGCCGCCGGGCCGCAAACTTTAGGCAGCCCAATTACCGGCTGCATTTCCTTTTGGACGTGAATACTGCTCCAAGTAAACACAGTAGGATTCGTGGCGGTTGAACGGCATGCGAAAATAAAAAAAACTACTTACAGCTATCAACAAGTCTTAACTCGAGCAGGTCTTTGGGAGCTGGGCAAGAATCTCATGAAAAGCTTCGCACCCTCTTACATGCATTGTCAGCTCTAGATAACCATCGACTGCACATTTCCAATAAAAAAAAGATCACACAGAAACTCCTCTGGGAGTTGTCTGAGTATGCGTAAGCATTGTGACACTTGCTCATCTACACGTAGTCCGATGTTGTCATCAATGTTATGACCCTTGATGCGACGAGTCTAAGCGACAGCGCTTCGGCGACACGAGCTACTATGGTCGGCGACGCAAAGTGAATGAAGCAAGCAAAGTACTGCAAGTGGCGGTTACAGATGGGCTGATGACGTTCCGTTCATTTTGAGCTGTTATCGCTCTTTAGCGCTTCACTCATCTGCGTCGAACCATTATCAACCGTTCTCCGGCGGCGTCTGCTTGTGACACGGCCGCGCGAACCGTATCTCGAAAGCGAACTGCAATGCGGACAGAGTGGGCCCACTGCTGAAAACCTCACGCGCTGCGTTCTCACCGTTTACTTCGCTTTGAAAACACGCGCGCGTACACCTATCTCGAAAGTTATCTGCGAGAAGCGCATAGTGCGGAAAGTGCTGAGAGCTGCGGGAGCGCTGTGTTCTCGCCGCTTCGGTCGCGTTGAAGCGAGAGCTAGCACGAAGGTCAATTCACTCGCTGCTGCGGGTTCTGTTTTGAAAGTTATCGTGCGGTACGGACTGACAGACGGATGGTTTTTCTTGACGTGTAAGTGTAGAAATGTTTACATAATAAAAAAATCGCAGAGCCCGCGATTTCGCGATAACAACCAACACCAACCTACTCCAGAAGAGGGTTGTAGCGCAGAAAAAGACAACACATAGCACGCGAGACGGGACAGGTGCCTGTCTCGTCTCGCTTGCTATGTGCTGTCTTTTTCGACGCTACAACCCTCTTCTGGAAACATGTACCAACTAGCCCCCCAACAACTATCACCAACCTACTCCCCGCCCCCCGCTGAGCGATGCTGTCTTGGTCGCCCCCTCCCTGCCACTGGGAAAAGGGACACTACATGGTCGATTCAAATAGGTCGCGAAGCTTCGGGCGAAAAGCGGTTCAGTACAGATTGTCACCGACCTCAGCATGCGACCTCAGCATGCGACCTCAGCATGGGAGCAGCGATTGAAGCGCGACTATGTTTGGAGGGAACAAACATTGGGAAAGAAAAACGCGTTCTTTAAATTCAAACGAGACACAGTTACATTCATTCAACGAAAATAAAATTCCTAGTCAATTTTATATTTCGTGATGAGTTAAGAAAATACGTTTCATTTTATTATTATTCATAAATGCATTTCTTTTCAGCTCCCATCGCTACAGGGGGCGTTGCCGCCACTATCACTCGCAATGCAATGCACGTCTTGAAATGGGCAGAAAGGCGCACCGGCGCACTGGTATCACCTGTTCAAATACGCCCCCCTCACAATTTGTGCTTTCTTGCTTGTCGAAATTTTTTTTTTTAAATTATGGGGTTTTACGTGCCAAAACCACTTTCTGATTATGAGGCACGCCGTAGTGGAGGACTCCGGAAATTTTGACCACCTGGGGTTCTTTAACGTGCACCTAAATCTAAGCACACGGGTGTTTTCGCATTTCGTGTCGAAATTTGTCTGAATTTGGTGACGCGGGTAGCTTCATTGCTTCTTAATCTGTTCAGTCAAAAGTAGTGAGTTACGACGACCAGATAATTGTGTAGTTGTTTTCGTGCGACTGCTGGCCGACGGGCTTGGCATCCGACAATAGGATCAGCACTCTACACCTAAAGCTTTCGTCGGCCTCCAACAAAAAGTATGTTCTCTGCAGGGATGCGATTTCGACAACCATACGGCTGGCCTGTTCCTGCAACGCTTTCCACGCTGAAAGTCGAAACGCCCATCAAGTCAAATGGCGGGGCATTTGAATATATAGCTCCAAAGGAAGAACAAAACAAATTTCGCGCCTTCGAGAACAAACTGACGTCACTTCTGCTTTTAACGGACATGGCGTCACGTTATTTTTTCTTCCTCCGGAAGTGTTCCCACCACATACAGATGGCGCTAAGCCCCATGAACCGACGATGGACCGCCATGTTTTGAACGTATGGGCTCCTATGGAAGCTTCGCTACCAGATATATTTACCTTGGACACTACGCCTCTATCTCAGTTGAAGAAACTATGATAAAACGTTAACGAGAAGAACGGCCTTTCCTAACGCGTTGTCCTATGGCCTCTGAGATTAGCATGCGGGGCTCACGCTCGCAAATCTGGGGGTGCCATAATTGACCACTTAATCGCATAAAAGGACAAAAAATTAATGCCAAGCGACACAGTAAAAAATGTAAGCAAAGAACTGATCTGTTTTTACATCTTGTACTGTGTCTCCAAACAAAAGAACCATACTGTTTGCGGAAAAGAAACAAAAATATTGGACAGCCGCAACACACGCAACTAAAGCCGCCACCGCCGGCATAACGCGGAACCAACAGTTGGCAACATTCATTCGTGCTTTTCCGCTTCGTCTCCGCAACGAGAGCCGCCATCTCTTCGCGCCTCGCTCCTAGGGTTTTATTATTGTGCAAGTCCGCGCACGCAGCTCAGCGGTGGATGCACGGCGTCGTGCATCCACCGTTTTCTCGTGTTCGCACAATCGGTGTGAGACAGGTCGCACGTTAAGGGTTTTGATAGAAGTGCCTCACGTCCAAATGAAGCGGTCGTGCGGGTCACGATGGAAGAATACCACAGAGCGCTGACAGCGCTCCGTTCTTTCACCTAGCCTATCTTCCACCGTGGTACGGGTGCTGTGGCGATTAAAGCCCCTGCATCTACGCGCCACCGCCGGCCAAGCTAAGTACCGCCAACCTATCCTCCTCCTCCACGCTCCTCTTCTCTCACCCCCTTAGCTTCCGGCGTGAAGCGGAACTTACGTAGATTCAACTTCCTGTTCTGAGTGGAAGTGACGCTGTTTTTTAGCGTTGTTTACCTTCGCGTCGATAGAGAGGCTTTAATTGCACCAGCTGCGGTGGAAACTGTGAATGCGATTGCATCCAAGAACCACCGTGTATCGTTTGTGGTGTCGACAGAGTAACAGTCCGGACCAGTTCTCAGCAAACGAAGACACCCCAGCATTTATTTGTGCTCGTTTTATACCCAGTACAGGAAAGGGCACACAAGTGGCGAGCATGCGCCGAAGATGCTACACGCAGGCACGTATCATTTCGGCTTATCTATCCGATACATCTTCCTTTCTTGGAAGGAAAATAAACAATTTTAACGTTTTAACGAACAAATGAGTTCAAAAGAATACACAGCACCATCACCGATTAAAGTTTGCGAACGCAGTTCAGAAGGTGTAGAGCTCACGGAACTTGCACGAAATTGTCGTCATATCGCAACCGCTGTGGTTGTCTTCTTTCGCGCTGGGATCTTCTTGGTTCTCGTGTCGGTGGCGTAATGGCGGGAGCACTTTCGTTGTTTGATTGGACCTGGCACGGGGACCCGTTCTCGCGGCTGTCGTCTGGTATGTCGTCATCACTAGGCGCAATGCTGAAAGGCTCAGCCGTAGCCATGAGATGTTGTCGGTTGCGTCGCAAGACGACGCCGTCTTCGGTGGCGACCTGGTACGACCTTGGTTGGGCAGTTGCATTAAGAATCTTTGCTTTCGGCGACCACGAGTCTCCTCGTACTCTGACGACCTGGCCTTTTTGTAGCGGTGCCAGACTGCGTCTTGGGGTTCGGTACTGTTCATGTTTCTTTACCGACTGCCTGTGAGCTTCGTTGAAGTCTGGGAGAGTTGTGCGAAGTCGTCTGCCCTGAAGCAACTCTCTAGGTGACTGACCGTCTTCTAGCGGACTGCTCCTGTAAGCGAGTAATCCAAGCCACAAATCATCGTTCATCTCCGACGTCTTTTTTAAAATTCGCTTTACTATTTGAACGCCTTTTTCTGCGAGGCCATTCGAGCGAGGAAACCGCGGGCTGGACTTAATGTGTTTAAAATCGTACTTCTTGGCAAACAGTGAAAACTCATGACTCGCAAACTGCGGACCATTGTCTGTGCACACTTCAATAGGTATTCCATACCGTGCAAACACTGCACTGAGCTTTTGCACAACTGTGGCCGTCGTTGTATCGCTTAGAAGTTCCACCTCCGGAAAGTTGGATAACGCGTCAAAAACACACAGGTACGGTTTTCCGGCCCACTGAAAAAGATCAACACCTACTCGGTACCATGCATGTTCAGGCACTGGGCGGTCCATGAGCGGTTCACTTTGCTGCCGATATGCATACTTCTGACAGACTGCACACCTCTTGATGTGTGCTTCAATGTCACCATTGAGACCAGGCCAAAACAGCAGCTTACGTGCTCGTGATTTGCATTTATTTATTCCCAAGTGGCCTTCGTGAATTCTTCGAAGTAGCTCAGGGCGCATGCTTGACGGTATCACCACCTTGCATCCCTTAAGCAACACACCGCTCAAGACAACCAATTCACTTCCGAAGGATTTTAGTATCCCAGGGACTGGACGACTGCTTTCCAAGCAATGAATGACTTGACTCAAGTAGTCGTCCTTGCTAGTTTCTTCTGCCAAGCGCTTCAATGTTTCCTCGCTGACAAGTGATGACAAAACGCTTACCGCGTGAACTTCCACGTCATCGTCGATGTTTGCTTCTGGGCTTTCGATGGACGCTCGAGACAGCATGTCAGCGACCACCAAGCGTTTACCTGGTACGAATTGGAGTTTGTAGTGGTATCTAAGCAAGCGAAGAAAAAATCGCTGCAGTCTGGGCGGCATTTCTCCAATCGGCTTCTCCGAGATAGCTATTAAGGGTCGATGGTCTGTCTCGAGGACAATGTTACGTCCGTACGCAAAATGGTGAAACTTTTCGCACCCGAAGACAACAGCCATAGCCTCTTTTTCTATCCTAGAATATCTACGTTGCGCTTCGGTTAAGACGCGTGAGGCATAAGCGATGGGCTTCCAAGAACCCTCATGAAGCTGCCAGAGAGCCGAGCCTATTCCATTTTGCGAAGCATCGGATGTTATCTTCGTAATCCGTTTAGGATCGAAAATCGCCAGCACAGGATCTTTGCTCAGACTGTCACAAATCATTTTCCATTCTTTCGCGTGGTTTTCCGTCCACTCAAAGATACGGTCTTTCTTTATCAAGTCGCGAAGCAGTTTCGTTCGGTCCGTAATTGATGGCAGGAACTTCGACAAATAGTTTACGACACCGAGCATGCGCTGCACTGCTTGCTTGTCAGTCGGCGGTGGCATACTTAACAGAGAACTGACCAGGGTAGGATTTGGGCGTATGCCGTCTGCCGCAATAACGTCGCCAAGAAAAAAAATCTTGCGCACGCCAATGCTGCACTTGTCTGCATTAAACGTTAGACCAGCTTTCTGTGCTGCTTCTAGTACCGCTCGTAACCTCTGATCGTGCTCTTTTCTTGTCGCACCCCACACAATGACGTCATCAACGTACACTCGCACTCCTGGCAGTGTTTCGAATATTTCGCTAAGAGCCTTTTGAAACACTTCTGGGGCGGACGCTATACCGAAGGGTAGCCTCAGAAAGCGGTAACGACCGAAGGGAGTCGCGAACGTACAAATTGTTGACGTTTCATCATGCAGCGGTATCTGGTGAAACCCCGAGTTCGCGTCAAGGCGCGAAAAAAAAACGTGCTCCAGCTAGTTCCGATTCAATATCTTCTCGACGCGGCATCTCATAGTGCTCGCGCTTGAGATTCTCATTAATTTTCCTCGGGTCCATGCATAAACGTAGTTTTCCGTCCTTTTTTCTGACGATAACTAGAGGACTCACCCAGTCCGTCGGCTGGTCTTGCTTTGCTATAATGCCGGCTTTGACCATGCGGTCAAGTTCTTCGCGCAGAGGTTCTTTCAAGGAAAGGGGCACACGGCGGGCTGTCTGGACGACTGGCACCGCATCTTCTCGAAGAACCATGCGGTATGGGCGCTTGATACATCCAGTCCCAGAAAAAAGTTGTTGAAACTCTTGGACAACTGCCTCGCTGTTGCTTGTTCCGATGTCGTCTACGGTGCGCGAGAACAGTCCAAGCAGTTCGCTGGCTCGCAGTCCAAGTATGGCATGACGGTTCTTCTTCACGATGAAGAAATTAATCTTTGCCGTCTTGCTTCCGACGGCCACCGTGGTAGTCATGACTCCGAGATGCTTGATGACTCCTCCGTTGTAAGATCGTAGGACACAGTTGCTTCTAGCCAAGGGTACCCTCAGCTGCAGTTTTTTGTAGGCAGATAATGGCACGAGGTTGGCTTGCGATCCTGTGTCAACTTTGAAGTCTATTGTGTCCGCAACTTGCGCTCTGACCACCCAGTCACGGTCACACGATCTTCCAACGCTGTTGACAGATACATCAAGGATTTCAAATTCCTCTTCGCTATTTTCGGTGCTCCTCACTTCCCTAACTTGTCTATTCACCTTGCAACGGACAGCAAAATGATTCTGCCCTTGGCATTTTCTGCACACTTTGCCAAATGCAGGGCAGCTTCTCGGACCGTGCGTACGTCCACACCTGCGGCACTTGAACATTGCAGGTCGTTCATCGCACTGCTGCTGCTTCGTACGCTCCCGTAGTTTGACAGCGTCAATCTGTCTCTGTTCTCGAGACCAGATTTCGTTTTGCGCGGCAGTCATTTCCGCAGCCTTGCAGACTTCTTCCGCTTTAGCCAAGGTCAACTTCTTATCTTGCAGCAACTTTTGCCTTACTTTGTCATCATTTGTACCAAAAACTATTTGGTCACGTATGAACGACTCTGCCATGGTGCCAAAGTTGCATGAACGAGACATCTTCCTGAGCTCTCTCACAAACTGTTCAACCGGCTCACCTTGAGCTTGGACGCGTTGCCTAAAGAGGTAGCGCTCGTGCACTTCATTCAGCTGTTCTGCGCAGTAGGTGTCGAACTTGGCTATGAGAGGTACGTAACTTTCCCGGCTCTCATCGTCCCCGAAGGTGAAGTTGTAAATTTCCAGTGCGTCGTCACCTGCCACGGTTAGCAGCAAAGCAATCTTTGAGGCATCCGGTCGAGGCTTCTTGTCGGGCGCGGAGGCAACCAAGAAAAGTTCAAACTTTTGTTTGAAAAGCTTCCATTGCTTACTGATTTCGCCGGTGAAATGTAGCGGCTCTGGTGGCTTCACAAGTTCCATGCTGCTTTACCGTGCCCGAGCACTATGGGCGTGACTTCTGACACCATGTATCGTTTGTGGTGTCGACAGAGTAACAGTCCGGACCAGTTCTCAGCAAACGAAGACACCCCAGCATTTATTTGTGCTCGTTTTATACCCAGTACAGGAAAGGGCACACAAGTGGCGAGCATGCGCCGAAGATGCTACACGCAGGCACGTATCATTTCGGCTTATCTATCCGATACACACCGCCTATTGTAATCGGCGATCTGATCGTGTTCGCTGCTTCGCGTCAACCTGCGACGGGTTGTGCCACGAGAGACAACGTACAGTGGAATGTAGTGCCTGGGCGCTTGGAGAGCGCTCCCGTTTTTCGTGCATTTGGAAAACAGCGGCCGCAAACTACTACTTCAGCGGAATACAACAGCTTGTCCCCTTTGAATTCTTCTTGTTTTGGAGCATACATCCCCTCCAGCCAGCACGTATGGAGGGACTTTTGTGAAGGAGTTCGCAACGCCAATTTGTACGGCAGACGCATAGAGTTTATGCTGTTGATTCTGAGGTTGAACTTGTCTCGTACGATCGAACGTAGCGAACGTCCCAAGTGCGTGCACTACGTGAAGGACTGCAATGACGTGAAGCTATGAAATATAACAAGTTCAAATTTGCGTGGAGGGCATTCAGTAACATGGTGAAAACAAGGGTGCTTTTCTTGTGCGATATGAGCGGAGGTGTGCAGTGAATTGGTGCGTGTGCGCGTGTTGTAACACGTGCAAAGGTGTACGGCGAATTGTGTGGATGACGCGAGCAGATGCGCACTGCGAATTGTGTTAGTGTTGTGACGCGAGCATCTGCTCGCGTGTACGGCGAATTATGTTCGTGTGTTGTGGCGTGAGCAAAGGTGTACGGCGAATTGTGTGTTGCAACGTGAAATTACGATGGCTATTTTTTTTTTATTGCGAGTGTTCAGGAGGCGAACACGGCAGTATTTCGGGCGGTAGGTGTGTCATACTTCTGTTGTCGCGCTTGTATCCGTCCCTGGCCTAAGCGCTAAAGCACTTCCATCTACGCGCCACCGAAGTTTTATGCCGGCAGAAGGGAGGATGGAGGGGCTTTGTTTAGCCTTACTTACTCAACTTTACTCAAAGCGTCCAAATTTTGATGTACGTCAGTTTAGTTATTGGTCGAAAAGACACCTACTTGTTTGGTGAAGTGGAGCAGCGTTGATTTGCTGAATGCTTTCAGAGTTATTCAAGCTTTGTGACGTAAATGTGAAATTGGCTTATGCCTACTGCTATTGTATGAACAAATACTGTGCGTTGCATGTACCACTCTGTCAACACTTCATATGCCTACATTTTGTATATATTCTGTTCGTAAAGGCCAACTGTCCTCCACCTTGCAGTAAAAAGAAAGTTCATACAGGATGTACCAATACGTGCTTCTTTCATAACTGATGCTCTCCGCACTTTGTCAGCGAAAGAGGACGACAGGCAAAGCGTGTGGGCGCAGTGTACGCAAACAAGCGCGTAGATGCACGCGAACGACGCTTGGTGGAATGGCTAGTGCGAGCAACTCAGATTTGCACCGGTTGCTTTGCACGGGCGCCTCACCATCGTCTGCAATGGGAGCGGAAATTCTCGCAGCGCAACTCCAGGAAGCGGAAACGCCGGAACCGGAAATACCGGAAGCGGAAATGCCGGAACCGGATTTGGTGTGAGGGGAAAAGGCGGCGCATACAAAGGTTGGCGCTACTTAAGAGAGCGGCGGTGGCGCGTAGATGCAGGGGCTATAGTGGCGATGTGCCCCCTTCTCGAAAGCGTCGTCGGGTTTTCGGCATGCCGATTTCAAGTACGTGCAAATCTGTTTCGCCCTCGTATTGAGCTCCGGAGAAGAGCGTGCAATATTTCCTGTGAAAGATGCAGTGCCCGTCATCATTGTGTGAATTTCGAGCGGCAAAAGAGAACTGCGGCACTTAGCGCACACAGCGGCTGCTAAGTCAGTGTGGAAATTGTTTTACGTTGCCGTAATATATTGCTCGTGGCAACGTTATGTATGTAAATGGGAAGCGGTAATAATATTAGAGAGCAGACAGTTGTTTCGCTCGATGTTTGGTCGTGTTCATGGCGTTGTGAAGGCTAGAAAACTAACTGGCTTGATGGGGCTTAGTTCTAACTTCAACGGGCGTAACGTTGGGGCTGTATGTGTTTGTTTTCCGTGCCGCGAGTACCACTTTCATGTTTTGTTGCATGAGAGTGGTAGCAGCTACGTGTCACCTGGGCAGAATAAAATGAAAGCAATTTCCCCACTTTTATACGTATGCAATGTGACGTGAGAAAATTTCCAGCGTTTTATTCGGAGCGTAAATATCCAATATAGTTTAGTAGGAAACTCAAATTGTATCTTGGCTTAGTAGCCGTGAGAGAAGTGAAACTCGCATTCCTTTTTTAATTGTTCGCCCAATTGATCTGCCAGGGGCGCACGTCATCGGGTATTTGACAGTAACTTCGCCACATGAGTCGTTTTATGCGCTAATATTGCCCGGTTACGTATCCTGTTAATTTATGCCGACACTCGTTCGTCTTATTTTTAAGCGATTACTATCCCCGCGTACCGGATGATGCCAAACTTCTGAGGTGTGGCAAACAAGGGAAATTCAAAGTGGCGTGGCTGCAATTCCTGTTTTTGCGTTTCTTGCATTCAAAGCCAACGCACACAAAATCACTGATCTAGTTCCATTTCTGCTGTACGTGATCAATCTAATGTGACAACTGTGTTTGCTCTTTAATTTTCTCCCTTTATTGTGTATTCAGCTTGGCTGCCAGAAAATGCTAGAACTTTTTTCAGTATCCCATTGACGCAATGTTTCACTGATGGCCGTGTGTGAGAAACACAAGATCACAAAACTGATAGAAAAATCATGAGATATTTCTTTTATATAGTTTGTACTCGACTTTTGGTGATGATGTCGATCGACCTTAGGCCTGGTGACAGCACACCCGGCATCGCCAAATTGCAGCCTGTCAGTTGAGTGCCCCCGAATGGACCATCAACATCAGAAAACGACGTAGAGCAAGAAGGGCCAATTTTCACTTTGGAACATGCTACTGACAACGGCCTTTTTCTTTTTGATGAACTAAGTAACATATTTACAAAAACAATGCTTTCGCTTCGTGTAGCCTACATAGAATTGTTTTCGCTTATACAGATATTCAGAAAGCAATACTTCTGAACCCTTTTTGCATGCACAAATAAATAAAGAGGAGTGCACTTTCTGAAGAAATTGATGCACTGAAATGTGCATTCGGTACACACAGAGGTGCAAAATAACCAAAAACCTTAAAGCAGTAAAAAAACAAACAAGTTTGAAAGATGTTCTAGCATCCTAACCCGCCTTGGCATAGGGTATTAAATGTAACAGCAACAGAGGTGCATGCAGAGACGTGTTTCTAAATGTTTGCAAGATATGGACATTGTCTAAGAAATCGGTCTTATTTTGTTCGAGGTTCTTGGTGCCACGGCAGTACAGTAAAAGCTCAAGATGATGTCCTGCTCCCTATGAAGCACCTTTAGATTTTAAAATTAAATTCTCGGGTTTTACATGCCAAAGTCACAACCATCTGGCAATCTGGCCTTCTTTAATGTGCACGTGAATCTAAGTGCATAAGCGCTATTACATTTTACCCACATTGGAGGGCAGCTGCCATGGCCTAGATTGAAGCTGTGACCAGCATGACTGAGCAGCATGGCACCATAGTAACTAAGCTATAACACCAAGTCAGGATGAGAAATACTGCTTAGAACTACGAACTTGGCTCACAAGCGCGTTGCACTAGGTTAAAGGAGTGTGGAGTACTTACAGCAACCGTTTATGTATCGATTTCTTTTTAGGCTGTCGACTCCATTATTAGGGTGCGAAGCTTTAATTAGTCAAAACCACCCTAAATTACACAACCAGCTCAAAACACGCACCATGTATAGGAGGGTTTGGACATGAAAATGGAGTCAATTCATGTCGCCGAAAATGGAGGTGGCAGTCACGTTGTTTCATGCATTTTGCCTAAAACATAGTCAATAATAAATAAACAGCTTCAGAATATTCTTCTCAAGAAGTGTTTTTTTCAAGTCTGAAAGAAGGAGCCAAAAGGTGTTCAGGTGCACGAGCGGTTAGTTACGCGGTACTTGCATGTATTCACGGGCTTCTTTCAAGCTCGAGAGAAAAAAAAACATTTGTATTGCACCTATTGGGCTTAAAGAGCTGGATTGAGAATTTTGCAGTAATCTCTACAATTTTCTCACTTACGATTTTGCTTTGAACATAATGTTTGAGCAGTTAGATAATCATTAATAACTAATTACCTAATTCGGCGAAATGCAAAAATAGGTTTGACTTTCTCAAAAAGATGGCAAACAAAATTACCTCGGTTTTGTCCAGCTACATGGCACTTGTACAAATTTAAAGCTTGCACAAGTCACACAGGCCACCAGGTACTTACAAGGCATATATAGAAGCGGCCAAGTTGTGTGATCCAGCCATGTGTAGCGAATCACGAAAAAGAACCACGTTTGTTTGACTTATGGGCACGATGAGATTTACATGCTCGACAACTTGTATCCGTGTGTTCTAGGCCTGTTCGTAGTTTAGATGCTACATAAACAATTTTTCTGCGCATGAAAGCTCATATGCATCTTTTAAGTATATTGCCTCGTCTTTCCAAAATAAACCACCCTCGCATTTCCTTCATTATGTCTTTGTTGCTCTACTAAACTTTCAACATGCAAATGCACAAATTTTCATCTAGTTTTCACACTTCCTCGTGGTGCTTTATTTCTGAACACGTTGTTTTCTTTAAACCCTGTTGCACACAGCAGCGCTATCTAGAGTGGGAATTTATATTTTTTTAAGATTGACATTAATACACCTTCCCTGGGTAATGTAAGGCTTTCTACGTAACACGGCCCTGCGATAAAGTTTTATATTGCATTCCAGCATCATGCAGAAGCTGTTTATTATCAGATGAGAATATGTATAAGTGTTGGAAGTAACAACTGGAAGAAGCCAGCAGATAATGAGGCCGAGGAAAGCATACAGGAACATGTTTTAAGTTTTTTTGATGAAGTATAGAAATGATAAAATCAAGGGAAATGAAAGTGGATGAAAGACGTCCAGCTGTGGGTGGGGAACGAACCCATAACGTTCATATTAGGCATGTGATGTACTAACCACTGTGGCACTACGGCCGCGTCCCAGCGTCGACAATCTGAGGGACCATTGTGGATGGTTGAACGCTGCCTTAGTAACACAATGTTTAGTGCATCGCATGCCTAATGCAAAGGTTGTAGGTTCGTTCTCCACCCGTGGCTGGTTTTTTCTTTACCATTCGCATTTCCCTTTATCATTTCTACATTTCAATAGAAAATGACAAATAAATTTCCATGTGCCTTCTCTGGCTTCTTCCATCTGTGATTAAGAAAAATCAGGACTCTCAGTTCTCTTTCTTCTCGTTTGGCAGAACAGGAGCTTCATTTTAAAAATGGTGAATTCACATTGTACAGCATCTCAATGTGGTCTCACAAAGAAATCTTATCACAGCATGTGTATTGCTAAGTGAAGTTTTTGTTAAAATGATTATATAGCATGAATGGGACCTAATTTGTAGCTTTTGTGTACAGAGATATGACTAGTCTAATAAATACGATAATTTGAAGAAGCACTTCTAACATGGTCTGGTAATGTGTTTAAAAAAACTTTAACATGATTTCAGGCATAACTGTTGCCCCTGAAAAACATTTGGGTCATCTGCATTGGCATTGTTTTCAGAGAGCACCAATATCGGTGCGATTGATGTAGCCTCGTGGCACATGAAGCATCGCTTCTTGCTGAGTCAAGGAAATCTTATCTGCATATCTGAGGTGCATGTGTCATAGGCTCGAATGCTGTTTAAAAGTTGCTAATAAGAAAATTACTTCACCAGCCTTCCAAAGATTGCTGAGATTGTTTCAGTAGTCTGTGCCACTCGATCATAACCCATTTACCAGAGTAAACGTTCATCACTGTTGGCTTGGAAATGTTTATGCAAAATACCACAATTGCCTACTTGACATGGGACTGCACAAAAACTTGGAATTAATGACCGTAAGATTTATGGGACAGCGAAAGTTAGTTTATTACTCCAGAACAAAATGTCAGGCACTTCGGTTATTTCTGCCATAGAGTTTCTTACACTAACTTCTAGAGGGAACTCTGGCGCTGCAGTCGTTGTACCACCATAAGAATGATGGGAAGCACATGGACTTGTCTGATCTTCGTGCTTGTGAATTCAGACGTTCTTGTGGCTTTGTATATTATACGCTATATAAATCTTATTGTAAATATCAGCGCAGTCTACTTTTCGATGTGCAGAAGACGCCGCCAACACGCATAATTGCTATTAATTGCAACGATTGAGCTTTTCCAGGTGGCCAAATCGAAACGTGACAAGCGTCTCAAAGTACTGGTATGGCCGCGATAAATTCATCAGGGCGTTGCACTGATTTGTCATTACGTGCCTCCGTGGCTTAATGGTTTCAATATCAGACATCTGTTCTAGAGTTGCTGTGTTCGAATCCTGTCGTCGGACGATTTTAATGATTTTAATTTATTACACAGTATATTGTTTAAAATGATTAGTTTACAAAGTCGCAAAGCCGTTTGAAGCCAAACAGACGAAGCTTAGGCAAATCCATGTACTTCCCATAATTCCCATGCTGGTACAACCATTCTTGTTTCATCTCCAGTAGACACTAGCGTCAGAGTTCCCTCTAGTAATTACTGTATGAAACTGATTTATGCACCTCACTCGTGCAGAAGCGGTGCCACACCTGCTGCGTAAACATGCACAACCTTTCTGCCAAGTGAGGGAATGCTGTGAACTCGCCCTCTACACAGCCTGCACTAAGTGAAACAAATCACAACGTGCAGTTGCTGTCATGTTGAACTTGTGGCGCAAGTAGTGAAATGCAGCACCTCCTGAACTAGTTCAGAAATGCAGGTCAATCGAGTGGAGTTTATATAGTAACAGAAGTTGAGTCATTCTGCATTACATTAAAAAATATGCTTCAGGGTATCTTCCCGTGTATTTCTTTAGTTATTAAGAATCCCTTTTGCATTGTTGGAGAAAACTACTCACTGCCAACATATTTTCCAGCATTTACTGGTAGCAAACATGTCAAAAGTTGTTCTAGTTTCTGAATGGCCACATTATCCTTTAACCCCCAAGTTAATTCCGGAAGAATGTGCCAAATTTTCAATTTTTTATGTATCCGCTTTTTCTGTGTTGTCATTGTAAAAATATACTGCTTCATTCGTCTCTGGTTAGAATTACACAAAAATTAAAACTGCTCTTGAGAGCAGCTTTCTCTCAATGCCGACCGCAACTCATCTTTGACAGTCAGATCAGCATAACATCGAGAAGAATGAGTGTGACTCGTCATTGGCGATACTGGTACTACCTCTAGTCACTAGTACAGCTCGGGATCAAGGTTTTAAAGGTAGCGGCTTCGTTGCTGCCCAATTTTAATTCTGCAGCTGTTACACATGGGTGTAGCGTGTGTATGTACGTGTGCATGCATTAAAATGACTTCATGCTAGAGCGAAGCTAATGTTGTGCAGAGAGGCGTCAGTCATCTTTATATATTTGCTTTGTAAAGATGCGCTAAGTTTATCTTTTGCAGTATACACTTGGCGCTCTTTGACCAAAGATGCTCTTTTGCTATTAAAACCTATCAATTAATTATCTTTTTGCAGTAGCAGGTGCTTATTATTTTTGCAGGATCGGTGCGCCAGTTTTAATTTGTTTTTCTTCAACCGTGCAATTCCCACTCAGGACTGCATGTCATCTGAGGTGTTCCTTTTTCAATCAAGAATGTTGAGGTTGTCGTGAAACTCGATTTCTTGCCTCAAACGAGCTTGTACAAACTGACCAAGTTGGTAATTCTACCTGCTTATATATGAAATATGTTGCGGTTATGAACCCGCATAATGAATGACATATAGTACAAAAATTTTATGCATCAAAAAATTTCATGAAATTTTTCGTGTTTTTCGCGTTCCTGCTGTCCACTTCTCTACTCTTGTGTCCTGTCTGCACGTCTTACCTCTTTTTTTTGCAGATTAAATATCGTCAAAGCTTAACCATGCTTTTTTACCACAATCCAGGGAGGAAACGTTCCGGTAACACCATGCATTCAGTATGGTGGCCCAGACCTGTGTGCAAGCAACCTCCTTCATGTGGATCAAGAACTACTCTTCAGTGTCTCGCAGACTTCCACGCGAAGCCCTCAACATTCTCGTCTCAGTGGAATGGCTGCTCATCTATCAGCGTGTCCATCACCAAGACTGCCAGTTGTAAAGCTTCTGAACCCCTTTAAGAAAGCTTAGTGATTTTTTATTTACTTTTCACGGTTGGCCATAGAATCTGAACATCTTTGATGTGTCTAACATTTTTACCTGGCACAAGGTAGTGTAATATATTTAAGTGATGCTCACTGTAATGTCTATCAGGTTTTGTTAGTGTTTAAGAAATTTGAATGTCTGATGAGGTAACAGCATTTGAATTTGTCGTTGTGGCTAGTTTCAATGAGCTGCTAGGAAATAAGACGCAAAACTTACCACACGCCAGTTGTAGCATTTTTGTTTTCATAACTACAGTATACACGTTTCAAAAGCTTGAAAGTGAGGAAAAAAGCCTCAAGAATATTATCATCCTAGGATTGTCGTGTCCTTACAGCTTTGCAATGGCTAATGCCTCATACATCTTGGGAGCACATTGGTCGCAATGGCTTCAAGTATATTTGATAAGAGTATAGCTTGCACCCAGATTTGCCGCACAGTTGATGGCTGATGGCTTTTTTATCGTCTTCATATTACTACTAAGTATTCAATATTCAGTTAGATGTAAAGGACACCACAGGCACTGAAGTACCAAATGGCACTTTAATTTCAGGGGAGCATTTCCTTGTCCAGCATGCCTGTCACAAATGTGTTCTAGGGGCTACCATGCCTCTATAGGTAAAAGGACACCAGATGCTCTGTGTACAATGTAATCAGTGTACTTTTCTGGAGAGCTTCAAAGATGTGCTACGGGCTGTACTAGCACTGCCTGATGATAACGCATGGTTCTAGAAAGCCTGCAGCTTGGCATCTGCCACCATACTGAAGGAATTGTCCTAATTTATTTTGTTCATGTGGTTGAAATTTAGGAGCTGCAATGAACAGTTGTGACTGTGGCAGTGCTGCCGAACTAAAGCACAAATTACACACCTCGACTCCCACAATGCATTCTGAAAGTTTTGCTACGTGGTATCTGTGTTTGCTGTCTGACCTCATGGCACCTTTACGAGCAGTCGCACGTGATTGCAGCTGCTGAGGCTTCATCAACTGGTTAGGCGAAAAAAGAATGCTGTGCTACCAGTGTGGCTGCACACTCCGAGATGCAAGCTATCTTGGACCAGGTGTTCGGTAGACGGTACCTGTGCAGCCAAAACATGGTGTTTGAGCCCTATAGGCAACTGCGTCCACAACTGCACACAAGTGTGTTGTCACAACAGAAAGTTGAGAACAGGCAGCATTTTTACCGGTGTTTCTTCAAAACATTAGTGCAAGTCATTCATTCACCAAGGCTGGTAATCATGCATAGGTAATGAGAACAGGGCATTTGTGAGACAGAAGGGGTCAGGTGCCTCAAGTTTAATTAGATCAGTAATCTATGAGATGCAATTATAAAAAAGTATACTTTTTGTTCATCAGTGGTCTCTTGGAGAGATGACCGTTTTCGGAAGTTTAGTTTTGACTTTTTATGTCTAGATTTGGTGTGCATATTGCAACTATAGCTAACATCCAGTGCTCTGTCTTGCCCAGTTTTTATGCTGTCTTTGTGATATTTGCAATATTTTGCAGTTCAGCTGAGCGAAGTATATGTCTTTACTATTAGTAGTTTTCATGTTCAACTTTTGTGCAGTGCTCACTACTTATTACTAGCCATGTTTTGTTCACATATGTTCTTGGGTTGTAGCGCGAAGTGACACGGACACAGACTAGAAGCAGAGAGGAAGAGCGCTAACTCGCAATGAAATTTTATTGAAACGAAGATATATTTAGGTGATTGCAAAAAACCGCAGCATAAGAACATGATAAGGTATGAAGGCATCAGTTAAACATATCAGGAAGTAGGGAAGACAAAAAAGGACACAACAAACTGACACTACTTCAGATTAACACACGTGTTGTGAAGAAACTGAAATTTGCATTCTAACAGAGAAACAGATGCATGGCTAATGCAAGTCCCTCCTAATCTTTTAATGTAGAATGCCTCGATTATTTCCCGTGTGCTTTGGCATTTGTGTCTTGAAAGATTTTTTGTGTCTTCAAACAAAGGTTTAGAACCGCAATTGAAACAATGTGACGCTAGATGTGAAGCATTAGGGTTGGTAAGTGAATGTTTGTGTTCTTTTAGTCTAATATTAATGCACCTGCCACTCTTTCCTATGTAAGTCTTCACGCACTTGAGAGGAATCTGATAAACTATACAAGTGTTACAAGGCGCAAACGGGGACATATGTCTAACGCCGCAATCATCTTTTTTTGCCACCCTGTTCAAGTTTTCTATTTATCATAGGGCACATGATAGACAACTTGCGGGGGCCGAGAAAACTCTATCTACGTCATATCTATTGGTCACATTCCATAAAGCATGGGATAATCTATGTGCATAGGGCACCACAGCAAACGTTTTTTCTGTTTTTCTTGTTTCTTAGTGGTGCTTCTTACCCATTTTAAAAGCTTTTCACAGGTTACTGATAATAAATGCACAGGATAACTAGCCTTCTCGAGCCAATCTATTTGTTGTGAAAAACTTTGTTTCATATTGTGTGGACATGACTTAGTAATGGCAGACTTAAGAGCTGAGTAAGCTAGTCATGTCCACACAATATGAAACTGCTACAAACTGCTACAAAAACAAACAAAACTGCTACACATGCAGTTTTGTTTGTAAATGCTCAAACATTATTCTAAATGGAAGCGCTTTGTTGCACTTTGTTCTTTGGCTTTCAGTGCTACCTTTAAGTCATTATATATGTGAAGGTACTAGTAGAAGCATCCCGTGGAAATAAATGACAACTTTGATGAACCATGAATAACCTATGTACATAGGTTATTCCATGGTTTAGGGAACGTGGCCATTAGATAAAGTTTTCTCGGGCCCCCGCAAGTTGTGAATCAAGTGCCCTATGATAAAGTGGAAACTTCAACAGGGTGGCAAAAAAGAAAAGATGATTGCGGCGTTAGACATGTGTCCCCTTTTGGGCCTTGTAACACTGGTATAGTTTATCAGATTCCTCTCAAGTGCAGGAAGACTTACATTGGACTGAGCGGCAGGTGCAGTATTATTAGTCTAAAAGAACACAAACATTCACTTAACAACCCCAATGCTTCACATTTAGCGTCACATTATTTCAATTGCGGTTGTAAACCTTTGTTTGAAGACACAAATGCCAAACCACACGAGAAATAATCGTGGCATTCCACATTAAAAGACTAGGAGAAACTTGCGTTAGCCATGCATCTTTGTCTGTTAGAATGCGAATTTCAGTATCTTCACAACACTTGTGTTAATCTGAAGTAGTGTCTTTTGATGTTTCCTTTTTGACTTCCCTACTTCCTGATATGTTTAACTGATGTCTTCATACCGTGTCATGTTCTGATGCTACGGTTTTTTGCAATCACACACACACACATATATATATATATATATATATATATATATATATATATATATATATATATATATATATATATATATATATATATACTCTGCAGTTCAATAGAAATGTAGTTGAGTTAGCGCTCGTCCTGTTTGCTTTTAGTCTGTCTCCGTTTCACTTCGCACTACAATCCAAGATCATGTTACTGTACAAACTCGCCCAACTTTCCATCCGTTTATTCGCATAGACACACTCAGGCTTGTTCTCTCTTATGTGGCCGGTTATTTTCGTACTTTATGATAAGATGCAGTGCCTTTCGAATGAAAACATGTGATAGTTCGTCGTGAGGTCATTTAAAAAGCTGTTCTGCTTAAAATTTATTTGAACAAGTCTGTGCCATTATTCGGTGCTTATCTGTGTATTTGTATGGTTTTACTCCTAATCTTCCTTGTTACTTTTAAAATGTGCAAACACTAATATGTAACTATTTCTCCTTATGAAATAATAAATACTTTTCTTATGACATTTAGTCACAAGTTTTACAATGATTTTGTTCAATTAGGTAACTTTAGATTGGCTGATTGTTATTCGGATAGCCTAACTTGCAATGCCTGTGAGATAGTCAGTGCAAGCACATGGTGAAAAATAAACGAAATTATTGGGTATAAGCAGGTCACTAACAGTAAATGGAGCATACATAAATTTCAGGAAATAGTGCATGATTATATACTATATATTAAAAAGCATGCACAGCTACACATGCAGTTTTGTTTGTAAATGCTCAAACATTATTCTAAATGGAAGCGCTTTGTTGCACTTTGTTCTTTGGCTTTCAGTGCTACCTTTAAGTCATTATATATGTGAAGGTACTAGTAGAAGCATCCCGTGGAGATAAATGACAACTTTGATGAATAGAGGTATAAAATATGCTTAAAATGGCAGAAAACTTCTTGACAGGCACACGTATGCTTCTGTAATACTGCACTGGTTACCGTTGCCAATCCATGCATTGCGTGCGCTCTATTGCATTCAATATGAGCTACAACAACGAGCTGTGATGGGTTTCCCTCCTGGTCGAGCTGGTGTTGCTGCGAAAATTTTTCACCAAGAAAAGTGGAGGTTTTTAATTATTTTAGAAATGCATGTAACATCATACTTTTGGTTGTGTGCTGGTTCCATGGGGTGATAAGTACTGGTGCACCAAGGTGCGGGAGATCCCGTGTCCTTAGTGCAGCGCGCTTTGTTATTGCGCTCTGCATCCTGCCGGTAGTGTACTATCACTGCAGAGGAAGATGACAAAAAGCATGGGTGTGTGCATTGCTGTCATCATGGAACTTAACTTTTTTGCCTGAGAGGGTCGCACGTTATATACGCTACCACGTGACAGACCAGAAGCGCAATATGACGACGCCTCAGACAATCTGGCTCATACTGAACAAGGTAGTACCATGGCTAAGGCTAGGCAGCATTCACAACATCCAGTCTGTCCATTAACTACATGGCTATAGTGAACGCTAAAATACTTGCAGGGATAACCCCCTTTTGGAAGGGTGTTGTCCATGCTACACCCATATTGAAAGGGGGGTGTCGGTGTTACACTCATATAGGAAGGGTGTTTGTTTTACAACCATAAGCAAGGTGACGTCATATTAACACTCTTTCTTTTATGGGGTGTTAATTTACAACCCCTTTGCTTGGGGTGTAGTAATACACCCATGGAACAAGTCGTTTATACCCTTAAGGGTGTTAAAATTTTTAGTGTGTACTTGTTTTATGAATAAGTAAGTTATATATTTCTTTTTCGCTTTGTAAAATTGACAAAGTTATTTTTTTTTCACTATGCCGTATTTGGTACGAGGACGCTGCAAGCACGAAGGGCCCGCTCCGCTGCGCTAAACGCACAGCTAAAGCGCGAAAATCGCCCGCCGCTCCACTGTGGCTTAGCGGGGCAACTCGAAGCGGAGCGGTCCGTAAGGACGCTCAACTAGAACAGTCTGTTAAGTCGATTCACACGAAGAACAAGCCATAGCAGAAATTTCTGCTTAGTCGTCATCCCGTAGAATATGGAGCATCTAAAGAGCTTCGCAATAAATTACACGCCGTAATAAGCAAAGCGGAAAACTGGTATCAGCTCAGCCTATTTAATGGAATTAACAATCAAGGGGGTACCTGAAATAGATTAAACATATTCATGGGCTCTGCAAAATCACACATACCATATAGGTGTCATTTATGCTGGAAACAATTTGGCCTAAAAGTTTAATGAGTATGTTACTTCTCATGTCGACAGTGGGCGTAACCCCAGAGCACACAAGGGCTACTCATGCGTCAAGAGGTTTTCAGGCGCTCCGATACAGTTGCTACGGCTTAGATTAGGCGTGAAAGAAATGCTATTGCGCTGCCATGTGCTCCCTTTCTAATGAGAAATGATGACTGAAGGTGTAGAAGGCGCAAACCGCGTGCTGGTGGCTGGGCTGGTGGTCTGGGCAGGGATTGGCGCATTGTCAGGCATTCAGTTGCCTTTTCGCCACCCCTTCCCGCTGTACCACTGGATATGTATGCTGAACTGATGATGAAATAAACCATTCATTCATTCATTCAAAATAAATTTATTCTCGAGCATATTAACTTTTTTTTCTGCACACTCCAGCTGCATTCACGTGGGTATGTATAGAGTAGTATATCTGTGCAAGATTTCGTCAAGAGACAGCTGGAAAGTATCAGCAGTCGGCAGCTAGCTCTTGTAATCGACATTTACTAGTATTTCTATAGGCAGGCCGCCATTGGAATATGACCCTGGCAACGTTTAACGCTAGAACGTTATCTAGTGACGCGAGTCTAGCAGTGCTATTGGATGAATTAGAGGGCAGTAAATGGGATATAATAGGGCTCATTGAAGTTAGGAGGCCAAAAGAAGCATATACAGTGCTAAAGAGCGGGCACGTCCTGTGCTACCGGGGCTTAGCGGAGAGAACTAGGCGTCGGATTTCTGATTAATAAGAATATAGCTGGTAACATACAGGGATTCTATAGCATTAACGAGAGGGTGGCAGGTATTGTTGTGAAACTTAATAAGAGGTACAAAATGAAGATTGTACAGGTCTACGCCCCTACATCTAGTCATGATGACCAGGAAGTCGAAAGCTTCTATGAAGACATGAAATCGACGATGGGTAGAGTGAAAACTAAATACACTATACTAATGGGCGACTTTAATGCCAAGGTAGGCAAGAAGCAGGCTGGAGACAAGGCAGTGGGGGAATATGGCATAGGCACTAGGAATACCAGGGGAGAGTTATTAGTAGAGTTTGCGGAACAGAATAATATGAGGGTAATGAATACCTTCTTCCGCAAGCGGGATAGCCGAAAGTGGACGTGGAGGAGCACGAACGGCGAGCCTAGAAATGAAATAGACTACATACTCTGCGCTAACCCTGGCATCATACAGGATGTGGACGTGCTCGGCAGGGTGCGCTGCAGTGACCACAGGATGGTAAGAACTCGAATTAGCCTAGACCTGAGAAGGGAACGGAAGAAACTGGTACATAAGAAGCCGATCAATGAGTTAGCGGTAAGAGGGAAAATAGAGGAATTCCAGATCAAGCTACAGAACAGGTATTCAGCTTTAACTCAGGAAGAGGAACTTAGTGTTGAAGCAATGAACGACAATCTTGTGGGCATCAATAAGGAGTGTGCAATGGAAGTCGGTGGTAACTCCGTTAGGCAGGATGCCAGTAAACTATCGCAGGAGACGAAAGATCTGATCAAGAAACGCCAATGTATGAAAGCCTCTAACGCTACAGCTAGAATATAACTGGCAGAACTTTCGAAGTTAATCAACAAGCGTAAGACAGCTGACATAAGGAAGTATAATATGGATAGAATTGAACATGCTCTCAGGAACTGAGGAAGCCTAAAAACAGTGAAGAAGAAACTAGGAATTGGCAAGAATGAGATGTATGCCTTGAGAGATAAAGCCGGCAATATCATTACTAATATGGATGAGATAGTTCAAGTGGCTGAGGAGTTCTATAGAGATTTATACAGTACCAGTGGAACCCACGACGGTAATGGAAGAGAAAATAGTCTGGAGGAATTCGAAATCCCACAAGTAACGCCGGAAGAAGTAAAGAAAGCCGTGGGAGATATGCAAAGGGGGAAGGCAGCTGGGGAGGATCAGGTAACAGCAGATTTGTTGAAGGATGGTGGGCAGATTGTTCTAGAGAAACTGGCCACCCTGTATACGCAATGCCTCATGACCTAGAGGGTACCAGAATCTTGGAGAAACGCTAACATAATTCTAATCCATAAGAAAGGGGACGCCAAAAAGTTGAACAATTATAGACCGATCAGCTTACTGTCCGTTGCCTACAAACAATTTACTAAGGTAATCGCACATAAAATCAGGAACACCTTAGACTTCTGTCAAGCTAAGGACCCGGCAGGATTCCGTAAAGGCTATTCAACAATAGATCATATTCACACTACCAATCAGGTGATAGAGAAATGTGCGGAATATAACCAACCCTTATATATAGCTTTCATTGATTACAAGAAAGCATTTAATTCTGTAGAAACCTCAGCAGTCATGAAGGCATTACGGAATCATGGTGTAGACGAGCCGTGTGTAAAAATACTGAAAGATATCTATAGCTGCTCCACAGCCACCGTAGTCCTCCACAAAGAAAGCAACAAAATCCCAACAAAGAAAGGCGTCAGACAGGGAGATACGATCTCTCCAATGCTATTCACAGCGTGTTTACAGGAGGTATTCAGATACCTGGATTGGGAAGAAATGGGGATAAAAGATAATGGAGAATACCTCAGTTATTTGCGATTCGCTGATGATATTGCCTTGCTTAGTAACTCAGGGGACCAACTGCAATGCATGCTCACTGACCTGGAGAGGCAAAGTAGAAGAGTGGGTCTAAAAATTAATCTGCAGAAAACTAAAGTAATGTTTACCAGTCTCGGAAGAGAACAGCAATTTACAATAGGCAACGAGGCACTGGAAGTCGTAAGGGAATACATCTACTTAGGGCAGGTAGTGACTGCGGATCCGGATCATGAGACGGAAATAATCAGAAGAATAAGAATGGGCTGGGGTGCATTTGGCTGGCATTCTCAGATCGTGAACAGCAGGTTGCCATTATCCCTCAAGAGAAATGTGTATGATAGCTGTGTCTTACCAGTACTCACCTACGGGGCAGAAACCTGGATGCTTACGAAAAGGGTTCTACTCAAACTGAGGACAACGCAACGAGCCATGGAAAGAAGAATGATAGGTGTAACGTTAAGGGATAAGAAAAGAGCAGATTCGGTGAGGGAACAAACACGAGCTAATGACATCTTAGTTGAAATCAAGAAAAAGAAATGGGCATGGGCAGGACATGTAATTAGGAAGGAAGATAACCGATGGTCATTAAGGGTTACGGACTCGATTCCAAAGGAAGGGAAGCGTAGCAGGGGGCGGCAGGAAGTTAGGTGGGCGGATGAGATTAAGAAGTTTGCAGGGACGGCATGGCCACAATTAGTACATGACCAGGGTTGTTGGAGAAATATGAGAGAGGTCTTTGCCCTGCAGTGGGCGTAACCAGGCTGATGATGATGATGATGTAGTGCTGGCTTTGTTGGCGAACCAACGAACCTAACTCGCAGGAATATGTGTGCCAGTTCAAATGAAAATGTTCAAGGTAAAGTGTCACTGAAGGTGCAAACACAGTATGAATGTTAAAGCTAACGCGCAGCAATCTTGAAGAATGCTTCCATTGCTGAATAAAGACAATCCCTCTCTTCTGCTAGGTGCGTTTGCGTTCGATTGCTTGCTGGTAGCTGCAGTTTCAAGGCTCCAGGTTGTTAGAAATCCTTCGCTAAACCCGAATTAATAATTTATGCAGGTGTTTATTGTTTAACAGTATATAACGTCACCACCCAAGGAGGCATTATCATAATTATATTAGAAATGGTAATTACGCCGAAGACTAAAATCCACGTGGCTCTCATTCGCATGTCTCCTTATGGCACGTTTCTTTCATTAATTGCAAGAAAATATATTTATTTTTGGATACCTCACAGGCCTCCAGGAACGCATTGGTTAAAGAAAAACCTATGCTTGGATCAACGTAATACAAACGTTATGCAATAAGACAATAAAGGCGTCAACGTAACAAAAGCTTTATTCGCATAACGTAATACCACGGAAGATCAACACCGTCAATACGAAAAGTACAATTGAAATGGAAGCTAAAATCATGAAAAAGTACGCATGGCAACAGGGTAGTAAATTTTACACGAATATCATCGCACTCCAGAGTAGGCGTACAAGGCGGTAATTGCAATAGAAAGTGCAAAAAAAAACAAAACGAAGATAAAAAAGCAAGACCAGGCAACGACAGTTAACCTCTGCCATGTACGGTAATTAAGCTACACGTTCAGACAATAAATGGTGCATGAACCCGCACAGAGTTTGTTTAGCAAAATTATCGAACATTAGTACAGCAAAGTAATTGAATAAGAATATAGAAAAGCTCTAGAAGAAATAAAGGGTACTCGAAAACTAAATGATTCGGACGTCAAACTGTTGGATGCAGAGCGGAAAGATTACCTGGTATCCTGTGAAAATCTTTCGCCACTCGTGAAACTAGAAGCAATGCGCACGTTGAGATCTCGCGCGCTCTGGCTGTAGGGCCGCCTGCACGTGAGCCGGACGGATGGACGGATCAAACTTTTTCAGATTAGTGGAAACCCTGTTTATGTACTCCTCGGTTGTTTGTGGTCTTCCTACTCTTGCGCTAGAAAACCTCTAGTCATACATGTCCCCCTGCTACCTCTGTACGCCAGGGCTTGAGGAAGACCAGAGCAGTCCAGCCTGACGCAGCGCGGCTCCAACTCGCGTGGCCGCCAGCAGTGCTGAGGACTCGGGGCCCGGAACTAGCCGAGCTCGCCGCCAACGAGCCTGTCACGCTTCTGACGTCACGGTCGTTCGGCGTACCTTAGGGGCTCCGCCATGCGTGGGTGAGTGAGGACACTTCAAGACAGCCAATCGAGTGGCCACGGTCCATTCGAGGCGCAAAGCCGGCCTTAGACTTGTTCAAGTGTTTTTCGTGCCCAAGTGTTTAAGTGTGTGCTTGCAAATGCTTTTCGCACCCTGATATAAAGTACACTGCGAAGCTGTGTACACGCCGCTGGCCTTTGCTCATGCCGCTCCAGTAGCCCATCATCCGGAGCAACCGGTCCATTACATCGGCGACAGACGAACGTCACGTCGGATGTTCGGCGCACACCCGATCGCCGGCCTCTGTGCTTCCATTGTGGTGAAGCTGGCCAATTGTACCACCAGTGTCCATACTTTCATACTTGGACTTTGCGGCTTTTCCGAATAGTCGCCGCCGCCCCGATACGGCCAGCGACTACGGGACATTGAAGAGCACACACTAAACATTTTAACACCATTATGGGCGTTGAAGGGGTGGTTTCTGCACTTACACCCATGTCCACACCCTTCTAGCACCCTTTTCGGCCAAAACACCCTATTACGAGGGTGTATACCACACATAAGGTGTGCGTTAGCTCGAAGAAGGGTGTTAAATCGATGACTGAAGGGTGTTGAACGCATCGTCGTCAGCAGCAGCCTGGTTACGCCCACTGCAGGGTAAAGGCCTCTCCCATACTTCTCCAACTACCCTGGTCATATACTAATTGTGGCCATGTCCCTGCAAACTTCTTAATCTCATCCACCCACCTAACTTTCTGCCGCCCCCTGCTAGGCTTCCCTTCCCCTGGAATCCGGTCCGTAACCCTTAAAGGCCATCGGTTATCTTCACTCCTCATTACATGTCATGCCCATGCCCATTTCTTTTTCTTGATTTCAAGTAACTCGCGTTTGTTCCCTCACCCAATGAGTTGAACGCATTGATGCATAAATTTGGGTAACGTGTACACGTCTGCTCATTGAGCAATGTCTGTATGTATTGCATTTTTAATGCGAAAGAATTTTATGTCCTTTCAGGTAGAAAAGCTGGTGTTCTCTGCAACAACAATGTATACGAGACGCTGCTCATGCCAATCTTGCCATTTCTCTTGAAAGCCTTCAGAAAGCATATAGAACCACGCCGCCTGTTTTATTCTCTCAAGTTATTCACGTCATTCTAACGTCACGTCCATGAAATGAACACTGGGTCTACCTGACCTTTGGCTTCGTCGTAGGTACTTTGGTCTTTGTCTTTTTCATAGAATATGCTACTTTAACCATTCTCTTAAAGAAAATATTTTCACCACACCAAGTTATATGTCGTCTCGCATCGACCATGAACACAAAATTGATGTGCTATTCTTCCTTTTTGCCAAGAACAGCCACTGAATGAAACCGCCTTCCCGCCTCATCAGTCTCAATTTGTGACACTACTGATTCGAGATCGCCGTTCAAGGTGTCTTACAGTTTTATTTTCTATTCTTGCCCTGCACTGCAAATATGGTATATTTTCACCACTTCTTTCTTTTGTGCCTAGTGGGCCTTGAAAATATGTATAACAATAAATGAACTGTGACGTCATCAACGTCTTGTATGACATCAGTTGTGATACAGAAGGTAGTAAATAGAGCAACGGTAATTATGAGCAATTACGGGTTAATAATGTGAAATAATGTGAATTAGGCTGGAAATAATTGGACTAAGGTTCGTAGAAACTATACCAAGGTGAATTACGGCAGATTAAGGTAGAATCATGAAGAACACGTGACAATGTATCAACTAACGTATCACGGTCGCATGATAATTTCATGTGTACATCCGTGAAGTCAATAGGTTTCGCATTTCAAAGTGACTGTCAATTCTATTTCCCAGGATTCTGATGTTACTGGCATAACGACCACTCCAAAATATGTCATCGAGAAAAAGTACGCACTTTCACTTACAATTTAATTATCAGGATATTTTGTGCTCACAGTAATATTAACATGCAATTAAACACATCTAGAAAAACGGCAGTAGCAGAACGAAAACACGCGAGCAACTTGCACAATTCTGCACGAATATTTCGGTGCCCTTAATAGCCCAACAACAAGTGGCAAAATTAAATAAGCTGTCTGGATACATTGCTGAACAAACAGGGATGCGCTGTTAGAGGAGCCTCTGCTGTACAATGTCATCAACGTGCAATTTGCTTGGTGTAGCCGTAAAGAAGACATTTATAGCGGCGAGATCATGCTGGAAGTTCTCAAACCCTTATCTCCACGTACCTCGCCTAAGTCATTCTGACTTTTACTTAGCTACTGATCCGCTTTCTAAGCGCATCCTCGGACACAGTTTGTAAGGCTCAGCCTATATATTAGGGGCTGGTGTCGTCAAAGCTGTAATTGCTTATCCACAGCATACGCTCTTACAAACGCATTCTTCATTCGCCTCATGAATGCTTACACTTCGCCGTTGCACGACCAAGATGTGAGCGCATTTATCGAGCCACAATCGCGCTGAAACTACGCTGTGACCTCGCAAGGTTGCTTGGTATACGGACGCAGGGAGTAATGTAATCGCACCAGCAGAAGAGCGCCGATCGTCTCGTTCACGGTCCCGATTTGTGTACTGTACCCTCAGTGATGCAGCACAGACTGCGCCCCCCCCCAAAAAATAGCTCGGCACGAAACCTAGTAAGAACTACCCGCTTCACCGCTCTAGTTAGAAACCACAACGAAGCAGCAGCAAACAGGCGGCCATGCGAGCAAGGAAACCTGTTAGAATAAACGGGGAACACAGGTGTTTATATCTATCTGTCTATCTCTCTCTCTCTACATGTATATATATATATATATATATATATATATATATATATATATATATATATATATCAACTGACCTCGGCGCAGCGGAATTCACGCGGCCGCCCCCTCATAGAATAAAGAACCAACTTAGAGAGGGCAACTTTACCTTCCGCACTGGTTCGAAAATAAGCAGCGGCAGCGCACTTTTTTTTTAGAGCAAAATCCAATATGGCTGCATTTTGCCAGTCGTGTACGGAGGTACGCTCCGTGCTTGCCCTGCCGCGGCATCGCGGCATCCAGTGCCTTGGATGCCGCGTAGCTGGTGCGTTTTAATGGCCAGGACACCAAAGAGCCTCTACTGACGCCCATACAAACAAGCCACAAGTGAGCTTGTTGGCAGAAACAAGCCACAAGCGGCTTTATTGGCAGAAGACATGCAGTGTACATTCTCGTACAATAGCAGGAATAAAATTTGCATGTCGAGTTACGCTGGAATCATTGACGCGAGCTCGTAAATGGCTCACCGTCGTCGTCGCACATGGCGGTCTGGTAACCGGCGACAACCAGCGGCGCAAGCAGATTGGACAGAGTGTCCCACCTGTTCGCAGCGGTAGTCGGCGTTAAAGATGAGCAACTTCCATTGCGAAGCAATCGGGTAATGCAGGCATCTGCGACCGCAGCCAACACAGCAACATGGACTACCCGGCATTGTAGCGTTAACTCCTTTCCAACCTGCACGTTTTTTTTTTTTCCTTCGTGGGCCGCTAATGTGTGACTCACACTTGGTCCCACTTTGTCTCGATATGGACAAGTCGCTTTGGTGGGCATCACCTTCAGCAGCCATTTTTGCGGGCCTTTCCACCCATACGGCTATCAACTTCATACACTTCGAACTATGTAAGCACGTATGCAGGTCTCCGTTCATGCCTAATCGCGGCCGAGAAAGGACAGATGCACAATTTGCCCATGGCTGCAGCAGGAAAGGGTGAACGGGGAGCACGAATCACGGTGCGTGTAAATTGGGAGTCTACGTCGCTGTGCAGACTGCAGGAGCAAATGCTTAATTCGAGAGACTGTTTCCCAATGCAACTGACCAGGCACACCACATCCTAGAAGCATAAAACGGTGACCATAACCAAGTGAGATAACAGCGTAATTAAACGGCAATCAATCACCACATAAGGTTCAGACAATACATTATACATTGGCTACGAACCATATGGCAACAGTGAGCATTCACATACACGGGTCTCTTAGGGTACATTCAGCCACCTACCTACAGGCGTAGTGCTTGCCTTCGGCGCACGTGGTGGTCAGGTTAACGAGTGACAACCAGCAGCGGAAACAGATTGGATAGAGTATGCTACCTGTTCGCAGCGACAGTCACCGTTAAAGATGTGCAACTTGCATTGCAAAGCAATCGGGTGACGCAGGCATCTGCTGCCGCAGCCTACACAGCGACATGGACTACCCGGCATTTTAGTCGTTCACTCCTTTCCAACCTGCACGTTTCTTTTCTTTCGGGGGCCGCTAATGTGTGATTCACACTTCGTGTTTCATATTATCTCAATATGGACAAGTCGCTTTCATGGGCATCGCCTTGATCAGCTACTTGTACGGGCCTTTCCAACCATGTTGCTATCAACTTCACATGCATCAGACTATGTAAGCACGTATGCTGGTCTCCGTTCATGCCTAATCGCGACCGAGAATGGCCAGAGGCACAATTTGCCCATGGCTGCAGCAGGAAAGCGTGAACGGGGAGCGCGAATCACGGTGCATGAAAATTGGGAGTCTATGTCGCTGTGCAGGCTGCAGGAGCGAATGCTTACATCGAGAGACTGCTTCCCGAATCAAATGACCACGCCGCCACATTCGAGAAACATAACACGGCGACCATAACGAATTGAGATAACAGTGAAATTAAACAGCAATCAATCACTGCATAGGGATCAGATACTACATTATACATTGTCTACGAACCATATGGCTACAGTCAGCAGTTACGTACACGGGTCTCTTACGGCACATTCAGCCGCCTAGCTACAGGCGTAATGCTTGCCTTCGTCGCACGTGGTGGTCTGGTAACGAGCGACAACCAGCAGTGCAAACAGATTGGACAGAGCGTCGCACGTGTTTGAACCGAAAGTTGCCGTTTAAGATGAGCAACTTTCATTGCGAAGCAATCAGGTGATGCAGGCATCTGCTGCCGCAACCAACACAGCGACATAGACACCCGGTATTTCAGCGTGAACTCCTTTCCGACCTGCACGTTTCTTTTCTTAAGGGGGTCACTAACGTGTGGCTGGCACTTGGTGCCCCACTTTGTCTCAATACGGACAAATCGGTTCCTTGGGCATCACCTTCGACAGCCACTCTTGCTGGCCTTTTCACCCATGTGGCTATCAACTTCATATACTTCGAACCATGTAAGCACATATGCTAGTCTCCGTTCTGAGCAAATCATGGCCGAGGTAGGCCACAGTTACAATTTGCCCATGGCTGAACGAATGGAGAGCACCAGTTACAGTACGTGTATACTGGGAGTCTATGTTGCTGCACGGACTGCAAGAGCAGATGCTTACCTCGAGACACTGCTTACCAACGCAACTGACCAGGCCCCCAGATCCGAGAAACGTAACACGGCGACCACAACCAAGTGGGAGAGCAAAACCAGATTCTGCAATCAATCACTTCAGTGTAGCTTGCGCAAAGACTCAGGCTATCAAGGAAGAAGAGCTATCATAAACGTGACTAGGAATATGTAATATGAGAAAGCTTGCATTCAAGAGAGAAGCCACTCTGCTCTGCAAGCATTGAAGGCTAAAAACATCAAGAAAAGTAAAATGGTGCATAGCACACGGTGCGTAGGTTAATGCAAGACACAGGCCGATGCTGCATCAGCTATTTCAGGAGAGGAATTGTGCATGACAACATACACTAGATGATACTGCTACAGATATGGTACGCTACCAGACCGTGACTGGTACTAAGTATCAGCGAAGAATCTGTTTACCTTTATGTTTGGATGAGGATGAATGATCTCTAACGAGAAAGGGCAATGAAAAATCTTGCATTTATAGAAAAAAATTACACTTGGCACAAATGGAAATGACATGGCCAGCAAGCTGATTAAGGGCAAACTGATGGAACTCTTTTGGCCAGCGTCGTCGGTACTTGGTCAGAAGTTGCAGGTGCATCTGAACATGAAGAATTTCTAGAAAGTCCTTTTAGCCTAGATGGATGGAGTTACCTGGATGACTCGGCCGAATATCTGTGCTGGTGGAATGGTAGCTGAAGCTCTTTTCAGTCTTGACACAGTCCTCTGCAGACTTGATATCCAAATTCTTCTGTTTGGGCTTCTTTGTTCATTGTGTAAAAGCCTTGCAAATTTGGCTCCAGCCCCTTCCTGTTGGTGTAGATGGGAGCTCCTGTGATGAAGATGTGCTTGGCATAGACTCTGTTGGGGCAGAACAGTGACACATGAGATACAACACAGATTAGCCAAACTCATGCAGTGTTTTCTTTTATGTTCGAACCAATTATACTGAACCATAAATTAAAAAAAAAACATTCATATCTGCTGCAAACAAATGACATGCATCTCAAGACTAGCAAGCCAATACAGCATATGTCAAGCATTATTTATTTCTGAACCAGGTGTTGTTTACGTTGTAGTAGCAGCCAAAGCCCACACAATGGCCTTGTTGTAGCAGGCAGCAGCTTCTGTTTAGTGCGTGGAGTGTGTTGCTTTATATTGGTGCCGTCCTCATTACTGCATGTCTGAAACAGAAGTTTTGACTGCATCAGAAATTGAAGAAGCACAATTTCGCAATATGAAATGCAATAAGGTGTGACATATATATTGTAATGGTTTGCGAGAACAGAAGACCTGCAAATGTACACTATCGTTCTAGGGTACTTGAGCAGCATGGTAAATAAATATTGCTATTGTCCATAAAATTTATGTCTGCCTAACTACAATGCATGTGAACAGCTGAAGTTTTATTAAAATCACAAATGAGAACATTTGTGCGCTCATTTATATACTAGAAGAGATCACACTGCTGGTTCCACAAGCAAATGCATGAAAGTCATGAAGCTATTGAAACTGATGTATTATTTTTCAGCACGAACGTGATGCACCACTTCACTACTGCAAGAATAAATGCCCTGGAATAAACCGAACTGAACAACAAGAACATTTGGAACCAACAAGTACGAAATATGGGTGAACAATTATAATGCTTGCTAACTGTTTAATACATTAAATTATGCACTTTCACTTCATTTTAGAAAAGGATTATTCGGTTTTGTGGACAAAATAAGTTGCGGGCGGACTCGAAAAACAGTTTTATATGTATATTGATTAGGCTACTCAGTCACCTATGGCCACGGCTACAATGAGATGAAAAATGCGACTCGTGTTCCGATATCGCTTTGTCTTTCTTGATTGTGTGTGTATAACGACAGCCTCGCAAGTAAAGGTTTATTTAGGAAACAGCAACGGAGGATCCTGACTGCCCATATGTAATGCAGGCTCTAGTTCATTAATGTGTCACCACCTGTAAGTTAATGAGACGAATATTATATAACGATTCAAGCAGCGGCGTTAAGCGACTCACCGTTATTGCCGTTGTCAGCCGCAGCAGAATCCAGCTCCCGTTTCGATGCAGCCGTGTTCCAAATGGCTCACGACCGAAACCGAGCTTTCGGGATTACATGTCCGCTTGCAAACACGTCACTTCACCGCAAGTTAAATAACGCGAGACATCGAAGCGCAATGTACTAGTTCTAGCAACAAAGAAGCAACCAATCTAAGTGACCGAACGAATGAATACGCGCCGCCGTGCACTCGAAAATACCGGTAAAAATTTTAAATCCAGGCCGGAGGTCACGTAAAGATCGATGATGCTGAACGGTATTTGCGTTTATAGTGACAAAGAAACAATAAACTTACAAATAAATAATGCAGTATCTAATTAGCAATGATAATTTTGCCCTGTTTTTTATGTAATAAAAATGCTTCGGTAATTGAAAGAAGAAAGTTTGTAAAATAAAATTTCGCTTAGTAAGGTGCCTCTAGCGGGAAATATTGGAGCTAACGTAAGCATTCCGAGGTGATTCTACTATGCTGGTTTTGATAGCAGCGCCACACGGTCGATTTTTTCGCCCTCAGTGGCCATTTGCTGAACTTGAGAGTGTGCTACCCCTGGACCCCTGCCCAATGAAAAGCGACCGAAAGGGATGCGACCACGCTGTAGATTCACGGACATGGAGGAAGTCGCGGACAACTAGGCGCGTGGCAGGACCGGAAGGGCGAAGCTGCGCCATCATTTCTTTGTCCCGCTTTCGCGTGTGTTCGCGTCTAGCGCTGTGCGAAAGAATCTTAAACGTGTGATTAGTCTTGTGCGCGATGTAGAAAAAGATGTGCCCCGTGCTTTGTGCATTACTCGTGCCCCACTTCAAAGCAAAGCGTTCGATCGCACTGGAAGATGGATCCATGCAGGCTGAAATGAGCGGTTGCAACGTGCCCGGTGTCAGCGGTCGGTAGTGCTGCCATAATGGAAATTTTCAGGCAAGTGCCCGTTCATTTTGTAGTTGTTTGGTGAGTTACGTGTTTTTGTTCGCTCCAGAAGTATCTTACTGTGATCTCGTAGCATAATTTGCTCATGTAAGGGCAAGAGTAGCTGCGCTCTTAGTAGGGCAAGTTAACGACTTCGGTCGCGCCCCGTCTGACTAATACTTGTCAAACCTACATCGGGCTTGGTGCCCCTGCATAGTTCCGCTTTGTTCTTCAGGGCTTGAACGTTCATAAATGTGGTGCGTGCGCGTACATGCCGGTTTGTATGTGCCGGCGTGTTTGCATGTGTCTAGTCCGTACTACGTATTTTGTGAGCGTGTTTCTGTATGCGTGCGTGTGCGCGCACGTTTCTGTGTATGTCGTGTGTGTGCGTGCACACGTTAGCATGTCTGCCTGCATGTATTTGTTTGTGTTTATCAATGTGCGCGTGCGCGCATTTGTGTCTGCGCTTTGAGAGTGCACATATTTGTGTGTGCGTGCGAGTGCGTTTTGTGTGCGTGCGTATGTATTGTGTAAGGGCGGTAGAGAGTTTTACTCGCAATAAAACTCTTCAGATTTGGTGCAGCGAGTGTTCCCGCCTGAAAGCCGTGTGTGGTTTCAAGCCATCGTGGATAACTGCTGTATAATGCGCCGTTTCTTGGGAGGACCAGTGGGAAGGTGTCAGATATACGCTTCCTCCTTTTTCCCTCCCATGGCCTGATGAATCGATATCCTTGATTGTTATTGTGAAAGGAACGTTGCATCCAGAACACAAAAAATGATTAATAAATCTGGTAGTGTGTTTCGCCATTACACTAATTCTTATCTTAAAGACGTGCATTTCCCATTAGACCACATTTCCGTTGATGCAGACAACCGCTAAAACTGTGAATGACAGGTTATTCGAGACGTTCTACATATATAGCAATTGTCTTCAGGAGTTTAATGAATTTTAAAAGTTTGAAGTGTTGTGCGAACTGGTTCTACGTGTCGTCAAATTTTCTAATTCCATCACGCCCACCTTATTCTCTGCCCTCTTCGACTGTGCTTCCCCACCCTTAGCACCCATTCTGCAACTCCAATAGAGGAGCGGTTCTCTTCCTTACGCATTGCATGGTCTGCCCAGCACGACTTCTTCCTCTTAATGTATGCGTGCGAGTGCGTTTTGTGTGCGTGCGTATGTATTGTGTAAGCGCGGTAGAGAGTTTTACTCGCGATAAAACTCTTCAAATTTGGTGCAGCGAGTGTTCCTGCCTGAAAGCCTATGAGTATGAATTGTTGCGTGAATATCGCCTTAACTATGACTGTCATAATTCTCTCTTCATGGGTTTAGTAAATCTCCATTCGAAGGAAGTACCATATGCCACAAGAACAACAGAATCGTGGAATGTTCCTTATTGTCACACTGGCTATGGTCGCCAAATGCTCCAAAACAAGCTTCCACGTCTACTAAATGAGTTTAATAAAAAACAAATCAATATTCGCGAAGCGAAATTATCTAACTTGTACACGTTCTTTCTAGCCTAACATTGACCTCTAGAACTGTTTACGATTGGTATTTAATTATATTTTTTCAATGCCACTATTACTAAGCGTACGTTATAAAATGGGCTGTCATTCGATGCTGAGGTGAAATTACGTATATTAACGCATGATGCCCTACGTAGGACAGTAACTAATGTGTTGAATTTTATGGTTTTGTCAAAGTTTATGACAACGTTGTGTTTAATATGATGGCTTTGTTAAAGTGTACGACCATGTGAACAAAACGCGTGTGCCTCTGCTGTTGTCTTTGCCAGTATGGGGGCGAAGGACTCCCTCAAGCCATCTTTGAATGGCTTTTCCCTTCGCCTCCCATCACATGTATATGTGATAAACCAATAAAGAATCAATCAATCAATCGATGTCTACCAGAATATCAGCTATCCCCGTTCGCTCTCTCATTTTTTTAACCGAACATTTTTCATTGCATCGCTCGTTGTGTGGTACTCAACGTCTTCCCAGGCTTCTTTGGTAACCTCCAAGTTTCGGCCCCATATGTTAGTAACGGTAGAAAGCAATTATTAGCAGTAAGCTCCACGGTCATGATTTAGTAATTCCTGCCGTAAGCTCCCCAACTAATATTTTGGTTAATTTCATTGATCAGCGGCCCCTGCGAGTAATTAACCTCAATAAACGTATTTCTGCGCAGCTTCTAGAGGCTGACTGCCAATCATGACATTTCGTTCTCTCGCCAGTCTGGGGAAAATTACTTTTTTCTTCTGTATACTAACCGTCAATCAGACTCTTACGCTGTCTTCGCTAAGGTCCTCAAACTTTTGTTGCAAATAGTCTGCAGCGTTGCTGAGTATGCCAATGTCATCTACAAACCGTAAATTGGTGAGCTATTTACCGTTAGCCCTCACTCCTAACCATTCCCAGCCAAACTGCTTCCATACCTTTAAGTAGTCAGCGATAGCATTGTAAAGATATTGCATTGATCATACGGTGTTGTTTGCAGATATCTGGCTATGCAAAGTCGGCGCGTTAGTGTCGTCCGTTCAAAATCAACATTCGTGGGAAGCTTCAATTTTGACCACTGTTCGGAGTTACTGCCTAGATGCCCCGATCTAATAATTCCAGCTACCTCATTCAAGCGCAGGTAGCACGCGTTTCATGTATAGCCAATATCAAAGCGTAAACTGCCAATTCATTTATAATATACTGTAAGCTCGTTAACTTACTCCCGTAAAATTAGGGTGTAAATTGGAAAGACAGGTGTACCAAGCGTGTTTTTTTATTGAACACCCTTTTCCGATAAGAAAGGGTGTTTCAAGAGTGTGTACAAGGGTGAAAAGATAAGTACACCCTTATTATACCCATAAGGGGGTGAACATATTAAGAGTGTAGAAAAAAATTATTAAGATCCCACACACCGTGGGAATCGATGTGAGCCAAGCTTTCCGTGCTGGACGGTTTAATTGACGATAATTAGCGGCTATGTTGACGGCTAAAGCTTAATTTCTTCAGCATTTTACTCAGTGGGCACACCGCCTGGCAGTCCCACAACATCGCGATGAAACCATTCCTGCTTTTCACGCCGGTATTGCTACTTGGAACGGCAGAGACGGCCAGTGCAACGAATGAAGCTGTGTGTCGAGTTTGCTCAGCTCACTCGAACGGAGTCTGCGCACAAGAACTGCCGCATCAAGTCGACACCGACAGCTGGACACCGCCCCCTTCATCGTCATCGTCTTCACTCTACATAAGGAATAGCCCGGTCTGGGATCCCTTCAGTGGGCACACCGGCTGGCAGTCCCACAACATCGCGATGAAACCATTCCTGCTTTTCACGCAGGTATTGCTACTTGGAACGACAGAGACGGCCAGTGCAACGAATGAAGCTGTGTGTCGAGTTTGCTCAGCTCACTCGGAGTCTGCGCACAAGAACTGCCGCATCAAGTCGACACCGACAGCTGGACACCGCCCCCTTCATCGTCATCGTCTTCACTCTACATAAGGAATAGCCCGGTCTGGGATCCCTTCAGTGGGCACACCGGCTGGCAGTCCCACAACATCGCGATGAAACCATTCCTGCTTTTCACGCAGGTTAGTAACAATTATGGTTCTATTCGAACGAGTGACCGTTGTTTCGTCCAGCTGGTGTGCCCTCACAATGTGTGTACATTATTTTCGCACTTACGGAATGTTTTTGTTGCTCTTCTCATGCTCTGCGGGGACGTTGAGTGTAACCCTGGGCCCGGTACTACTGAGGAACTGCTTCGTCAGCTACTCGAAGGCCAGAAAACCATGCAAAAACGGTTGGGTGCAATAGAAGTTCAGTTAAAACAGGTGGAAGAATCTATGTCAACTGTAAAAGAACTAGGCTCTAAGATTGCCCATTTGGAAAGCACTGTCCAAAGTCTTGAAAGGAAACTGGTCGACCTTGAGGATAGAAGCCGCCGCAATAACCTTATCTTATTTGGTATTAGCGAAAAGGTGTCTGAAACTTCGGCAACACTTTCTGAGACAGTGGTGAACCTACTTCGGGACAAGTTGGACGTACAGGTCTCCTCGATAGAAAGAATCCATAGGCTAGGGCGTAAACAAGCAAACAAATCTCGGCCAATAATTCTTAAAATGTTCAATCACTGCGAAAAGGTGAATGTACTTAAAAATTCTCATAAATTTAAGGGGACCGAAATCTCTGTGTCTGAGAATTTTTCCGCTGCTACAAGAACAATTAGAAAAAACCTCTGGGCGAGTGCAGCTGACGACAGAATAGAAGGCAGGAAAGTGAAACTTGTATACGATAAGATTAAGATAGATGATGACATGTTTCGATGGGACAGCACTTTGATGAAAAGGGTTCCAATTGTTCAAGATAGCCGCAGTGTAAAACGAACACAATGAACAAATGATTGCCCTAAAAAGACGTTCCGGTGCATCAATGTCAATGCCCGAAGTATAGCGAACAAATTAACTGACTTAGACAGCATTATCCTAGCGCATCACCCTCACGTTGTAGTAGTGACGGAAACGTGGTTACATCCAGATATTTATGACAGCGAAGTAACACCGTGTAGTTATAATATTTTCCGGAGTGACAGAAATGGCCGCGGTGGCGGCGTCGCAATAATATACAAAGAATCTCTGAGAGTGTCAAGGTTACCAAACATTGACGGGCTAGAAAGTGTAATAGTGAAAGTATTCCTAGAGGAATTCCATTTAATAATTGGGGGATTTTATCGGCCTCCGAGCTCCAATAATACATTTGTAGGAAAGCTTAACGAATTCTTATGCCAAAATGAAATCCGTTCTGCTAACTTGTTGTTGACAGGGGATTTCAACTTTCCGTCAATAAATTGGTTAACCGATACTACAGAGGTTTTAATTAGAGCCTGTCAATCATTCCTCGATGTGGTGCTCTTGCATAATCTGACTCAGCTAGTCACTGAGCCCACCCGCGTACAAAATTGCTCACAGTCAACTCTGGACCTCTTCCTTGTTACCGCCAACCTGCTACGCCGTAACCCCCATGTGGATGTCTTAGAAGGAATATCAGACCACAAAATGCTCAATCTAACCTTGGAACTGCACACTACACCAAAGCTTCAGAAGAAAGAGATAGTTATTCCCTTGTTCTCACGTGCAAGTGACGTCGATATTTTAGATGAGCTATACAGTTCGTTTTCTTCTTTTTCTGGTTTGTATGAATCACAGAGTTCTTCTGTTGAGCACATGTGGGTTTTCTTCAAAAACTTAGTTCACCGATGCATAACTGATTTTGTGCCAAGAAAACGGAAAATAGTGCGCAGCAGCAATCCATGGATGACAAAGGACACTGCGCGTCTGGGGCGTAAACTGAAAAAAGCAAGACGTCAGCATACAAAACGTCTTTCACAGGCCACAGCCGATAAGATTTCCGCACTACGCCAGTCGTTACGGGACTCTATCAGTAAGGCTAAACACTATTTTCATACTGTGCGTCTGAAAAACTTTCTTGTCTCATCTCCAAGTAAGTTCTGGCGATATCTCGCGCCGCGCAAGAAAACGGTTCTTGGCCTCTCTACAGATAGCGCGACTACGCACAAGTTAGAAATTGCACAGGCGCTCAACCAGTACTTTAGTTCGGTATTCACACATGACGACGGTTTTGCACCACAGTCCTATTCCATGGTTGATTTACCTCCAATCACTGACATTTGTGTAACTGAGGAAGGCGTGTTAGCCCTTCTGCTCAACATAAACACCAAGAAGTCGCCAGGTATCGATGAAATACCCAACACCTTTTTAGTCCGTTATGCTGAGTGGTGTGCAAAGTACTTAACCTTAGTTTTTAAGAAATCGCTAAAACGTTCAGAGTTGCCATCAGATTGGAAATTCGCAAAAATCACTCCGATTCCTAAAGAACAAAACCCGTCAACACCTTCTTCCTACAGGCCGATTTCTCTTCTGTGTACTTCCGTAAAGCTGCTAGAACACATCATCTGTAAACACATAACCGATTTTCTTGAGGAGAATCACGTTATCGATAACCGACAGCATGGGTTCCGTCGCGGTCTTTCCACTATTACTCAACTGATTGCAACTGTCCACGACCTGGCAGCAGCATTAGATAGGCAAAGTCAAGTCGATATCATTTTTCTTGATTTCGAGAAGGCGTTCGACCGCGTATCACATCATAAGTTATTGTTAAAATTAAAACCCATATTAAAACACGATTACCTTCTCTCGTGGATTGAAGCCTATCTTTCGCACAGGCGTCAAAGTGTAGTTGTCGATGGTGTCCTTTCTGATGCGGTCCCAGTAGATTCCGGCATTCCGCAGGGCTCTGTCCTAGGTCCCCTTTTCTTTCTAGTATTCATTAACGACATTGCTGAAAACATACATGTTAAACTGCGATTGTTCGCTGATGATTGTATAATTTATCAAGAAATTTCTAGTCCTAACGATCAACTTCTTTTAAGCGATTCGCTATCTACAATTGAAAACTGGTGCTCGACGTGGCAAATGACTGTGAATTTGAAAAAGACCGTAGCAATGACTGTCACACGGAAAAAGAATCCCTTAAGTTTTACATATCGCATAGCCAACAAACCTCTCTTAGTCGTAAATACCTTTAAATACTTAGGAATTCACATAACCTCTGATCTTCGATGGAATGCACATATCTCGCATATCGAAAAAAAAAGCCCTAAGACAACTGCATTACTTGAGGAGAACACTAGCTCAATCTACTCAGGAAATAAAGCTCTTAGCCTATAAAACCTATCTACGACCGCTATTAGAATATGCTGCGGCAGTATGGGATCCCTGGACCGAAAGTAACAAAGTGAAACTAGAAAATGTCCAACGCAAGGCAGTCAGGTTCATATTTAATTGTTACAGCTGGAGTATAAGCCCAACAGCCCTGCTGCACACCGCAGGACTCGAACAGTTGGGCATCCGACGTCACCGCGAACGACTAAAATTATTTTACTTATATTGTCATAATACAATAAAACTAGAGGAAGGCATTCTACTTGAGCCCTTTTCCCACCGCCCTACGCGTTCCTATCATTCCAAAAAAGTCGGCGCAATTTTGTGCAAAACAAATGTTTTTAAATACTCATTTTTTCCCCGCACCATTGTCCAATGGAACGATATGCCTGGAAACGTGGTCAGTTCCGAAACGGTTAACTTGTTTTTGCAAGCCCTGAGTGAACAATAGGGCACACATGTAATTCGTTTTGAATCGAGTGTTTTGTTTTTTTTATTCTACTGTGTTTTGCACTCCAGCCGAGTCTCGTTGTTTGCTTCTTTTGTTGCAATGTACGATTTCTTTGTTTCTGTTACTTCTGTACCCCACTCCTGCCTAAGGCTTGTAATACAGGCCGGCAGTATTTGCTAAATAAATAAATAAATAAATTTAGCCTAATACGAGAGTGGTGAGTTTATGTTAAACGTTACCTTGTTTGCCTCACTGCTGTTTGTCTTCGTAGTACACAGAACACACCGGGAGTGGTGTTTGCTTGAGGCGTTGTGCGCCACATTTTATAACTTCTGAGAGGGTTGAGCGTTGTCATTTTCTCACATAGCACATCGCATTGTGGCAGAAGTATTCAACTTGAATTATATTATTGGGCTGTGCGTGCCAAAACCACACTCGGATTATGAGGCAAGCCGTTGTGGCAGACTCCGGATTAATTTTAACATCGTGATGTTCTTCTGCTTGTCGCAAAATCTGGATGCGCGCGTGTTTTCTATTTCGCCCGCGTCGAAATGCGGCTGCCGCGATTTGGATCGAATCCACGACCTCTAGCAATGCCACAGCCGCAGAGCTAACGCGGCGGTGACAGAAGTGTTGATTTGACAGTCGACGGCTTCCGTAATGTCTCCTGGACCCTGGGGGGCGCTTCAATTAATGCGGCTGTGCTTCTGCACACACTGCGTAAGTTGCTCGCTTGACATATTTGCATGGCGTTTATTTTTCAGAAATAGCAGCAACGTACTGTACCGTATCTTGAACTTAAGCTAATCCTGTTTCCGCGCAACCACTGACGTATAGTAGTGGTGTTTCCTTGCCTTCTCACGTCACCTCTTATATTGGAACTGTCTCTTCTCCCTCTCCTTCTTCTCCTCTCTAGGGTTCTATCTGCGTCCCTTCTGGCCTCGCACATTAGTTGAAAAAAAAGTCACGAATAATTACAGCAGTCAAGCGGCTAAAGCGGTGACGACAAGGGAGCTCTAGAGGGCATTGTGCACATTTGACGTGGAGGGGTGAAAACAGGTTTCTCCCGTCTCCTTTTCTCTTTTACTCGTGCTCTTCTGAACCACCCACCGACGCAGTGTGCGCGACAGCAGCCCACAGCAGCACCAGTGGGAAAATCGAAGGAAATGCTAAAGAAAGCTTCGCTCTAAAAACGGCTTACACCAGTGGTGCAAGGCTGGAATCAACAGTGGAGCTTGTGTTCACCTACCTTTTACGTGGCTTTCCTAAGTTGTTTGTAGGTTTTGAGAGATTGTGCTAGGTTTTGCTAAGCTGGTAGGATTGGCTAAACCCTTTCTAGGTTTTGCGAGGTTATGGTAGGCTTGGCTAAGGTGTTTCTAGGTTTTGCTCATTTGTTGTCTCGGCGGGCTTGACCCTGTAAGTTTTCGAGCAGTCGTATGTCGCGATCGCTTTTTGGGCGACGTCGAGCGTTCAGGCGCTGACTCTCGCGTTCCTTGGACTGAAACTCGGCATCTTCGACTTGGCATCGCATCTTCTCAGCCGCATCGCTTCTCGCTTCTTCTCAGCCGCTTCTTCGGGCGTCCGGGCTTTCTTCAGTCTTCCCATGGTAGCAGCACGTACGCACGGTGTAGAGGAGGCGAGAGGTGTGTCGCCGTGCCGTGACGTCACGACTCCACCCTACACGTGTGGGGTGCGAGGAGGTTACATGGCTTGGTCAAAACCCCCTAGACAAGAGATGGCCTGAGAAAAAAGAAGTGAGGCATGCAGACAGGACACAAGAGTAGAGAAGTGGACAACACGAACGGCATTCGTGTTGTCCACTTCTCTACTTTTGTGTCCTGTATGCGCGCCTCACTTCTTTTTTGCACAATGAATCCTTACCAACTAGCTCAGCTTTCTGTCGTTCATGGCCTGAGAGCTCGGCGAGTGACGTCACGGAGAAGAGGCCGGCGGCACGCATGGGGATACGGGTTGAATGAAGGGATCGCGCACCTATGTGCAACGTCAACCTGAGCGTAGTTGTTTTTTTTTTAGGTATAGTTGAACAGATGGCACACAGAGCATAGAGGGTGTGCCTAGATTATTTTATTTTCGCAAAGCTATTTTCGCGCTGCTTTATCAAAAGCCCGTCCACAAAAAATGAGATGGCTGAACCTCAGGAATGAGAACGAATTCCGGGTACATGGTGAGAGGAAGCATGGCTTATATTGAAAAGTCACGATGCTGCCCTCTTCTTGAAAGTAGCTTCCTTGCCTTGATGTACCGTCGGCGTCAATGAGTTCGCCCTTCATGTGACCACAAAAGTTCTTCAACAAAATGCTAGCACTGAACCATAAAACATACCTCATGACAACTTCACTCGCGTGTCCTTCACGTTCGGGATACGTGTAATTATTTCAGTGGAGATTTGGCTTTACACAAATAATTTCGTTTTCGAGGCATTATTACATACAGTACCGTAGTCCACACATTTACAACGCCTCAAATGAGTTTAGCAATGTAGATACAAAACAGATTCGCGCCACTATTTATAAAGAAACAGCTGCCTTATTCCGCAGTGTTCCAGTTTTTCTCTCCATTGCCTTAGCATTGGCACCCAATATTCTGTCATTCATATTGCGGAAACATGAACACATTATTTTTCCGCCCCGATTTGTGATTGTTCCAGCCATTGGGCACGCAGCACTTATTAGGCGTATCCTGGTATGAACGTAATCCACATTCCGCGGCGATGAAGGCTTGCTGGACACACAAGCACAGAGACTACATGCACGATTCACGTCTAGAAAAAAAGTGCACTAGGAAGCATGTCGCAGCACGCCAGGACTTTTCTAACCCAGAAGCTATCCAAGAAGCGGCAGGGTTCCCGGCACTAATGGAATTGTTAACGCCGTCGTCGTTCACTCGGTCTACCTCGCCTCATTTTCCACACAGTCTCGCCGCTCGTAACTTCGTAGTACGCCGCACGGAACTTCCATGTGAGCCTCTTCTGAGTGACGTAGCTCAGAGGTACAGGGTATAGCCAGACGGCCTTACGTTCTCTAGAGGGTGTTAGCTTAGTGCTCTCCTAGGTGGTTGCTAGGCAACGCGAGGCGGCGCAAAGCTGTCCTGAGTTTTCGGGTAACGCTCCGCGGCAGAATGAAGCTTAAACAGCTCCGCTTTTAAAAGAGCGCGGCTACAGTACATGGCTACGGTATTAGCCCCAAGAACGAACTAGAGGGGCGCCGAGAGCATGGCGTCAGGGCACGCACTCGCGCCTGTCGGTATGTTGAATAGGAAGGGTGATGGGAGAGGATTTTACATCCATCAATTTTATATTCGCCTCCCTCTGTGACAGAAAGTTTTTGACGCATGCATATACCCTGTCTCCCACACCTACCGCTTCGAGGCTTACCAAGATAGCCTTATGGCTAACGTTGTCAAATGCCTTGGTGAGGTCGAGGCCTAGGGTCGCCCTGGTATCAGTTAAGTCGTATCGGTCTAGGATACCATGCTTCTGTCTGAGCATTAAATCTTGTGTACTGAGCCCTGGCCTGAACCCAACCATTTCCTGCGGCCAGAGATCATTCTCCTCCATGTACCTGGTCAGTCTCGTTTCAACAACGTGCTCCATCAATTTCCCTACACACGAGGTGAGTGAGATTGGTCGCATCTTGCTCTAGCCGGGTACTTTGCCTGGCTTGAAAATGGAAACTACGTCCGCCTGCTTCCATGTTTTTGGGAGTTCTCCTTTCCCCCACACCTGGATCATGTATTTGGTTAATGCAATGATGGACTCATCTTCTAGATTCCTGAGAGCTGTGTTCGTTGTCCCGTCCGGACCAGTGGCCGATCTCATTCTGAGGTTATTAATCTCTGCTTTATTAGATTCGTCGGACGATCCCACCGCTGTCAACCAGATGTAGTTGTGGGACAATCTCGCCGCTGCCACCATTTGAAGGAGTTGAAGGTCGTAGAGACGAACTTGGGAGGAACTAGGTGAACAGGGTTCATTTACATTATTTACAGTTTAAACAAGACATACATCGACAGTCTAGCGTGGCTCCCAAATGGAGCCCGCACAACGAAGCATGCAGCAATCGAGCACACAGCTCACGAGTACATTTCGAGCACGACAACAAGCACACTCTAGCAGCCAACAATCGCTGCTTATAAGCACTCCGTTCGACGTCATCGCAGACTACACGCCTTTTTGGAGGAGGAGGGCTCACACACGTGCCGCACAGGTTTCAGTGCTCTCTCGAGGGCAGACGACCTTTGCAGCGCATTCGTCGGGGTATCCATTGTCTGGCGTCCCCGTAGTCAGGTGGTCACGCCCAACCCCAGCCGGCGCCTATAAATTCCAGAGCGGACGTAGTCCGCAGTTCTCCAAAGGGAGTTCACGGTTGGTTAGCGGTGTCCTCGCTCGTTCTCTGAAGGGCGCCGCCACCGCGGGTCGGTCGAAGCACGTGCAGCGGGCTGAAATAGCTGGCACGTTGCCACCCCGGCCGGCCATTCCTAACAGCTTTAACCTGTGTCATGGTGATGCGGGCATCGAAATCTGGGTTGGGAGGTCCTTCGTAGTCCTTAAGCACCTCGCTCTCTGCGTTTCCAAGATATGTTTCTTGGAGCTCGCTAATGAGCTCATCATCTGTGCCAACAAAGCCATGCCGTGCTCTCACCTGGTTTGTACTAGCTTGCATGTTGGTTTACTAGGGTTGATGAGATGTCTGAGAAGGCTCCAGGTTTTGGAGAGACTCATATTGGCTTCCATCTCATCGCACTTGCTGTAGCAATTCTGGTCGTCGAGCTTAATCGCATATGTTTCTATTTCTTTGTTGAGTCTGGCGAGTTCGCGCCGGATGTTCCTGTTCCATCTTTGGGCCTTGAGTATTTTCTCCAGGTTACTTTTTCTGCTCCACATGTTCAGCAGTTTGCGGTCTAGCGCTGGGGGTGCGTCCCCAGCTCCACAGTTGTAGTCGCTTGTCCTATGTGCGTTTTAAGGAGATGTGTCCAGTCGGCGATATTGTAGATATCGTCCGGCAGTGAGGCCTCCTTTCTTATCTCTCTGAATTTACCCACTCCGTTAATTTCGGTTGTTTGTTGAGGCGAGTCTTGACGCCTTTTACTAGCGTGAGCGAAGTGACAAAGTGGTCGCTGCCTAGATTTTCTCCTATGCTTTTCCACGTTACTGTTTCCGCTGTGGGTCAGTATGTAGCGTAAGCCCTAACGTTTGTATAGCGATGAGGGGTCTGCCTGTGAAACTCAATAAGATTAAATCGATAAAATTTAGCATGTACGCGAATGATATCAACATCTGGGTTAACAGTGGGAGTGACGCAGCCATCAAACTTGAACTACAGATAGCGGCGAATATGGTGCAAAAGTATACGGCCAGCAAAGGCTTGGCGTGCTTGCCACAGAAATCGGAGCTATTAATCATTGAGCTAAAACATCAAAGGGGACACGCTGGGAGCGGCAGTCCCATCAGTGTTTTCGTAAACGGAAATGAGGTTCCCAAAGTGGAGGAAATCGGAATTCTGGGCATGTATGTCCCGAGAAATGGATGCAACCTCACGACAATCAAGAAGTTAGAGGGATATGCGGCGCAGGTCACGGGGATCTTTAGGAGAGTTGCACTCAACGGCAGGGGACTCAAAGAGAACAGCATCCTCAGACTCAAGCAAGCCTTCATTACGAGCCTAATAGCGTATGTCACACCGTATCTTGTGTTTAAACGAGAAGAAAAGGAGAGAATAGATACGATCATTAGGAAGAGCGTTAAGGAGCCCTAGGGCTCCCAGACTCGACCTCAACAGACCTCGACAAAATGGCGGTTCACATCACGCTTGTTGAGCTCACTGAGGCAGTATGAGTGTCTCAGTTGGAAAGATTAGGCCAGTCTAAACCAGGCAGAAAAATCATGGAATGGGTAGGAATCCAATGCGACAGGGGTGCCCCAACTGGCAAGAAGGACATTGCATTGGACGTGCGTAAACGCTTCCGAATTGCCCCCCTAGCTAAATATATGCATCCTATCTACAACAAAGAGTGGAGAGCTCACAGGGCTAAGGCTCTAGTGAATAAACTTAAAAACACACCGGCGCATAAAGCAGCGCACGTGGACGCAGCTTGCAGCAGAGACGGGGCTGCGGTATCGACGGTGGTTGATAGCGACGGGTGCGTTAAGATAGCGTGCTCCACATGCACGAGGGACGCTTGTACAGCCCAGGAAGTTGCAATAGCGCTCGCTTGTGCGCGTACAAAAGCGGGAGTAATATCATGCGATAACAAATTAGCTATCTAAAATTTTAGCAAAGGGAGAATCGCGGAACAGGCCCTCTAAATTCTACTCAAAAACGCTTCTCGGAGGGCCATAACCTTTATTTGGGTTCCAGCCCCTGAAGAAGTCCCAGGCAACAAAGCCGCTCACGATCTCGCCCGAGCAGTCTACCACTGGGCAACTCTAGAGCAGCCAGTTCCAGGAATCAAAGATGGCATCATCACGTACAGGGAAGTTGTAGATCATTACAAAGCCGAAAGAAGAATCTTTCCGCCTCCGCATCGGTCTCTCTTTCTGGAGGACGCTCGCATTTGGCGGCGCCTCCAGGGAAACAATTATACATCACCACATGGGATCTACTTAACCCAGATGAGGGACTATAACGATGCCCTCTGCAAAATTTGTAAGGAGAAAGGTACGCTAGACCATATAATATGGGAGTGTGCTGGTTGCCCAGGGGCCAAGGAAAGCATTGACAGTACTGAAGCCTGGGAGGCCTTGCTCCAGAGCGAGGCTGAAGACGACCAGCGTCGAGCAATCCACCTGGCCGTTGAGGACTTACCGTCCTCAACGCGCGGGGACTGCTTCGTGCTCCCCCCCTACCTACGTGCAGGTCAAGAGGCGAGCACCCCAGCTCGGTGGAATAATTATGTTTTCAATCAATCAATCAATCGCACCTGTCGACTGCTGCAGTTCGGGTGATGTCCGGGCGCCTTCTGCAGTGTTTTCATTCATTCGCTCTCGTTCCCTCTGCTTGTGTACTATGGCGGTCGTCTCAAATATATTTTTAAGACGTCTTTGTTCGCGAAAATGTATTGAGAGAGCTTATTTCTTAGACGACAATACAGTTCTCAAAGGCAACGCTACAGCGCCAGCCGAAGGAGCGCAGACCAGCCCATTGCGGGTTTTTCGTGAGCGGATTGACAACAGCAAGAACATAGCATATAAGAATCCACTTATGATACCATACCTGCGCGGTGCGATAAGCATGTCACAAACGCTGGCTATACATGACTTCAACAACAGTTAGCATGATTTTGATCCGCTAAAACAGGTTTCCTGACGACGAGTAGTTCATGATATAATATCAAATTTTGCATTTCTTCACAGAAACGCTCGGCAGTAACACGAGCATTTAACACTGCAGTTGATATTCCGCCAGAACCACTTGCTTTTTAGCTGTTTCAAAAAATTAGGCGGTTCCTCACGTGGTTATATTAAGTGGTGGTGATTTGAAGTAAAGCTAATCCAGGCTTACAGCTGTTTGCAGGATACGAAAAGGAAAGTACCAATATGTCTATTCCCTTTTCCGTGCTACACGTTCAACTCACATGAGCAATTTACTGGTGTTTGTTGCTTGAGGAATATACATGACGAATCTGTTTGGCGAACTGACAGAGGCTGCTCGGCCGAACTTTTTAGTGAAATATGCCTTATGGGCCGTATGGCTGCAGCCAGAAAGGAGCCGAAGCGTCATTTATTAGTAGGATGGGTCATATGGAAGATATCACAATTCCCTGCTGGAGGGTCAAAAATCAAGTAGAATATGTAAGACTTGTGGTGTCTTCCTAATCAATGTTTGCAAGGTTCTCTTTTATGCATGACGAAGCGAACAGTTCTCAGTTTATAGCAAACAACGCTGGATCGAGACATGGTGAGGAAAAAGGTGCTTTAATTTTCCTTTTCAAGGAAGCCTAATCTACACTGTAGTACCTCGAGTATACTTTAGGCATTGCAATTCGCGCAGTAAAAAACTGCTTCATGTGTTCAACTTGAAGTTGTAGTGAACTGATGGGTTTCACGAGCAATCCCCACCTTATCATAACGACAATCGGCTGCTACCGTTGCACAGTTGTGTGCCATATTTTGATAAAGCCTACTAAGGGCCACCATGAAACATTTCATCGCTTGCAATTGATTGGCTTTCGATCTTAACCAGGAAACCGTTCTTTCAAGTGATTGCTACTATGATATTTGTGAAAAACTATAGGTAAATACTCTATATATGACGCGCCGTCGTGTTAGCAGCCATGAGCAATTCGTTTTATGGGGCCTGTTTCAGAAAGCGGTAAAAGTAGTAGCTAACTTTTTCATACGAAATTCGCGCCTAACAATCCTTTTAGCATTAATAAAGTGGCCGAATTTGACTAGAACAACTCACCAGAGTACTAAGAATAGTGATAGCTGCGCTGGGCAGTGTCTTTCTAGCACGGATAACATGTTGACACCAAATATCCAGATTCTTCCGTGTAAAATGCAATGTCTCTCATAGCTAAGCACTAAGGGAATTTTAGCTGTTTATCGAAGCATCATACACAACTTCGCGTGTTGAATTGGCAGACATTCTTTTTAGGCAAAATTTTATAGACAGACAGCGGATATATGCATTGCAAAACCAGGAGACCCTTTCAACGCTAAATAGCTTGCGATATTCAAGCCGCAAATTTTCTCGACTCATTCCATTTTAAAGAAGGAACACTGGTTCAAGCATGGCAGCCGAAAGAAGCCGACATATGCTTCAACAAGTACGGATCGAGCCACCTATAACCTGTGGTCTCCGCCTATATAGCGGTGCTCCGCCGGGAGTCACCTAGACCACCGCGCAGGTCCGAGGATCCGAGCCCCTCAGGAGGACGATCAGCTCAGCCGCGTGTGTAGCGTGTGCCCGAAGCGGACGCTCGTTCGGTCTCCTATGGGAGCGAAATAGAGCGCCGCAAGGAGAAGGCCCAGAGTACAAGGAAGGCGTTTATTGTACGACCACCTTGGCGTTCAGGATATCTGTACACACCCGTTTCGGCGCGGGGCTCATGAGCCGAAGCTCCCGCAAGTCAAGGGGTGACACTCAGCTATCTCAAAACGCGGTAGCACGCCGCTATACGGGAGGATGGCTCCCAACGACCGTGCTACCAGGGCAACGTTCTTTCAGCTCGGGGTAGCCTCCGAGGGCGACTCGGCGCAGTACGACCGCGCACGTCAAGTGAGCCGCGTCTCTTTGGCGTAGCCTTCAGAACAGGAGCAGCGAATAGGTACGCAACCGCCTCGGGTCGAGGACCTTCGGCGAGACCGGCCAACCAAAGGGATGACCGGGAGAATGGGAAGTCAGTACGCACCGTTTCGCTGTCCGAGAGCTTCTCCCCGCGTTGCCGCTCCTCGGTCGACTTGAGTCGCCAGGAGAGAGGGAACGCGGGTTCCCGCCCAAACAGACCAATCGGGTGAGCCCCTGGACCGTTCGGGGGCGGACGGCAACAAGTGCCGTTCGGCGCCCTCGGAGGAATGAGAGAGGGGAAAGCGGTGGACCGCGCGCGCGAAGTTCAAAAGCGAGCTCGCCGCGCTCGGTTCCTATGCCCAAAACGCGCTGTGCTATGGCGCTGCAACGAAATGGGCTACGCAGTCCCCACACTCTCCCCTCCTAAATCGCCCTCCCACCGGTCTGACGTGGTCAGACTAGCGGGGCGCGCGCAAACCTCAGCTCAGCCCAAACAAATTTCTATAATTGCTCTTAACCAGTGCCATGCATGACTACACAAAAATAACCATGAAATAAAAAAAAAATAATTACTTATAGCTACAAAAGAAAAACCAGTATAATATCATTATAAGTCACGGCATATACAAAAGGCAACACACACACGCAAATAAACAAACAAAAACAAAACAAAAACAGCAATACAGGAGCGGGGGGGGAAGAAACGAAAATAATGTTCCACCCAACGAAGATTATTGACAGTTACACAAAGAAACGCGTATATTGTAGTAAAAGTATATTAAGTAAAAAAGTATTAAGCAAAAAAAAGTATTAAAAGTATATTAAAAGTAAAAGTAAAAGTAGTATATTGTACAAAAGACGAAATGATAACATAACAAAACAAAATGATAATAATAATGGCGGCCCGAACAAGGAAACTGGCACTCACGGGGAGTCCCACAGCGCTATGTTCGTGCCCACGCTCCCCTGCGCAACGCCCGGTCACGGCCACGAAAGCCCCCCCAGTTCGTGGATCAGTTCGTCAGTATGACGCGGGGGTGTGGGGGAAGCTCCGCCGCCGGTCACCTTGGTCTCGACGCCCGGTGCCGTATTCTCGATAGCCGCCGTCGGGGTCACCGCACCGACCACTGCCGCGAAGCCGGGGTTGTCTCGCAGGCGTTGCTGGCACAGGGCCGCCAAATCCGAGTCCGCAATCTTCGGGCCGCTTGGTGCCGGATTGCGGTCGCCAGCACCAGCCTCGAAAAGGGCCCGTTCTCGAGCCCGGTGCAGAGACCCTCGGAAATGGGTCTGCGAGTAGACCGGCGTGGCACATAGCCGGCAACAGCGGACGCCGTCCGGAAGAGGGAACTGCGCTGCGGCCGAGCCGCTCGTTTCGGCCACCGTGTGCCCGCGGAATGGATGGGGCGCCAGGCTCACCTGCCTATCTCGGCGAACCCGCCTCTGCGCTTTCCATGGGGCGCTGCTGCAGAAGGTCAGGGGCGGCGCCCCATCCTGCTGGCACGTCCAGGTGGCCACACTCCTCGCAGCCCGGTCCTGCCGCCGAGCACTCGTCTGACGCGGCCGGCGGTTCCTATTGGATGTCCGGCTCCGCTGAGGGGCCGGGCCAGCCTCAACCAGGTCCCGTTGGGAGCCAAGCCTTTCTTTTGCGAATGGCCCTGGATGCTGCAGCTCGGAGTCGCCGCGACGGTCGCCGTTTGTGGAGGACTGCGCAGCCATCGATGGTCACCTTGCGCCTTGAGGTCAGGGAGACAAGTGCCCGCGCACAACGCGCAAGAGTTCCGGTGGCACCCGGAAAAACGCGGGAAGCCTCCCCATTCGCCCGTCCGTCTCGACCCCCACCGAGGCGGCCACCAATGCACATACACACACAAAAACGGCGGTTCAAAGTTGCGCTCCAGGAAGTGGGCCAGGACCGCCGGCGCAACCCTATCCCGTTACTCTATGCCATAAAACATCCCCTCCGTCAGCCGGGGGAAGCGAGGTGGGTCTCGCGTCGCGGGCGGCAGTGGTTTTCGCTCGCCCTTCCTCGGGGAGGTGCGAGTAGGGGCACAAGGTCGGGGATGCCACTGGCGACCTAGGGCGTCCAAAGAAGAGCGCACGCACACTCGCCCCGGGCACGGGCGCACTCACACACGCACACACCACCCCCACGCAACATGTTCACAGGAATGCCGCCAGACGCGCGTACACAAAGCGGCTGCGGCCAAGTCACAGAGCCCGACAAAAGAACAACAAGCGTCTTGCGCGCCCCTTCGGCAGTCGTCCCCACAACCCCGCAACACCGTTACGACTGTCCTCCCGCATGCGCACATCCGGAAGCAACAGCCAGGCGACCGCAGCTTCCCTCTCGAGGGGAAGCTGTAGCCGACGTGCAAACTGGCCTCCCCCCCAAAAAAACACATACAAAACAAAAACCGCGAGTCCCCGCCGCGTTCCCGCGACGGCTACCGCCCCGAATGGGCCAGCGAAGAAAACCCGCGACACAGCACTGGCGGCCAGTTAACTACGCGGAAAACTGCGGTTCGCCGCTATTTACAACAAAGCAAAACAAGGACGCACACATGCTTTTGAAATTAAGAGCACTCACATGCAACAAAAATAAGTATTTACGCAGGGGCAACACGCAATAGCATATACACACTGAAATGAGCATGCACTTAGAGCAAAATTACTTAGCATGGGCTGCGGCAAGACCTCTTTTCGGGGAACGCCCGTCGAGAAAGAAGTTTGCTTACTGAGGCTGCGCGTTGCCTGAGGGCCTTCGGTGGCGGAGAGGGTCCGCCTTCCGGCGCGATATCACACAGGTGATCGCTTCCTCAGACTGTACCGTTTGTGGTTGGCCACTACGGGTGTGCCCTGTCGCTGGCGCCTTGTGCGAACGGGCTCGGGCGTGACATCGCCAGCCCGAGCGACATAGGCTTTCAGGTCTGCGACATGGGCACGACTTAGTTTCCCCGAAGGGGGACCCTTCAACAAGTACACGAGCGGAGAGCAAACTCTCTGCACTCGGTATACGGACCAAGCCACTTAGGTGCCAGCGAGGCTGAGAACCCCTTACTAGCATCGCTAAGCGCGTGGTTCCGCTTCAGGACCAGATCACCCGCCTTAAATGAAAGGTGGCGGTGCTTGCGATCGTACTGAGCCTTTTGCTGGGCTCTGGCCTTCGTCAAGCTCTGCCTTGCTCTGCTGAGAGCCTGACAAAGACGGTCCCGTAGCTTCGATGCGTAAGCAGAGCGGTCTGCCTGCGCCTTCTCATCCTCGTGCTGGCGGCGAATTATCCTGGTCATAGGATTCGCCAGCTCCCTTCCAAAATTGAGGAAGGCAGGAGAGAAACCAGTTGAACGATTTTCAGAGGTTCGGATGGCGAACGCGAGCTCGTTCAAGTGGTCAGCCCAATCCTTCTGGCGCTCGGCAAAGGCACAGAGCATGGGTTTGAGCGTTCTGATCATTCGCTCTGTCAGGTTGGACTGGGGATGGTAGGGCGAAGTAGTGCGGTGATCAATTCCAAAGGAACGGCACGTCGCACCAAACACCCGAGCGGTGAAATAGGACGCATTGTCCGTGATCAGCCTTTCCGGGTAGCCGAACCGATTGAACACTTCTAGGATCTTTCCTAGCACCGCCCGTGCTGTCACTTTCCGAAGAGGAAACAGTTCAACCCATTTCGAAAAATGATCAGCAACTACCAACAAGTAGCTATACCCCTGCTTACTCCTGGGGAAAGGCCCCATTAGATCGCAGGTGGCTATCTGCCACGGACGCACACTGTCAATTGGTTTCATCAATCCAGGTGGCTTGCCTCCTCGTGATTTCACCATTTGACAGACATGACAGGAACGGCAATAACGGAGTATATCCCGCCTCATGCCCGGCCAGGTCACAGTTTGGCTCAGTTTTGCAAAAACTTTGGAGCCACCCATATGACCGGCCAAGGGTTCGTCGTGAGAGAATCGCAACAGTGCGCCTCTCAGACTCTTGGGGATAACCACCTTAAAGGCGTCTACGGACTCATCATCGGTGGCTATGTACTTCAGCACGAGCCCATCATGATCCAGCAAATATGAATCCCCAGAGGCCACAGCGACACACGCTGGCTTCGCCTCCACCGCGCCCGCTGCAGTACAAGCAGCGTCTCGGCGCTCTGTCTCCCGGAGACCGTCGCTCAAAACGCGACAAAACGGGTCATTTTGCTGGGCCGTCAGTAGCTCTTTCCGGCTGAATGCGATTCCAGTACCCACGCAGGCGGGCCTGGTCTCGTCCCCACTCAGGACTGCAGCCATCCCTACCGCCCGCGTCGGCGTCGTGGGTTCGCTTTCAAGAAGCTCCCCCTCTCGCCTGCTTTGCGGCACGCTGCTTGCCTGGATAGCGGCACGGGTGTGCCCGTTTGCGGGCTCTCCCTTCTCACCGCTCGGCGGCTCGGCCACCGTTTCGCCCCTGATACTTGCTGGCGCAAAGGCGCCGCCATCGACTGTCGCACCTAGAGGAAGGCTCCCGGTGGACAATGGAGCACGAGATAGCGCGTCAGCTACCACGTTGGTGCTCCCCTTTCGATATTGCACTGACAAGTCATAATGCTGTATCAGGAGGGCCCAGCGCGCGAGCCGGCCCGCAGGCTCGCGGAGCCGCATCAGCCAGCTTAGCGCACTGTGGTCTGTTTGCACGACAAATTTCGTCCCGTCAAGGTAGACATCGAACTTACGTAGTGCAAACACGATGGCGAGGCATTCCTTCTCGGTCACGGAATAATTCCTCTCCGAGGGTGTTAAGGAGCGGCTGGCAAAGGCCAGCGGTTGCAACACGCCATCAAATACCTGTAGGAGGACGGCTCCTAATCCCAAATCGCTCGCGTCAGTCTGGACAACGAACTCTCTGGTCAGGTCGGGGAGCCGGAGCTGCGCTGTCTCCGCAATGGCGCTAGAAAGACGGCGAAACGCCTCTTGCTGCTCAGGTCCCCAATGCCACTCGACAGACTTTCCCAATAGCTTGGTCAAGGGTGCCTGCACTCGGGCACAGGACGGAATGAACGACCTGTAGTAGTTGGCCATTCCCAGAAAGCGGCGCAGGCCGCGTACGTCCTTTGGCACGGGGAAATCGAGTATGGCTCGAAGTTTCTCCCCGTCCGGCTCAATGGAGCCGCTGCCCAGCGTAAACCCGAGTAATTGAACTCGAGTTTGCGCGATTTGGGCTTTCGCCGGGTTCAAAGTCATCCCGGCAGCCCACACCCTCTCGAGCACATCGGCAACATGGGTCAAGTGCTCTTCGAAGGTTCGTGAATAGATCACGATGTCGTCGAGGTAGCATAAGCAGTGTGACCACTTGGCTTCCCCGAGAACGCGGTCCATCAGCCTTTGAAAGGTCGCCGGACCATTACAGAGGCCAAAGGGCATACGAGTAAACTCGAACAACCCTCTGTGGCACGTGAACGCGGTCTTGCACCGGTCACGATCATCCATCCGGACCTGTAGGTAACCTTTGGAGGCATCTAGCGTAGTAAAGTACCTCGCACTGCCCAGGTTTCCTACAATGGAGCTAATCGTCGGGAGCGGGTAGGCATCCTTTCGAGTAACTCCGTTCAGACGGCGGTAGTCTACGCAAAGGCGCTGACTGCCATCTTTCTTAGGCACCAACACAATTGGAGACGCCCAGGCACTGGAAGAGCGTCGGATAATGTCCGTCGCTAGCATCTCATCCAGCAAACCGTCAATCACCTGCCTCTTGGCCAGACTGACAGGCCTAGGGTTGCACTTCAGTGGAAGCGCATCACCGGTTTCGATCTTGTGGCTCACTAGATCGGTACAGCCAGGTAGATCGGTGAATAGCTAATCGTATTGGCGTAATAGTGACGACAACCGAGCCTTCTGTGCACCACCCAAGTGAACCGCACTGGCGACCAACGGGTGTAGTGCCTTAACGTGCCGTGCCGCTTTATGCCAATGGGGGCTAGGAGCAGGCGAGCGCATAGCGCAGGGGCTTGCCCCCGAACTTTGCGCGCGGCACGGTCCGAACGCCTCTTCTGCACGGGCAAGAGTCGGTGCCGGCGGGCTGATGAACGGCTTAAGCGAGGAAAAAGGTCCGTCGCGATAGCCACCATTAGCAATGTCCACTACGATCCCGGTTTTCAGGAGAAAGTCCCGTCCGAGAATCACAGGAACACTGAGCCCTGGGAGGTGAATGAAACGCGTGCGTCTCAGTCGTTCCCCCCATCTGACGGTCAGCCTTGCGGCGCCTGCCGAATGGGCCACGCCTTTCGCAAGGTTGAAAGTCGTTCGGCTGTCTCTCAAGCGCACTGCGTGCTTGCTCAAATGGGAGAAAGCCTCATCGCCGAACAACGAGGCGCTAGCGCCCGTGTCCAGTAGCGCCGCAAATTCACGACCAGCAAGGGTGATCGGAATAAACGGCGCGTGCGCACCAGCATTACAGCTTGCCCGGTACGCACAGGGAGCTGACAAGGTTTCGGCCGATCGTGCGCTCACGAGCGACCGCGGTTTCCGTTTCCCTGCCTCGCCGGAGGCCTGTCAACGGTGCACTCCCTTGCCATGTGACCCCGCTGCGAACAGCGGAAACAGCGCATTCCAGCCCGATCTCGATCACGGGCTGGATCAGCTGCTCTCCTCCCGGGTTGGTTCGACGGATTGCCGCGGGGCTCTCTGTTTTGAGGCTCCCCAGCGCGATAAGACGGATGACGTCCCTTTACGCGCATTTCGAGCGACGGCGTAGTCAAAGCCACGCGCCTCTCATAGGAGAACGGGTCCAGAGCTCGTTCGCTCAGCTCCCAGTTGTTCGTCCCGCTTGTTGCTGCACAGGCAGCCTCAGCGGGGCGCCGGGGGGGAAAGAGCATGGCTCCACCCCACGCACAGCGCGGCTCAAGGGCCTCGCTGACCGGCGGTGGCGGGCGGTACGCACGAGTGGAGAGAATGTCCCCCTGTATGCGCTTCGCCTCGGCGGCCAGTTCCTCTAAATCACGGAACCGACTGCCTCGCAGGTAGGCCGAAAAAGTCGGATGTGCCTGCCGTATCACCCGGTCGACGCGTTCCTCGTTTGAGGCTTGGGGCTCAGCGATAGAGAACAACTCTTCCATCGCTCGCACATATTCCTGCAATGACTCATCCGGAGCCTGCGTGCGTCGCTCCAGCTCTCGCCGCATCCTACCATGGTAGTCTGCGGGTAGGAATTCGCGTAGGAAGGCCACGCGAAACTCCCCGAGGTTTGCCGCTCGGTGGCCGACAAGTCGATACCACCTGGCAGCCGCATCAGTCAGTGCTGCGGGAACGACGCGTCCCAGCACCTCGTGTTCATCCAATCCCATGGCTCTTTGATAATGCGCCAGGTTTTCTACGAATTCTCGGGCGCTCACCAGGTCGCCGTATCCACGGTATATCGGAATGGCCAACTTTACCGCTGGGCGAGTGAGCCTCGGCGTAGCGACAAGGGCTTTCACCGCCTCAGAGAGGGTTTGGATCATGCCTGCAGCGTTGCGCAGCAACGTGTCTGCTCCAGCTTCGCAGGAAACTGTTGGAGCGTTGCAGGTGCTCTCGAGCGAAGGAGCTATGGCTCCCAACTCGATAAGCGGCGCGGAATCCAAGGGGGTTCCGTTTGCGCCGGCCCCGGAACAAATGTGGTTCCTGGGGGGACCGTCCCGTTGTCTTCCGTCGCTACCGAGAGCGGCGGAGTCGCTTATGCCACGTTCGGCCAGCGTTGACAAAATGGGTCGTTGCTCCGATGCTGCGCCACTGGGCGCTGCACCATGCACTCCAAAGGGAGCCTGAGAAGCAGAATTGTTTGTGGAACGGCTGGGTGCCCCACAGGGGGTCGCAGCTGACCACGGTGCCTTCTCACTGCTCAACGTGTTCGCAGCCAACGGGCAGAACTCGGAAATGGCTGTGGCCACTGTACCGATCTGCCCACCGTAAGCTCCGCAGGGAGCCGATGAAGGGCGAAGTGGCAACATACTGCCGCTAGCTCCACTGGGAACAGCTGTTGGCAGCGGTGCCGACACACACGGTTCGGGGAGCGCCAGGGCTCCGTTCCCGTACTGAGCTACGTCCACTCCAGTGGGAGCGGTATCATAGCGCCTCGCTGTCGTGCTCACCCCACTGGGGGCGGCAGTACGCGAGCGTGAGTTTATGCTCGGCTCGAGGGGGGACAAGGCCCCGGTCTCGCGCAAAGCAACGTCTGCTAACGTAATGAGGGGACAACGGCCGCTCTGGTTAGCAGACATGGTGCGGTCAGCCAGATCGCTCAGGCGTTAAGGCTTTCCGAATGAGTTGCCAGAAATGTGCAGGTACGCAAAATTCGTGAAGAGCAAGGCTCCGTTCACAAACGTGCTACGTCCGCTCCAGTGGGAGCGATAGCGTAGCACCACGCTGTCTTTTCAACCCCAATGTGGGCTGCAGCGAGCGTGCGCGAGAAGGATTCTGCCAGCAAACGAACTTATGCGCCACTTTGTGATCTCTCTCACGTGGTGTTCCTATGGGAACAACCTAGACCACCACGCCTGCCGAGGATCCGAGCCCAAAGGGACCGATACGCTCAGCCGCGTGTGTTGCAGGCGACACTTCGTGGTCTCTCTCACGTGGTGTTCCTTAAGGGTCCACCTATAGACCACCACGCGCACCGAGGATCCGATCCCGCAGGAACGATACGCTCAGCTGCGTGTTTTTCGTGTGCCCGAAGTGGACGCTCGTTCAGTACTTTGCAGAGAATCGTCCGATAGCGGAATGCAGCAAAGGGGGCCGCAGTGGCTAGCGGAAGTGACACGACAAGTCAAATCGCAAAGGCGACTAACTCAGCGATGTGCTGTAGCCAACGCTACAAGGTGGCGACGAACTGCTGTTAGCTCCGCAGGGAGCCGTTAGGGCAGTTGTGCCAACATGCACAATTTGGGGGAAGCAAGGCTCCGTTCCCAAACGTGCTACGTCCGCTCCAGTGGGAGCGATAGCGTAGCAGCACGCTGTCTTTTCAACCCCAATGTGGGCTGCAGTGAGCGTGCGCGAGAAGGATTCTGCCAGCAAACGAACTTATGCGCCACTTTGTGATCTCTCTCACGTGGTGTTCCTGTGGGAACAACCTAGACCACCACGCCTGCCGAGGATCCGAGCCCAAAGGGACCGATACGCTCAGCCGCGTGTGTTACAGGCGACACTTCGTGGTCTCTCTCACGTGGTGTTCCTTAAGGGTCCACCTATAGACCACCACGCGCGCAGAGGATCCGATCCCGCAGGAACGATACGCTCAGCTGCGTGTGTTTCGTGTGCCCGAAGTGGACGCTCGTTCGGTACTTGGCAAAGGGTCGTCCGAAAGCGGAAAGCAGCAAAGGGCCACTCTTGCTACCAGACCTGACGCGGCGAGCCTGATCGTTAAAGCGTTCTGGCTCGGCTATCAAGCGGCCAAAGGCTTAATGAGCCCTTGGCCCCACGTTGGGCGCCACTTTGTGGTCTCCGCCTATATAGCGGTGCTCCGCCGGGAGTCACCTAGACCACCGCGCAGGTCCGAGGATCCGAGCCCCTCAGGAGGACGATCAGCTCAGCCGCGTGTGTAGCGTGTGCCCGAAGCGGACGCTCGTTCGGTCTCCTATGGGAGCGAAATAGAGCGCCGCAAGGAGAAGGCCCAGAGTACAAGGAAGGCGTTTATTGTACGACCACCTTGGCGTTCAGGATATCTGTACACACCCGTTTCGGCGCGGGGCTCATGAGCCGAAGCTCCCGCAAGTCAAGGGGTGACACTCAGCTATCTCAAAACGCGGTAGCACGCCGCTATACGGGAGGATGGCTCCCAACGACCGTGCTACCAGGGCAACGTTCTTTCAGCTCGGGGTAGCCTCCGAGGGCGACTCGGCGCAGTACGACCGCGCACGTCAAGTGAGCCGCGTCTCTTTGGCGTAGCCTTCAGAACAGGAGCAGCGAATAGGTACGCAACCGCCTCGGGTCGAGGACCTTCGGCGAGACCGGCCAACCAAAGGGATGACCGGGAGAATGGGAAGTCAGTACGCACCGTTTCGCTGTCCGAGAGCTTCTCCCCGCGTTGCCGCTCCTCGGTCGACTTGAGTCGCCAGGAGAGAGGGAACGCGGGTTCCCGCCCAAACAGACCAATCGGGTGAGCCCCTGGACCGTTCGGGGGCGGACGGCAACAAGTGCCGTTCGGCGCCCTCGGAGGAATGAGAGAGGGGAAAGCGGTGGACCGCGCGCGCGAAGTTCAAAAGCGAGCTCGCCGCGCTCGGTTCCTATGCCCAAAACGCGCTGTGCTATGGCGCTGCAACGAAATGGGCTACGCAGTCCCCACAAACCCAAGCATACACGAGCTCCGCGCGGCAGCCGAGTGAGCCCGAGCGAGCGGCGTCCTGGCCATGACGTCACTCGCGAGAGGGCGCCACTCCAAATTCTCGCCGCTAATACGCGCGGCGCTCCCTGCGCTTGCGGTTCTGCGAGGAGGAGGAGGAGCAACAAATTCTTGTTGAAACCAGCAGTTTAGCTGGCTGCGCCAAGGCCTCGCACAGTTGGTTGTCGAGGTGGGAGCTGCGCAACGTTACTAGACAAGCTAGTCTAGTAACGTTGGGAGCTGCGCAGGGCGGCGGGCCATCTCGAAGAGAGGGTCACAGTATTAATTGTTGGATATTGGTGTTTACATTCCCATAGCATGTGGTGAAGCGATGCTGCCTGAGTCTTACAGATCTTGAAAGTGTGACTAGGGCAGATGTCTCGGTAGATCCTGTGGTAACGTGTTAGTGAGGGGTACGTCTTTGACTGAAACAGGCGAAGGGTGCTCCCCTCTGCTCTGTTTAGCTTTTGATGAGGGACGGCGGAAGGTTCTCCTTTTTCGACAAAATGATTTCGTAAGGTCGTTGTAGCTAGTGGGGCGATCGCGTTCCGCGGGTACACCTGCGCTGTCTCCGGCACGGTTGACAAGGCCTCGTGCTACGCAGTGAGCGAGGCCTTGTTAGTGAGCGTTGAGGTTGGTGAGGTGCGGATGTACGTCGCCGGCGTGCGCCAGACGAGAGTGATTTGGTTTTCGGGTGAGTGGTTTAGGATGCGTAGTGCTTGTTGTGAAATACGACCTTTGGTGTAATTGCTGATTGCCGTGCGGGATGCGCTCACGATGGTGTGGCAGTCTGGATCGAGGGTAGCCAGGGCGATGGCCATTTCCCTCGGGCGCCTCGGAGTTTTGGGTTACGATGTTCGCGGCATGTTTCAGTGAGCCGCCTACTCTGATAGCCGCCGCGAAGCGGTGCCATTTTGATATTCAGCTGCCTCAACGAAGGTGACGCCTGTGGTGTCGTCATAGGCTTTAGTGAGGGAGGAACCCCTACCTTCCGTTCTTTATTGTATTCCGGGTGCATGTTTTGGGGGATAGGGTCGGCATGTAGCCAAGCCTGTACGTCGAGTGGAATTGGGTATTTGTCTCCATGTTGACGGTGGTAGGTGATGCCGAGTTAAGTTAGAATGTGCTGGCCCGTTTCTGTGAGGGTAGGACGCTCCAGATGAGACCGACGCTGTGCTTCGATTGATTCGTCGAGGGTGTTATGGAGTCCTAATTGGAGTAGAAGTTCAGTGCTGGTGTTGTTTAGCAGTCCTAAGGCTAGCTTGTAGGTACTGCGTATAATGATGTCCAATTTAGTATTTTCTGCTTTGCACCAAATATGGAAGCCGGCGACGTACGTGATTAGACAGATGACGAACGAGTGAACAAGGTGGATGAGGCTTTTTTCCTTCATGCCCTATCACGCGTTGGGCAACCATTTCAGCAGCCACGATTGTTGAATGATCTTGGATATAGCCGTTGAGTTGGCGCCGTTGGCTTCGATGGTCATGCCGAGGACCCGGATGGTGAAGACCTCGGGTATGGTTCCACCATCCCTCATGTGGAGTTGGATTTCTTCGTAGTGGCGGGTGTGCGTAGACACTAGTGGCGGGCGTCCACGGAGCGTGGGGCGGTATAGGAGGAGCTCTGAATTGTCGGGGGAACATGGACGTCCCGTGCCTTGGAGATAATTTTCAGCGATGAAAAATAAAATTAAACGTTTTAAGAAGTATATCAGTCCACTGTTATACGTCGCTGTTGAAAAAAAAATATGTCATGGTGGCGGGTGCCTTGTGTTCTGTGTATAGTAAGTTGCGAGGACTGAGAAAGAGTCGTATTTTCTGTTTTAATCGTTCAGTAACCTGCTGCACGCATCGGCAGTGTGATGCCCGTTCGTCGATACGCGGTGCCGGCCCGTATTGGCAGCGACATGACCTCGAAATATAGTATACTTATGTAATTTCTTTAAAAAAATCGCTATTTCTGCAAATGAGCTTTCAAGTCGCCGATAATGAAGCTGTTGCTGCTTTAAAGTTAGGAATGAGCATTTTTGGTTTAAACCTAGAAAACAAGAAAAAAAACACGAGGTGGTAGCGTAATGGTTAGCGGGCCCAGCTTCCAAATGATGCTCATCCCGGCGGCTTGTCTGTGAAGACAGCTGCCTGTGCTCTCTGGTGACGGCGAAGCTCAGAATGAGGTGGCGGCCTGACGACAACGGTAGCCGTCAGCGGAACAGAGTAAGCGGGCGTGCAAGGTCACACTTAAAGCTGAAAGTATATTCAGAGGAAATACAGTATGCTCCTGTCGACAAAACAAGTGATGAATAACGAGCAGTGTTGTAGAGCGCGGCTGTAGACTGATAATGTCACCGAAGACAGGGCCACGTTTCTGTCCCGGTGATCAGCGGAAATGTACATCGACAGCATATCAACTAGCGTGCTATTTATACTTCATTAAGGGAAGTGTGTTTATGTTGTGTCTAGAACGAGTGAGTAGTGTAAGCGATCACACTGGAGAGAAAGCGGTGAGCGAAGTCCGCGAGAAGAACTTGAGGATAGCCAAATTAAACGTCAGTGCCGTGTTGAAGAAAGCCTGTGACTTGAGTTGTTTAGGTCACCAGAAAGGTTTGAGTAGTAGCCTACCGTTGGGAAAATTCGCTAACCACAGCGAAAGACACACACTGTGCGGAAATAAACAGAGCGAAGGAGCACAGTGAGTTGGACGGCCTTTTAGAACTCTGGCATAGTTTGAAAAATGAATGTGGTGAAGTATGACGCACAAAATATACTATATGCCAAACTAAATGAATCAGCGTGGTCATACTTGCGCGACATACCGTGGTGGCCTGCCGCTAGGGCATCCCGAAGTTGCGGCGATGACAGTTTACATTGGATAATAAAAACGAGCACATCAGCGACGTCCGAGGGACGTTTCAGTGGTGCAAGGTCAGATCCCCCCTAAAGGTAAGCTTGCGAAGATCCTCAGAAGATCGAGCACTACGGCGCTTGTTGATCTTGTTCAGGATGATGTGAGCGTTTCATTCCGCGTTTATTTCTGAGAGAATGAGTTCAAGTTACGCTTATTTGCATCACAATGGCAGGCATAATCAGGCAAAGATTGAAAGCATTTCCTTAGAGGGTGTCTGAATACTTTGTGTAAATTGCGTACGACAATGATAACAAGAATACAACATTATTAGAGAATACAATTCTAAAACCAGTTAACCTAATAATGCAGTGCCGTGAAAAGGAAGTACCTCAACAGTATAGCTGTGGAGGGCACAAATAATGAACAGGCTGTAAAGAACAGTCTCGTAGGTCTGTAGTAAACTGGATAGAGTATTCGTGTCTTGGCAACAGGGTAAGGTTGCTCCTGAAGGCAGAAAGTCTAGTGGGCAAGTCGGGCAGTTGGCTGCCGCAGCTTAGAAATCGCCCAAAGGAGGCGTTCACGCCATGACGACACGCCACTGTACGCTGACAAATAAAGACAATTTTCCTAAACTGATGCTTTCTTTGCATCTTCCTTCAGCTTTTCCACTGGTGCTGTTGCTGTCTTGCACAGCGTGTTAGAGGAATGTCCAGAGAGTGCATATGCATGGACGGAGCGTAGAAAAGAGGAAAGGCGGCGCAAGAACCTCAATTGGACCTTTCCGTAGCGTCACATGTGCGCAGTGCCCTCTGGAACTTCCTGGCAGCTTCTTGACAGCTGTAATTTTCCGTTACCCCCCGCAAAAGCATTGCAGAAACTACAGTGCTTACCCTTATCCTAACATGCCCCTTACCCTTATCCTAACACCAAGAGAGGTAGACAGAATGGTAGAGAGGGGCCAGGGAGAAGGGGCAGAGAGGGGTAGAGCTGGGGTATTCACGCAACTAGTGAATAAGAGCCTGGCCATTCTTCGTTCGCATTCCCATACAGGGGGGAAGGACGGCACAGACAAAAGGCGACATGAAAAGATAACGAAACGCTGCTACTATAGACACGACATCGGTTGTGGGCAAAGACACGGTACTGTACATCTCCGCTGTTTCTCAAAAGTATGCACCATGCAAATTAGACAAGTGGACAACTAATGCAGGGCATGCCGACGCAAAGCGGCAATTAAATAGGGTATATGCGACACTACGGAAGCGGTCACACGTCAAATCAGCACTTCTGTGCCCACCGCTGTAGCATGACTGCTATGTAATTGCTTGAAGTCGCCAATTCGATCCCCGCCGCGGGTATCGGATTTCAACGGTGTTATGTAATCGCTAGCGCCCCCTACGTTTCCCTTTGCTAGTTGCACAATAAACGCCACTCCCAACTGGGGGACAGGCCAGTGCTGATTCAACCCGCTCACCATGTAGTCCGTTGTCCTTTATCTTATGAGTTGTGATCCGCAGTAATCAAGATGCAACAGATATAACATGGTGTCAGAAGTCAATTAACCCAACGCAGCAGCTCTTAGGCCCTTCAGTGACGCGGCATCAACGTTATTAAGCATGGCACTCCCGCTCATTCAACCACCCAAACATTTCGAGCCGGGCAGCAGTCCCGCCGAAGCGTGGTCGGACTGGAAAGCGGCCTATCAGCTTTACGAAGCAGCATGCGAGTACAGCGCGAAGCCAGAAGCAACAAGGCGAGCACTGCTACTTCGCGTCATGGGTCCAACAGCGCGGAAGGTCGTGGAGACATTCCGTTTTTCTCCGCCAGCTGAAGGTGTGCAAAGAAGCGACACCATGGCAGCCATTTTTGCCAAGTTCGACGAGAGATACCTTCCGTACAAAAACGTGACACAAGCAGACACAAGTCTTCAACAGCATGTGTCAGAAAGAAAACCAGCCCATTGACGAGTTCATTGCTGAACTCCAGCAGCAAGCAGCAAGATGCGACTTCGGTGACAAGCATGACCGCCTCCTTGGCGACAGGATCATCGTCGGCATTCGGGATGCAGCACTTCGAGAAAGGCTGTTTCGCGAGAGAGACCTAACACTGGAGAAAATTGTCGCGACGTGCAGAGTTGCGGAATTATCCAAGCAGCATGTGTCTTCGCTAGCAACGACAGCGAATGGACAAGAAGTGAATGTGGACAGCTTGAACAGAAAACACAAGCAAGCTCGACAACAAGCACCCGACAAGCAACAGCCGAGAGGACAACCATCGTTGTACCGAAGAAACAGTCAGCCTAGAGAAACAGTATCTCAACGCACATGCGGCAGGTGTGGAACCTTGCACCAACCCCGACATTGCCCCGCCTACGGCTCTACCTGCAACGCGTGTGGGAAGTTGGGACACTACGCGAGTGTTTGCCGTCAGAAGCAACGAACAATGCAGAGAAAAGTTCGCATGCTTGGCGCCGACCAGGGTGACGACCCCGACCAAGAACTCTTCCTGGGAAGCCTCACCGTGGACATTGTGGAAAATGCATCATCAGACTGGTTCGAATGCGTCGAAGTTAATGGCCGTGACGTGAACTTTAAATTGGACACGGGGTCCGACGTGAACATTCTCCCTGAGCAGCTAGTGTTGAAATGGAAGCCCCAGCCGATTGTGACACCAACAAAGGCAAAGGTCACAACTTACCTCGGTGAGCAACTCAACATTGATTATGAATGTGAGCTCTCTTGCTCCGTGAAAAACAAGCAAAGCATCCTAAAATGTTTGCTAGTCAAAGAAAGCCTCAAGGCTATACTTGAAGCAGCTGCATGCACAGCGCTAGACTTGGTGCACAGAGTCAGGAACATTAAAGCAGTGGAAAAGGCGTACCCCTCAGCTTCTCAACAGCTTGAAGCCGTGCTCCAAGAATTTCCTGATGTGTTCAGAGGCACGGGCAGGCTACCTGGAGAATACAGCATACACCTCCATCCAGATGCTAAGCCTACAATTATTGCCCCTCGTCGTGTATCTAGTGCACTAGAAAATACTGTGAAAGCTGAACTCGAACGAATGGAACAGAATGGCATAATCAAGCGTGTCACGGAACCAACAGACTGAGTGCATCCTATCGTCATAATCGCAAAAAATAGAGGGAAGTGTGCGAATCTGTCTTGACCCAAGGAACTTAAACGCAGCCGTGAAGCGACATCACTGTGGCATTCCAGTTCCAGAAGAACTGTTCGCGCGGCTAAGTGGGTGTACAGTGTTCTCAGTTTTGGATGCTAACAGTGCATTTTCGCAGTTAGCTCTTGACGAAAGCAGCTCGTATTTGTGCACATTTGCCACACCTTGGGGACGCTATAGGTTCCTTAGGGTACCATTTGGCCTCAATACAGCCCCTGAACTTTTTCAGCAAGCAATTGACAGTATCTTTGAACGCCAAGGCCGCGTCACGCCATACTTTGACGACATCTTGATCGCATCAAGAACACTTGAAGAGCATGTGGCACACTTGCCTAAAGTGCTCAGCACAGCACGAGCTAACAACCTCAAACTGAACTATGACAAACTCAAACTGGGTTTGCCCTCAGTCACCTACCAAGGACATCAGCTGACACAGCAAGGCATCACCCCTGATCCCAGTAAAGTCAAGGCGATCAATGCAATACCAGCACCAACTAGCAAAGCTGAGCTTCTTCGCTTTCTGAGAATGGCAACATACCTCATGAAATTCGTCCCGAATTTGTCAGCAAAGACACAGCCCCTTCGAGAACTTCTTAAGTCCGACATCGCATGGCACTGGACTCCTAAGATGACGGATGCATTCATTGAGATCAAGAACAAGCTGACAACAGCCCCAGTGTTGCACTATTTCAACCCAGCACAGGCTATAGCCATATCCACAGATGCAAGTTCCTATGGAATCCGCAGCGTCCTACTTCAGAATGGGCATCCAGTAGCCTATGCGTCTGCAGCACTCACACCAGCCCAGCAGCGCTATGCGCAAATTGAGAAGGAACTGTTAGCTGTGGTGTTTGCCTGTGAACAGTTTCATTATTATGTCTGTGGTCGCAGCATTGTGGTTGAGACTGATCACAAACCTCTCATCGGTCTTCAGTGTAAGGACTTCCACAAAGTTTCTCCCAGGCTACAACGCCTACTACTTCGACTGCAGCGCTACAATGTGAAGTTGGTGTACGTACCTGGTAAGCACTTAACAGTTGAAGACACGCTGTCTCGAGCCCCTGATCCAGCAGCAACCATTAAGACCTCAGATCAAGAGTATCAGGTTCTGACCTGTACATTGGTGCAGGCCTTAAACCCAAAGCTAGCTGAGATAAGAAGCTGCACAGCTACTGATAGCACACTTCAACGTGTAGCCTGGTACATCCAGAAAGGCTGTCCTGACAAAATCTCAAAAGTTCCGCCAACTATGAAGCCCTACTATTCAATCAGGAGTGAACTGTACATAACTGATGCATTTCTCTGTTACGGTGAAGGAAGGAAGGAAGGAAAAAACTTTATTTAAGGCCAACACTAAGGCCCAGTAAAGTAGAGCGCCTGCCCCGCCAAGGCTCGTTGTTCATCCTCCGAGTCCGAGTGAAGCCAAGCACTCCAGGAAGGAGGGGAAGGGTAAGGAAAATGAGGAGAGGTAATGGCAGTGTTACATGAGTACAGAATGTGTTCTGCACCTGCCCTTATCTCCGGACAGTTGGGGCAGTGAGCTGTGCTACGCCAACCGAAGTTGTAGAGCATTAGTGGCGTGAGAAGAGTGTTCGTTTGAACTTTACGAAGGACATGTGCTTGTTCCGTGTTGAGTGAGGAGTGAGGTTGGGGCAAAATAGTGCGGCTTTCCTTGATGTTCTTGTAGTGTTCAGTTATTTGCGCTTTGTACGTGGCAGCGTCTTCCACTGTCGTTGGATTTGGCCAGGGAATCGAGGGCGCCCGCAGGTTAATTTCGCGGGCACGTTGATGAACCAACTCATTTCCCTCGATCCCAGCATGACCAGGCACCCAACGCAGGGTGATTGTAATGTTCGGTTTGCGGTTACAGGATTCTGTTAAGATGTCATGTAGGTGTGTTTCCAACAGTCGGTGTTGTATGTTGCGAATGGCTTTGCTGGAGTCGGTATAAAGGTTGATGTTACTGGAGTGGTGCTTAGTGAGTAGAACGGCTTCTTGTATGGCATATATTATCGCGTGAGTCTCCAGAGTGGCTATGTTGGGAGGGTTGGAAAATGGCCCAGCTGTTTGGATGATCGGTGCTGTCTGTCCAGGTGTATATATTGCATACGCGTATGACCCCATGTCAGAGCGTGCGGCGTCCGTGTATATCGTGATGCATTTCCTGTCTATATGGTGATGTTTTGCTTGCGCTTGACGTCGACCGTCATGTAGGTGTGGCGTCATATTTTTTGGTATGTTTGTAAATGCAATGTTGCGTGGTAGCGGAGGGCTTTGGTTAACTGGTGTTAACTGGATAGGGGCGATCCCTGCGCGTTTCAAGATTTCGCATCCCTGCTCCGTACAAGACAATCGCGCTACTTGTCTGTCTCGGTGTTGTTGTGTTAGTTCTGCGAAAGTGTGAAAGAGGCCCGTTTGTTGAAGGCGATCATTTGAGGTGTATATCGGTAGGCCCAGGGCGGCCTTGTGAAGGGTGTTGAGTGAAGATTCGAGTTTTCGAGTTTGTGTTTGTGTCAGTGTTAGGAATGGGGCGGTGTACAGAAGCCTACTATACACGAGCGCAGTCACGAGCTGTGTTGCTTGTTCTTCTCTCAGTCCGTGTTTTTTGCTAATGATCCTTCGCATTAGGTGCGTGAGATTTCGGCAGTCTTTTTGATATTGTATAACGTTAGAATTAGCATTGTTGTTGTGATTTATGATAAATCCGAGTATTCGGCACGATGTAACCTTTGGTATCTGCTTGCCTAATAAGGTGAGTTGTATCAGGGCGTTTGTTTTCTTTTGGTAATGTGTTCGATTCATGAGGAGAAGTTCCGACTTTTCTGCTGAAGGTTCGAGTCCGGCTTTATGTAAGTGGTTAACTATGGTCTCGACGCCTTTCTGGAGGGTCGTTTCGACGTTCCCTGGAGATCCGGTTTCGCACCATAGGGTAATATCGTCGGGATAGAAAGTGTGGTGAAGATTAGGGATTGTAGATAGCTGCCTTGATAGCGCTGTCATGCAAAGATTAAAGAGGGTGGGAGATATAATCGATCCTTGAGGTGTTCCACGGGTAATATTGATGGGGGAGGAAAGAGACTGCGCTGCTTTGAAGCGTGCCGTCCTGCCTTTGAGGAAACTGCGTATGTAATTGTACATGTTGGCGCCGCATCCACTGTCGTGAACCGATTTGAGTACATGATCATGTGTGACATTATCGAATGCCTTTTTTATATCTATTGCCAGAAGGGCTTGGGTCTGTGCTGTCTTTGGCTGCAGAAGCGTGTTCTGTAGTATGAGAAATAAGTCCTGTGTGGAAATGTTCTTGCGATAGCCTATGAGCTGGTGCGGAAAATGTTTCGTGTTATCCAAATGTTCTTCTAGTCTGTTCAGTGCAAGCCGTTCCATTGTTTTGCCCATACATGATGTTAACGATATGGGTCTGAGGTTGCAAAGCGTGGCTTTTTTCCCTGGTTTTGGGATCATGGTAATGTGTGATGTTCTCCATTCGTCTGGGAGGGTGCCCGCGTTCCAATGCTCATTTATGTGCGAGAGAAGCGTTTCTTTATCTTCGTCGGGAAGATTACGCAGAAGAGTATATGTGATGCCGTCAGGACCCGGCGCCGTCGCCCTATTGTTTTGCAACAATGCTATGTTTAGTTCTGCCATAGTGAAGTCGGCACCGATGTTGTCGTTTGGGGGGCCCGTATAATCTGTGTACAGTGACTGATGTGCCGCAGGTATGTAAAGGGTCTGAAGTTCATCAAATGTTTTGTTTATACCTTGTGTACTGGCGTGTTTCTCTATGGTAGGGATCACTTGTTTCTTTGTGCCGAGCAGGGCACGCAAAAGATGCCACGTGTGTTTTTTGTCTAACGTATTCTGGATGCTATCGCAAATTTGGTTCCATTCTGTCTGTTCGAGCGTCCGGGCATGATTGATCGCTTGAATAGTTATATCATCTACCTTTTCACGAAGCTGATTGTTATGCGGTTGCTGGGATAAGACTCTCAATAGCTTTTTGCGTTTTTTCCAGACGCGTGTGAGGTGCGGGTCGGGCCGGTCTGCGGGCGCTGAAGTCGTGTGCGTGTCTGTAACTGCTGTCTTAGTTTCTATGAGGCCTTTAGCCCACGTGTTCAAGTCAGGCCCTGTGTCAGTGTTATTCTGCCTCAGTTTCCGGAATTTGTCCCAATTTGTGAAGGTGACTGTAGCGCGGCGCTTTCGAGGCGTCATGTGTATAATGATGTTTATTATGTCGTGGTCGCTAGTTAGGTTTTCATGGGTGTTCTCCCAGCTCGTAGCATATACACCTTTGTGCAACGCGAGGTCCGGTGTAGTAGGAACTTGATTTTGCGCCCCTGTGCGAGTTGTTACACCCGGAGTGTTGAGAACTGTGTACTGAAATTTGTTTATGTTGTCTTCCAGCAACCTGCCCGTTTTCGTGTTCGCCTTGTATCCCCATGATGTGTTGGGCGCATTGAAATCTCCCATGATGAAAATATCATGTGTTTTCTCATCTTTTTTAGCGTGCTTGAAGATCTGACTAAGGTTGTACATGGATTTTGGTGGATTGTAGACGTTGTACAGCTTGGCAGGTCGTTGTGAGTTGTCCGGGTATATTGTGGTTATTAAGACATACTTTGCTAAACAGTCTGGTGCTATTTCCGTGTAGTGTTTAATGTTATGTTTTATGTATGTCGAAATCAATGGTAGGTCGTATTCATTGTGCGCTGAATGTGTAGCTGTGTATCCTGGTATGTTCTGTTCTTTGTATGTTTCTTGCAGAAGTAACACATGTGGTGGGTTTTTCAATTTTAGGAAGTATTGCCTCATTATTGCTTTTTTGTTACTGAGACCGCGGCAGTTCCACTGCCAAACGCGAAAGTTTCCGTCCCTTACTTCTGCCATGGATTAGCGACCTTCGCGGTCTTAGAGTGGGTGCTGGAGGTGTCGATTGGGTCATCAGGAAGTTGTCTCTTTTGCGAATGAGACATGTGGTCCATGTTTTCGTAGCTAAGATCTTCATCTGGAAGAAGGCGCTTAAGCATGCGGTCTACTCGTTGTTCCAGCAGGGTTAGGCGTGTTTCGTGACGTTCGTAGGCTGAGGCAAGTTTTTCGACAATATCAGTGAGGCGGTCGAGTTTCTTTTCTATGCTTTCAAAGCGTTCTAACAGGGTCTCTGATTTGTTTAGACGAGACTCTAGCGTTGAATGTGTCTTGTGGGAATGCGCGTGTAGGACGTGTTGCTGATATTGTGGTGCTTCGTAAATTGGAGTAGGAGAATGTGCTTGTGATGTTAGGGTCTTGAAGGATGGGGATTGCGGGATGATAGGAGTGCTTGGCTTACCAGGCGCCTTGGGTATGATGGTTCTTCCAGACTGTGGGGTGCGCGCAGGGCTTTTGCTCGAGGCCGGTTGTTGCACGTTCGGTGTAGCGCTTGCCGAAGTCGTCGGCTGTGACAGCGGTGTGTTAGGTAGCATGTCTTGTTGCTTCTTCTGGGGCTGTTGCGTCTGCGTTGTTTGCTGTTGCTGTCCGTGCGATAATAATGCAGGGTATTCGCGATGGTAATCAGTTGATGTTGCAGTGTTGGGGGCGCTGGAACCAAGTGTAGGCTGTTGCTCGTTGCGCAGTTTGATGCGTTGCAAGTAGGCTCGTTCTGTCTTGTTTTGGTCTTTTTGCCTTTTAATTTGGCAGCTGGGGTCGTTGGTCCTATGATCGCTACCGCAGTGCAGGCAGAGGAGAAAGCATTGGTGTTCCTCTCCTGCCTGCTTGAGTTGTCTCGTGCAGTCAGGACATCTGAAGATAGTTGATTTGGTGGGGCAGTTGTCAGCACGATGATCATACATCAGGCATAAGGAACAGAACTCTGCTTTGGGGTGGTGTGGCAAACATCGGAACATAGCTCGATGATACAGGACTTTCCTGGGGACAATGCTTCCCTCAAATGTAATAATAGCAGTCTCTGTACGGCCCATCATCCGGGAGGCTAGTATGGTGGGTCCAAAAGTGTCCAAGTTCTGGATCAGGTGCTCCGAAGATGTGCCGGCGTCAACTCCATGGATAACCCCTCTGCAGGAGTTGGCTGGCGCGGTTATGTATGCTGTGACGGTGTGCGTGGTTGGTCCAAGTGCGAGTTGAGACATGGAAGCGATTTTCTCCGCTGCTATTGAACTTGGGGTCTTGATAACGATTATATTGCTTCGTGGATTAATATGCAGTGAGAGATCCAGGGCTTCGTGTGGGCTGAGGGGGGCTTGTTGCCGCACGGCCTGTGAGATGTGGTGCAATTTGTGCTGAGGGAGGTGCACATCACTCTGAGGTCGAATTACGACTGTGTGGAGCGCAGCAGGGTGCAGAGGGGCGGTAAGATTCTTCTTCTTGTATTGAACTGTTGTCCAGCCGTCTTCAGCAGCGTTCTCGGTTTGCTGAGTGTCCATTACATTGGCTGGCTCGGTTGCGGCGGCAGGCGGGGTAAGGTCCATTCTAAGTGAGCGAGGCGCCTCCGATTGCACGTTGGCGTCTACGGCACCCGACACCTCCCGGCACGCAGCCGCGCGCGGTGGCGCGAGGCTGGCGTCGACGGGAGCGGGGGTAGGTTCCAGGATTGCGTCTCAGCTCCGGCGTTAGGCGTAGCGACGTGGTCGGATAAAAAACCCTCGTAAAATCCAAAAGATGGGCTCACTTGTGGAGGGCAGGACATCCAGCCGTTCCTTGAGCGAAGCACCGTCCGAGGATATAGTTGTCGATAGGCTGGTAGCAGGAAAAACCGATGAAACGAATGAGATTGTCGGAGCTCGATGCGAAGGCGTCTTGACTGGTCGACGCCACCTAGCGTCTCCATTACGGTGAAGGACTTGTGCCCCAGGCATGCCAAAAGGACGTACTCTCAAGGATCCACATGACCCATCGTGGCATAGTCTCGTGTAAGAATACAGCTCGTCAGAGTGTCTACTGGCCTCGAATAAGCCAGGACCTTGAGGAGATGGTGTCTGGTTGTGAGCTCTGCCAACGCCATCAGCGAGCTAATCAGCGAGAACCGCTCCTTGACAGAGAACTGCCGACACGTCCGTGGGAAAAAGTGGCAATGGATTTTTTCCACCACAATGGCGCCACATATTTGCTGTTAGTGGACTACTACTCCAAGTTTGTAGAGGTCAAGAAAATGTCAACAACTGCAGCCTCACCTGTGATCTCAGTGCTCAAGGACATCTATGCACGGTTTGGCATACCTTCAGAAGTCGTGACTGTTCAAGGACCTCCATTTGACTCCACTGAGTTTAGAAACTTCAACAAGGAATGGGACATCGTCCACAAACCCACATCACCTCTTTTCCATCGCTCAAATGGACAAGTTGAGAGAACGGTCCAGACCATAAAAGCAACAATGACTGAAGCGCTTTCTGAGGGCAAGGAACTCTCAATGGTGCTCATGAACCACATGGCAACTCCGATGAATGGCCTTCTATCCCCAGCAGAGATGCTTAAGGGAAGAAGGATAAGAACATTTATTCCAGCCCATCCCAGAACCTTGTTACCACACTACCGCCATAAGGTGCTCCAGAAGAAGCTTCAAACAAGGCAGCAGGCACAGCACAAGTACGCAGACCAGCATGCTCGAGACCTGCCACCATTGGGCAAGAACCTACCAGTGCGGTTCTGTCATGGAAAGAAATGGGAAAAAGCAGTCATAACCCAAGTAGCCCCAGAGCCACGGAGGTACACAGTCACAGCAGCCAATGGTCAAGCGTACATGCGCAACCGACACCACATACGAGTGCGACGCCACTCAAGGGATCCCCAGGAAACACCTGAAGACTATTATCCCATAGAGTCAACAGGAGAAAGTGAGCCGCACCATTCCTCACGCCAAAGTCTTCCGCCTGACCGATCCTCAGACCCGAGAACGGTGCCAAAGCTAGCATTCCCGAAAAAGACGCGCTCGGGAAGACCAGTGAGAATTCCTTCAAGATTTCTCCTGTGAACGTCTTCTGTGTGTTCTTTTTTTTGTCTTTTGTTGTCAGTTCTTGTGTGGCGGCGTGTTATGTAATCGCTAGCGCCCCCTACGTTTCCCTTTGCTAGTTGTACAATAAACGCCACTCCCAACTGGGGGACAGGCCAGTGCTGATTCAACCCGCTCACCATGGAGTCCGTTGTCCTTTCTCTTATCAGTTGTAATCCGCAGTAATCAAGATGCAACAGATATAACAGACGGGAGCGACATACAAAAGCGGCCGTGCACTTAGATTTAGGAGCACGTTAAAGAACACCAGGGTATCAAATTTAATCCGAAGTACGCCGCTACGGCGTGCCCTATAATTTGATTGTGATTTTGCACGCACAGCCCCATAATTCTGCCAACACATCTGCCACAATGCCATGTGCATTTGAAGCAATGACAATGCTCAACCATCTCATAGGTTACAAAGAATGGCGCACAACAACGCTTCAAGCAAACATGGCTCGCTGTATGTTGTGTACTACGCAGACAAAGAGCAGTAGTGCTTGCAAGGTAACATTTTTCATCACCTCATGGCTGTCGTATCGCACTATGCGCTGAAGGAATTATAAATTTGCAGTCAGCATTACCACTAATTATCGTCAATCAAAGCAAACAACACAGAAAGCTTCGCTTACATTGATTCGCACAGTGCGTGGGATCCGCACAATTTTTCACACTATGAATTTGTATGCTTAAAAATGGCGCTCATTAATGCAATATTTTCATTCGCAGTCAGCAAACGCGGTGGTTGTGTCCACGGTAGAATTGATTTAAACGGCTTCAATCCCATGGCCATTACATCATTGCGAATTTCCGAAAATGGGATACAAGTGACAGGGAAATAAGGAGGTTGATGAATGGCAAGAAGGCAGAAGCTTGCACAAGACCTCAGGTAAATAAAATGTCTTTTTGAGCAGCGTCGTCAGGAGGCAGTTCTATGGTTCGAACGTCTGTTAAAAATCCTCCCAAATATCAGCACAGGCCGACAAAAAAGCAGCCATTTTGGGAAAGGTGAAGCCGCTGGAAATCTCAGGACAGCACTACCTTAAACATAGATGACCTAAAAATACGAAACCATAACGTTTACAGCGTAGCCAAATTTTGTGGCAATAAATTTGCTCTTTGGCGCTAGGTAAATAATTGGGGGCACCTTAACGAAAACCATAGGTGAAAATCAAAAGCCGTCCACGATGGCGTCTGTCTTAGGTGGGCCGACTGAAGGAAGGTTGCCACGGAGTACTTCTGACGATTACCCTTGCTTGTTTACACCACAGAATCAAAGAGAAAAAAAAACTAGACAAACGAATAGAAAAAAAGTACCGTAGCAAAAGCCGAGCACTATTCATTGCTCGTCACGACTAAACGATCTTGGGATGATAAATCATTGCCAAGTACACTGATGACGCCGGTGGGACAAGCTTTGTGGCGAATTTCAACGAGCAGGGGTAGCTTTTAATTATTTTATTGTAGTTTTGTTGACGTCGTCACATGTCACCGCGGAAAGTTTGAAAAGTTTAAGGTGAGTACGCCACGTGGGGGCACTAACGCGAAGTAAACCTTTGTGTACACAAAAGCTGGATACGCACCTTGATCTGTAACTATAACCCGCTGCTCAAGGTTGTCTTGTTGCTCAAGGTGTTCAGATGTTTCCCAAATTTCTTGTCTCTTTTTCTATGCTTCTTGTTTAATTCTGACAACCATTGCGTACGCTTTCTTCTAATCTTCTCATTGATCAAATAGGATGCTTCCCTTCTATAGATTAAGAAGTTATCCCACTTTCTGTCTACATAAGCTTTTGGTTCACGTACCCCTCTGCTTAGAATATATGTGTTCCCTGGAGGCTTCGTCATGTTTCTCTATGGCCTTGTTAACCCGCCCATCCCACTAGCTCATAGCTTGGCGCCTTCTTTTACCTTTGGGCCTGACCCCTACATTAGCCAGCTCTAGCTCAAGTAGCCCTGTTAAATTTCCGTCTTTCCATCCCGCTTTGGTATCCCCATAAACTATTTCCTCAATTTGTTTGCTTGCAATTTCCAGCCAACTTTCCAAGTAAAATATCCCATCTGGATGTTCATTTTGCCTCCTTCCTACTTTCGTTTCTCTTCTGAAGCTCAGCTTGATGCGTTTGTGTTTGCTACCTAGACTTCCGGAGCCATAATAATCGATGTGCATTACCTCTTGCCTATCATACATCCGATATGACATTAGGGAATAATCTATCGTCGACTGCAGGCTCCTCACCCCCCAGTTTATGTGCCCTTCCCATGGGTCAGTAATGCTACGTGTAACGAAGTCATGTCTTTCTTTCACACGTACCCAGAAGCATGTTGCCTGCGGAGTCTGTGCACCCATCTCTTCTATGTGCACATTCATGTCTGCTAGTATAATTATCTCGCACCCTCCTCCTTCCTCATTAAGGTCCCTTGCTATGCATTCCACTATTTATTATTTTCCTCTGGCATTTGCTCCTGTACACAGGTATACAAAGCCATGGAGTATCTGCTCGCCTGCCACTTTCCCTTTTAGCCACAACTATTCTTTGCATTCCTGTTTCACTCTTTGCCATCATGCTTTCATGAATGACGGCCCCAATTCCGTCCCCTTTTCTGCTGCCCTCTGCTTTATCACCATAGTCCCATGCATAGTCATGATTACAGGGTGGTTGCTCCATATCTCTAAGATTTGTTTCCAACACTCGCAGGCCATCAGCTCCTCGTGCCTTAGCTGCTCTTCTATTTCCTCCCATTTTAGCGGATTCCTGCAACCTTACATGTTAATATACCCAATGTCTGAATTAACTTGACACTGATACTTAACGTCTATTTCTTCTTCTACACTCTCCAGGTCTCTTGAACCTTGGTGCCTCTCCGGGTCCGTAGGAAGGAAGGAAGGAAAGAAGGAAGGAAGGAAATCAACTTTATTCGAGGTCCCGCAGGCCACGAGAGGTTTGGGCTCTCATGGAGTGGGCGTCTCCCACGACGGAACCGGGAGGTTGAGTTTCCTGGCGGCGTCGTGGACCTGCTGGACGGCCGAGAGTTGGGGAGCTAGTTCTTCGCTCCGGATTGCTTCTTCAAATTTGCGCTTCTCCTGCTCGCATTCGTCTACAATGGTGGCCTCAGGGTCCTGGGTACCCCAAAAACGCCGTTACTTGGCGGCCCATCCGACTACCTAGCCTCCTGCTCTTCGCAGCACTGTAGTAGATGCCATCCTGCGCAAAAAGGTGGGAGCTGGGCTCCGTGCACGTCCCAGTTTACCTCCATTACGCCGTGCCCAATTCGTCGGCTCAGACCCCTAATGACTCGGTGGGGATCCACCACACTTTCGTCCATCTCGCTAGACTACCACTGGATCTGTGGGATTGTACACATGGTCACATGCAACTTCGCAGAGGCCTGTCCGAGTTTACGCAGCCCAACTTCCAAGGGCGTAACCAGGGGAGGGGAGGGGTATGGGGTGTAGGGGGTCCTGTAGGTGTAGAAGTGGCGCCTCACGTGGTTGTATGTACAGATGACACCCAAGTGCCCAGCGATAGGAGCCTCGTGTGGCTGTTGCAGCCCGACGAGTCGGAGGTGACTTGGCACGACTAGCAGGACCTCGCGAACATCAGGGTGGACGCTGCGACGATATAAAGTCTCATCATGCAGGCTGGACATTCGGAGAGAAGGGTCACTGGGCGCGGAGGTTAGGCGGTCCTTCACGGTGCAAAGGACAGGGTCGCGGCGTTGTTCGTCACTGATATGGAGCAAGCCGGAGATGGACAGAATGCAAATGTCCGAGTGAGCATCTGCGATGTCTAGTGGATCCACAGAATGGCGGGACAGGCAGTAGGCGTCTTCATTCAGACGTCCTGATTTGTGCACGATGGAGAAGGTGTGTTCTTGCACACGTAAGCCCCAATAGCGAGACGTCTGTTGGATCTTTCAAAAAAGAGAGCCAACAAAGGGCGTAGTCATCAGTTACGACGCAGAAAATACGATCGAACAGGTATGGTCGAAATTTCGCGACCACCTATACGAGCGCTTGGCATTCACGTTCAGTGATTAATTTTGTTCGAGCGCAGAAAGAAGGCGGCTGGCGTAAGCGATGACGTAGTCTAAACCCATTTGACCATGGCCGAGCACAGCACCGATGCCTGACCACTCGCGTAGGTGCGCGCTTCAGTGGGTGCCGAGGGGTAAAAATGAGACATAATCGGGGAAGCTGTTTGCCGCTAAATAAGGACAGCAAAGGCTTTGGCGTGCTGTAGACCCCAAGAAAAAGGAGCATCCTTCTTAAAAAGGTCGGCGAGCTGACGTGCAATATCAGGAAATTATTCAACAAAGCGGCGGAAATACGAACATAATCCCATAAAACTTCGGACATCTTTGGGTGAACATAAAACAGGAAAGTTGCGAAGAGCGCGAACTTTCTCCGGGTCAGGTTGTATTCCCACAGCGTTTACGAAATGTCCGAGCACATTAGTTTCGCGGGGGCCAAAGTGGCACTTCGATGAGTTCAGGTGAAGGCCAACACCGCCAAGGAAAGAAATGACAGTATCGATGCGCTGAAGGTGACTATTAAGGGTCGGTGAACACACAATCACATCGTCAAGATAACAAAGACATGCTGACCACTTCAAGGCACGCAGGAGAGAGTTCATCGTGCTCTCGAATGTATTAACGGGCTAACCTAGGCTGTTGGGTACGTGTCTGAAGAAAACGAGTAACATCGCTGAACAACGGGACTCGATAGCGCTTCGTCTCTCAGTCACGTCCCGTTCTTCAACGCTGTTACTCGTTTCCTTCAGCTCGAATGTAGCTGGGGCATCGATAAACCAAAGGGCTTGACTTTGAATTGGTAACGACCATCTGGTGCAATGTAGGCGATCTTCTCACGCTTCATCTCATCTATGCCAATCTGCGAATAGCCTGAACAGATGTCAATTGACGAAAAATATTGTGATCCACGAAGTCAATCAAGGGCACCATCGATGCGAAGCAGTGGGAATACATCTTTTTTTTGTTATCTTGTTAGTGGGACGGTAGTCAACACATAAGCGCTGAATGTTGTCATTTTTATTGAGCTCGAAGGCTCAATACTGTCATTGTTCATATAATCTCGTCGACCTTATAGGTGACGCGATAACGTCAGCTATTAATGGGACTGGCATCACCGGTGCTGATGCGATGGGTGACTACATATGTCTATCCGAGAGGGTGGTCATCCAGGTAAAAAAAAGATATCTCTATGAGAAGAGAGAAGGCGACGAGGTCCTTTTGTTTGCTCCGAAGGAGGATGAGGAGCAATCATTTTACAAATGTCCTCAGTCGGCGATAACGACGAAAGAGCGGCCGGCCGGGACCCGATGATGCTGTGGGGTCAAGGAAAAAATCTGAAATTCTTCCACAGGCGTGATATTGAATTGCAGGCATGAATTGGTTCCTGCCCATAAGAAAAGACCAAAATATAGTTTAGAACAATATCGCCCAATTTGTCTCCTATGCGGCGCTTCGAAAATTATGGAGCACGTCGTATACAGCAACCTAATAAGGCACTTGAATTCGCAAAACTTTTTTTACACAGAACAACATGGCTTTCGCGCCGGATTTTCTTGTGACACACGGTTAACGGAATTTTCTTTTGACATAACAACTGCATTAGATCAAGGTACTAGCGTTGACCGTTTGTTTTTAGATTTCAAAAAAGCGTTCGATCGAGTACGGCATGATTGTATCATACACAAGCTTCAGAATTAAAAAATTCCCGCTGACCTAATGAACTGGTTAATTAACTACTTCGTAAATCGCAGACAGATAACAGTGGTAAGTGGATGTTGCTCATCAGCTGTTCCAGTCACGTCTGGAGTACCGCAGGGGTCTGTTCTGGCCCCGTTATTATTGCTTATTTTTATTAATGATATAGCCCAAAACGATAAATGAATGGAATGCTCTGCCTCAGGATACCGTTTCTAAAACATCAAATTCAGCCTTTTTCAATGAACTGCTTGACATGTGATCAGTTCGCGTGTTTCGATGTTTTTTTTTTTCATTTTATTTTTCGTGTTCGCTTGCCTACCATATGTATTTCTGAATGTGTATGTGTTCATATGTTCATAGATTTCAAAAAAGCGTTCGATCGGGTACGGCATGATTGTATCATACACAAGCTTCAGAATTAAAAAATTCCCGCTGACCTAATGAACTGGTTAATTAACTACTTCGCAAATCGCAGACAGATAACAGTGGTAAGTGGATGTTGCTCATCAGCTGTTCCAGTCATGTCTGGAGTACCGCAGGGGTCTGTTCTGGCCCCGTTATTATTGCTTATTTTTATTAATGATATAGCCCAAAACGATAAATGAATGGAATGCTCTGCCTCAGGATACCGTTTCTAAAACATCAAATTCAGCCTTTTTCAATGAACTGCTTGACATGTGATCAGTTCGCGTGTTTCGATGTTTTTTTTTTCATTTTATTTTTCGTGTTCGCTTGCCTACTATATGTATTTCTAAGTGCGTATGTGTTCATATGTTCATGTATGCCCATGTATGTGTATATATGTAGATATGGTCCTTTTCTTTTTTTTTCCTTTTTTTGGGATAGTTATGCCGCCTGCACTGCATTATTCGTCATCGTGTTTTTTGTTATGTAACCTTAATTACAACTGTTTAACATATGTATTATTCCCCCCTCCCCCCCCCCCCCCCCCCCCACTGTAATGCTCTCTGATCGAATGTGGGACTGTATAATAAATAGATAAATATGCGCCAAGGCAATGTCGTAGGGCAGAACGTGCGTTGAAAATCCACAATTGAGGGTGGGAAGTCAAGTACAATTCTCGAGGATTCGGATGATGGTGTTCAGGAGCACAATATTGCACGAGAGAACCACGTCAGTGGTAGGGGATACGACGCAACAATATATACACGCCTTCATAGCGACCACCAATTGCCAAAATTTTACGTACACTGTAACCTTCCTGATATTACTTCCCTCTTCCTTTCCTCACGCCTTCCCTATTGCAAGACCATCTCAGCACTCCCTCTCCGATCCGACAGCATTGCACAGTCTTGCAATTCACACTTCCGTTCCGTCACGTCTAATCTTTTTTTTTCTAACTTTCTGCCAATGGCGGCGCCTGTATTGGTTCCAGATGCTGTCCATTGCCCTGTGAGTTCTTCGCCTGTGCGGACCGCGCTTGTCCGCTTCGAGTTGCCGCGAAAAACGCGCACGTCTCTTTCAATAGCAGCGGCGGGCCGACTGTAGTATTTGCGGAACAATGACACAGCGACACAAGTCACTCCTCCCTGTTTCTCGGGTGCAACCACAGAAAAAAAAAAGACAAGCCTAAGCAAGCGTTGAAAGATATGCGCGATTGTGGTGAGAGGAAAGCGTTTCAAGCAATTCCACATGGTAGCGCACACACGCCGTCAAAGGATATTTGCTGCCGCCGGCGATGCGCGGATGTAAAGAACACAGTGAAAAAGATGCGCTAAGTGTTCCCAAGCCCTGTGTAGCGCTACGCAGGCCACACGAGTGGTTGGGGCTTTGCCGGCCTGTCGACAGCAAGCACCTCTGTTCGTATGGGTGGCATGCTGAAAAAAAGAAATACAGATTGCGCAAGTTGGCGGTTTTCATAATGTTTAGAAACAGCGCTAAAAACGTACACCGTACAACAGTATAGAGAATTGGACCAAATGGCGCTGTGACAAACAGCCGTGTGTGTCCTATCCTGTATTATGTTGTCTGGTGCACGGTTTCAGCGCTGTTTTTGAGCAATAAAGAAAACCTGCAGGGTGGCATGAGGGTGAAAATGGAAGAAAGAAGGTGGCTTGTATTCCGTATAAGATAAAAAGAAAAAAATTTTAAAAATTTAAATTATGGGGTTTTATGTGCCAAAACCACTTTCTTATTATGAGGCACGCCGTAGTGGAGGACTCCGGAAATTTCGACCACCTGGGGTTCTTTAACGTGCACCTAAATCTAAGCACACGGGGGTTTTCGCATTTCGCCCCCATCGAAATGCGGCCGCCGTGGCCGGGATTCGATCCCGCAACCTCGTGCTCAGCAGCCTAACACCATAGCCACCGAGCAACCACGCGGGTAGAAAAAAAAATGACCAGAGAAAAAAATTTGACCAGAGAAAAAGAAACCACCAAAAACTTGCTGCAATGAAGCCAACACTTCCATTCCTGCTGCATTATGGAGAAATAAAGGCCGTTGCTCTAAAATGCGGAGCCCAAGGATATTCTACAGTTTTAGGTGCAATACGAGCGCAGCGCAGGAGAGGGTGTCAGCATCATTGACGTAGACAGGGGGGGCGGGGGGAGTCGAACCAAGCCCCCGAAATGTCCTGACGAATCAACCCCTTTATCCCCTTTTCCACAGAACATAAAGTTTCAGTGGGCTCTGAAAAGCGACATGGATGAAAGAGCAAGCTTGAATGTGGAAGCAAGACAAGAGCTAGTGGCGCTCCGTATGGGAGGGGAGAGGTCATGGGGCCAGCCCCTCTCCCATGCAAAGAACATTGCGGCTGCACTCCTGGCGCGCCTCTACATCATTCAGGATCGTGTTAACCATAACAGTTGATGGAGGATCAGCGCTAAAAATTCCACTCACAGATAAAGATGGGACGAGCACGTGCATAAAACGGGGGCATTGCTTCTCCCCAGCAGGCCTTCGTGTCATTGAAGAGCCTCTCATTTCTGGTACTTGACCGAATTGTACACCCCGCTGCGCAGAAGAAAAGCATTCCGACAATATTGCACTTCGCTTGTTTAGGAAACATGTAATAAGCACTCGGCACCCCTATTCTTTTTTTTGTATTTTTTTGCCACTTCTCTCTGACTTTCATTATGGTAAGAAATTGAAGAAGAGATTGCTGTTAGGCTAGTTTTTATATGCTTTTAAAAATGAAAGCAGGGCAAAAACCAGGAGACGAAACAAAGACCTACAGAACACTGCTTTGAGCAGGGCAAAATAAATCAAGGACAGAGGTGCTGTGCCAAGGAAGCTAAGAAATCGCCAGAACAAACAGGTGGGAGGGCAGGTAGGTGCATGGCCTCGAAGTCCACGCAAGAACGGACAAAGGAGTGTTAGGGGCTGCTGCGCCGTTCAACAATCCGGCGAATGTTGAAGAGTGTAATTCACGGAAAAGAATTTTAAGGGGAGTGGAGTGAAGAATACGAGGAGGGGAGGACGCGCATAAAAGGCGTCAAGAACGAAGCTGGGAGACAACTATGTACACAGGGAGAGCCTCTAGTCATTTCCGATAAGTCAACACCAGACGGTCGTGGCCAGTCGCCTAGCTGAGGCTCGCCTACCCTGTCGTAACACATGCTGCTTGCTGCGGAGAGCCCATCCTAACTGAACGTCTCAGCAGTTTTCATAACAGCCAGGTGTCGGGAGTCATGACACTTTTAAATTTCTCGGAGCTGCTGGCCCTTACTTTACTGCGAACTGTAGTTTTTCACGAAGGGTCCTAAACAGGAAGCAGCCCTGCTCTAGACTGTATGCCTCATTAATTCCTGAGTGTGATCAAATAGCAATATGCGTCGCGGGATGGCTACAATACAATGATCGCAAGTTACTTCCAAACAACTCTTCAAAAAACTCAGACATCAGGTCGACCTAAGTGAGTGAAACTTGCATCATATGATGCCAGCCAAGTCCCACAACGCCGAAAGCGAGATTGAGTTAGAGGGGACTAGCAATTAGGACTCGCCCTCTTACGTACTTGGCCATGGCCGTACCAATAATTAGAAGAACTGGCAGTAAAACAACGAGGATCGCCCCCTGTTACCTAGGCTGAGACAAGTCTGGCCTGCAAACAAGAAGACACACCATAGTGCGCTGTCCTGGTTTTGTTTGGCCCCATTTTAGCACTGTGCGTTTCTCCCGGTCATGTACCATCTAGGTCATCGGTATAATTATTAAATGCATCAATTCGTAAATGAAATTTCAGTTTATTTAATATAATTTTGAATAATACCATAAGGATGATAAAGTAATTTGGTGAGAAGGGGCCTCACCCATTACCAATTAAAAAATTTGTCAGAAATTAAGCAAAGTGCTGTTTCGCCAATGCAAAAACGAGAAACCGCATTGTTAAAGCGTTCTTGTCCTGGGAGTGTTAGGAGTTTGTCTTTGTGTGGCGTACAACCTATATATATATATATATATATATATATATATATATATATATATATATATATATATATATATATATATATATATATATATGGAGAGAGCGAGAGAGAGGTGAAGGAGGTGTAGGAGCGGTAGTTGTCGGTGGAACCCCCCCCCTCCCCCCCCCTCCGAAATAAATTTCTGGCTACGCCACTGGTCAGGGTCAATTCTCTGCGTGTTCATTCTCTCTTCATTCGCCCGACGTTTTCGCCAGGCAATCGTAAACGTGTCAGTTTGGCAGTCCCTGGCGGCTTCTGTTGGCGTGCACAGGATTGCGGCAGCACAATGAAAGGCACGCTGCATCAACCAAGGAAACGACACTTGCATCTTACTTCAAGAAAGTCCTAACAGATGAAACAGACCGAGAAGAGCTACATTCGTGAATGGACAAAACTGCCCCTTGTTAAGAATGGCGAGCTGCAATGCAAGATTGCCACCAAATTACGACTGGGGAACAAGACACGCATCCCCCACTCTCCGTCGCTTCAGCTAGGATGCGTTCGATGACGCGGGCTTTGTGCTGAAAACCGCCGCCATCTCTAGCCCCATCGCCGTTGTGACGGAATGAGTTCGGCGGACGAACTATTGTGCCCGAACTCCCCAGCGCGGACCTGATCTGCTACGCATGCGCGAGCTGCCGCGGGAAAGCCGTTTTTTGTTGCTTCCCACGCGCCGACCGGGACGCAAGACAACGAGCTACCCAGAATGGCTCCGAGCTACCCGCAACGGCTCCCCTCGGACGTCAGCTCCGGACATGGGAATGTGTGTGCCTTTGTGTGCGTAGGCCGTCCTGCGGGAGGCAGCTAGTTTTGCGATGAAACAGGAACGTTCGCCGCCTTGTATCGCCGGCGGACCGAGTGTTTAAAAACTGCTGTGGTGCGAATGCTCGAGACACTTCTCTTGAGCAGTCATGTTGGACTGACACTCTTTTTCTGAAGCAGTCATGTTAGACTGATATAGATATCGTAAATAAACCCATATTCCTCGTTCTCGATGAGAAGCAGTTCTTCCCTTCATCAACGTCCTCAGCGTGGAAAAGTTGGACGACGGCATGGGCCAGCTACCTTCGAATTCATGCCGGACTCCAATCTTCACAACGGATCATGAGCCATGGGATTGAGCCCCCAATCCTGACACCCTTTCTCTGCACAGCCGGAAAGGTAGGCGCGTCTAAACTTCTGCAGCGACTCGGGAAAACGCGCAGGCGTATGTGAATCACCCGAGAACGAATCGCAGCTGGCCCTAAAAAACGACAAGCACGACACCCACGCGCTACCGGGAATCGATGGCGCCCGCCGTGCAACTGCTAGGGGCTCAACAGTCAGCGCCGCGCCAAGGGACGCCTTAACAACGGAGCAACACCCAAGCAAGTTCAGTGACATGGCGGCGACACATTCTGGTTCGCCTGCCCTGGGTGCGACGAGCGCAAATATTTTTGAACAAGGGGACTTTTTCTCACATACTAAACATGTACTTGATTCAGAGACGATGGGGAGGCTTCTGCTGTGTCCCTGTACCCCTCCGTCTAACTTTGATTATCGAGCCACAGAGAAAATAAACTTCAAGTTCAAGCCTCACTGAGTAGATTGCTACCCATGGCTTCTTTATTCGAAGAACTTTCAAGGAGCGTTATGCAAATATCGCATAGTCTTCGCAGGCGAGTGTGCAGGAAAAGGGGAGCACGAACACTTGGGCTGCTTTGTAACTAAGGCATTTACCAGTTATAAGAAAGCCGTGCATGCCTTTAAATACAGCCTCTTCAAGAGACCTTATTAGGTCATTATAAAAACTTTACAACTCTGTTTGCCTGCTGCTAAAGATAGAAAAAAATAAATTAAGATAATTGAGTGTGGAAAGAACACCAATAAAAAGTGGGAGACAGTCTATTCACTCTTAAGTAGGAACAACTACGGTAACAGTATGCCTAGTATTTACCATGATGGCATTAGTGCGACAACCATGTAGAAATTGCTGAAGCATTCAGCAATTCCGTCTTTGATGGCCATCTTATTAATAACATAGATCGTGTAGAATCTTTTTGCTAAGCGATTAGCACATTCATTTTCCTGTTACCCACTACACTTAATGAAGTCACCGTCAAATCATACGCCAGCTAGAACCTTTTAGTGCTGGTCGCGATAATGTCTACTCTAGCCATGTGAAGATGATGGCACACATTATATACATGAATTTTCTTCCATCTTTGACCTAATGTTCAGTCCGGTGTACTTCTTCGAGAACTTAAACGTGGTAGCAAAACAGTCATTTGTACAAAAGGCGACCCTTCTAGGCTTGCAAACTCTCGTCGTATATTCTATTTGATTTATTTATTTACACAAAACCGCAGGCCCGAAAGAGGGCCCAAGCAGGAGGGCAAAAGTACGCAAAAATAGATCCAAGTAACGCGCACAAATATTAGTACATAACAACATCACAAGCTGCCAACAAAGGGCAGAAATAAATCTTCCCGCTGAAAAATTAGAACGAAAAAGGCACAGACCGTACAAATATTAGTAAATAGCAACATCGAGTGCGAGGGCAATGATGCGTAGCCATCACACAATTATATATGAAGTTGTTTACGCACTTGAAACACAGCCAAATTGCCAAAAATGGGCCTACACACATATACGAAACAAAAGCATATTGTGAAGCCGTTACTCCAGCTGTCGAGACATAGAATAACTGAGCACAAGAAAACTAATAAGTGTAGGTATAAATTCACACTACAGCAATGTTAGTGATCTCAAAATGATATGTTCCAAAAAGTAAGCATTACATAACTGTGAAAATGGTAGGTTGTTCCAACCTGTTACGGTGCGTGGAAGGAACGAATACTTGAAAAGGTTAGTTAGGGTTGTTGTAAGATGTGTTAAAGAGTCAGCGTGACGATGCCGTGTTCTACGTGCTGTAGGTGACCTTGAGCAAGGATCTGGGTTTATAGACAAGATGTGCTTTTTGAGCGAAAACAGAAATTTTAGTCTGTATTTTTCTCCGTAATTGAAGAGCATGAATATTATGCTCTGTCATTAGACTAGAGGAGAGTCACTTGTACGATATTTAGATTAGATGAATCTGACAGTTTTATGCTGTGTCATTTAAAGAGTATCGATGTTAGTTTTTGTATAGTATCCCAGACAATGCTAGCGTATTCGAGTTTAGGTTGCATTAGTGATGTAGTGAATAAAGGGCACGGCAGCTTTTCCGAGAACATGCCTAACCATGCGTGGCTTGTGTTACAGGTGCTTTTCTTCGCAAGGTCTCAAGTGCGGGATTTATAATCATCTCGAAGCATGTCCCGCCGCATCTTGCACCGCCCAACGCATCGGAAACTGTCAAGTTTCTTCAATATTATCAAGGTATCGATTGCATTGACGAAGTCAACGCTGGATGACCCAGTGGATCCGTGAAGTCCCGGCCTTCAGCTATAAAGGCAGCTGCCTCACCCGAGGCCTTCAGAGGGCACGGCAGCTTTTCTGAGAACATGCCTAACAATGCGTGGCTTGTGTTACAGGTCGGTTTTTATAATCCCTATTCTAACGTACGTGCAAGCTGTTATGGTCTTTTTGTGCTGCCGTGCCCCCAAAGGTGTTTTCATATGATTGCTGATTGCTGGGTTACTATACTTATCGCTTTGTGTGGAGATGTGGGCGAAAATCCTGGCCCTGAAGGAGAATAAATGCTGAATACCATCTTGACTGCTCTGAAGGACATTAAGGAATCCGAGAAAAAGCGTGATGACACACTGTCACAAATGAATTCTCAGCTGTCAATGTTGGACGAAGTGCTACGAATATCAAAAGCGAATGAACAGAAAATATCTCTCCTGGAGAAATCGGTGAAGCATTTTGAAAATATTTTGCATGCTCAGTATAAAAAGCTTAACGATTACGAAGTCAGAGCACGTCGAAATAACTTGGTGGTGTTTGGAATTCCTGAAAAACCTGACGAAACTAGCGACATGCTCGAGGATATAGTGGTCCGACAGGTTTGTCATGACAGACTGGGGATCGTTGTCAAATCATAGGAACGCATACATAAGATCGGCAGATTATGGAATATCAAACCCGGACCCATCATTTTTCGTTTGTACAAGTTCAGAGAAAAAAATTCTATCATGAAAGTTTGCTTTAAACTAAAAGATACAGGGGTGTCGATATCACATGATTACTCGCAAAGAACCCTTGCTATAAGAAAAAAGCTATGGCAGTGAATCGGCACCGATAGAAAGGCTGGGGACAGGGTGAGACTGGTGCATGATAAGCTGTTCGTAAACAACGAAGCTTACACGTGGGATGAAGGCAAACATTGTAAAGTGCTCTTGCGCAGGGCCAGTAGTCCAGCGCAGAAAGTCCGAAATGCCAATTCTGAAAACAGGAATGAAGACTGACGTAATACCAACACCCCAAACCTGGGGAGGACTTAGTATTATGGTTAAGCAGCATTGGAACAACATCTGATAGCGACACAATATCAGGTGCAGAGTTGCATGGCGTACGGTTAAGTAGTGTGGTAGTATCAGAGTTAAAAAAACACTGTGGAAGTATTGATTAGAATTTTCGGCAATATACTGATTTTCCGTATATGCGTATTACTTTTTTGTATTAAAGTAATTGAGAAGATAATTGTTGTGCCGCTATCAATATTGCTCACAAAATTTAACGCAATTTTGCCTTCCCAGTTTGGATTCCGCCCAGTGTTTTCGACTGACATGGCTCTAATTCCTCTGACAGATTAATTGAAGATATTGATGAACGAAACAATCCAGGCTTTCCTTTTAATTGGTTATTGTTTTACAAAGGATTTTGTCTCTATTGATCATCATGTTCTTTTTGTAAGCTTGATACAATCCGTACACATGGGCCTCCTTTGTGCATACTAAAAACTACCTAAAAGAGAGAGTGGAGGTAGTTAAGGTGCTCACTTTCACGTGCAAACACAGGTGTGCATCAGGGCTCTTGCCTGGACCCACCTTTATTCTTAATTTGCCAAAATCATTTGCCGCAATGTCTAATCCTCTTTTAGATGAATATAATGCTTCGACAACCATGCAAGTTTTCAGTCGTCTCACAAAAACAGCCAAATCATACTCGTATCTCAATTGGGTCACTTTAATTTCGCGCAAACGGCCACTGCAGATTTAGAGACGTTGAACTAGATCGTAACCTAAAATACTACAATCTCGTCTTTAGAATAAAAAAAAGATAGCGTATGGTATCCGAACGATTATCAAAGCTCGCTGCTCTTTTCACTACTCTGCATTTTGTGTATTATTTATTAATTCAGGCACATTAATTTCAGCATGCCATGTTGTAGAAAGGCATACAGGTCACACGTCACATAATTACAAACATTGCAAAACCAGGCTGTAAAGTGGCTTCCATCTAGCGCAATGCATGCTTACTACAGTCTCTATTAACAATACCATCCTCACAGTCTATAAGCTAGATAGCTGCAACGTCGGTATACACTCATTCAGATCTCTTAAGGATGAAGCTCCGACTCCGTTAAGCTCAAAACCATGCTTAAAAGGAAGGGTCCAGACACCAACCAAAATGGTTTAAAATATATATTTATTTTACGAGTCCTCACGGAAGCCTCGTCCGTAAATATATATTGCAAATCATTTTGGTCGGTGTCTGGACCTTTTCCTTTTAAGCATGTATCATCCCGACCAGATGGGCTTCCGTCATAATCTCGACTTCAGCCCAAGAGCATATGTAGTCTATAAGAATACTAGGTTTGTTTCAGGAAATAGCTTCCTTCTCCTGAAAATACGTATTACCTACAGTAAACAGGGTCACCTTATGATTTCTTTCATTATGAAACAAAATTTCACCACTAATAAAATCAACCCAGGGTACTTACTCGTTAAAAATGCAAATAAATGTTTAATAATGTATGTAGAATCAATTTAGCGGTTTTAATTGCGACTCGTTTTGGTGATGCCAAATATATTCTCTTATATTTTTCTTTGCGCTGTTCTTCTTCTTAAACAAATCTTATACATATTTTAAAGGTTTTTCGCTTTTTGTTTTCCAAGTCTATTACTTCTTAACATGCCCGCCTCTGCTTCTTCTATAGTGCTGAGCTATGTGACGTTTAGTAACGTCTGTCAGTGTCTTACTTTTGCGCCAGAACCAGTTCTAGCTAATGTTGTTATTATATTTGCCTTTTATATGCTCCTTGTTTATCTTTGCTTTGTACTGTATACTTGCTTTTTAATTGAGTAGTCTAATAATTTTATTTTATTAATTGGAAATCATTGTATAGCGCTATTTCTAATAGTACTACTCATTTCAAAAGTTATATTGCGCGATGCAACAAATAACCTCATACAATCTTTGCCATTGTAACTTATTATTTCGACCAAGTTTATCATCATGGAGGCCCCCATGCAGTCTCCGACTATGGGATCTCCTCCTGTATGAGACACCCATCTGAACAGGTATAACTTTATCGCGCCAATAAAATTTGAATATTAACACGCATGAGTGACATCACACCTCCTCTCTGTGGCGTGAGTATAGGCAGCAAAATATACGCCGCATGGTGTCACTGATCAATAGGCTGAAATCTTCAAACTTTATTTACAAATAGTACGATTTACGTACAGCACGTGAACTTAGCTCTTGATGTTCGCAAGGACCTCCCCTACAAAACTGCATGGACACACAGCCATTAAAACTGCTTCGGGACCCCATTAATTGCCACGAGACCAGGTTTTCTGACATTCACCGGATATAAAGAACTAAGCATAAAATTTGGCTAGTCATGCTATATTTTGATGGAGCATTCTCCTGCTATAACAAAGCTGAAAATGCTAAATCGGACATGGTATCGATTATAGCTAATCAGGTTTGTTTGCAAGTGGCTCAAAATGAGTATTCCGCTGGCCAAAATCTAAAACACATGCAATCACCGAGCAACCCTTCAGGTGCCTGGTTTACAGGAAATCATATGGACGGTGCATTCGCGCCGTCGGCACGCCTTGCTGTCATGCTGTCGACGGTTCAAGGTCTTCCGAGACGAGCGTTGGATGACGCTGAAACTTGGCTTCGCAGCGAAGCCTGCCAGGAGCGTTGCGCGCGACAGATCATAGCGTCCCCGCTGACGGTTTTTGTTCGGTCTCACCTGGCGCACCGGAAGTTGTTCGTCCGTGCTGCTGTAGAAAGCATGCTGTCAAATTATTACCCTACCAGCCTAGACGCCCAAAAACATAAACGTTCTCGTTTCCGCGCCCACTATCCGAACCTACTTGATTATGCACATTCATTCGTCAAATCAGCTGAAGAAGCCGCAGTGTAAGTGTGACGGTTTTGTTCGGAAACCTGTGATATTAAAATACGTAGGACACTATGTTGCTAGTGAGGTGCCGATGAAAAATAATCAGCCAACATCGCAACCCCTCAAGTGTAGCTTTATCGCCGTTGAAGGCGACAAAAAGAGAGCATTTCAACAAGGTTTTGCACCCGGGCTAATTCCGTTTTGTCTTTCTCGTTAACACACGCCGTGGTTGCTTTGTGCCTTTGGTGTTGCGCTGGTAAGCATGAGGTCACGGGATCGAATCCCGGCCACGTCGGCCGCATTTCGATGGGAGCGAAATCCAACAACACCCCTGAACTTGGATTTACGCGCGCGTTAAACAACCCCAGGTGGTCAGAAATTAACCCGGAGTCTCCCACTACGGCGCGCCTCATAATGAGATCGTGGTTTTCGCACGTAAAACCCCGTAATTCAAACTTTTTTTTCTCGCGAATCTATGGTGGGTGCGTGCGGGTCGCTGTGTCCTTCCCCTCCGACCCCGTGAGTGGCGCGCCTGGTCAGATATTGCCGGCGACGTTTTGCGAAAGCGTTGCCCGCATTGTTGTCCATGCGCCGAAGCTTGGGTGCCGCTGGATGTTTTGCGACACCCCATTGTTCGCGCTTGGCGGGCGGAGCGGGTGCGCACTTGCCACACGGACGACCACGCTTTTGTCTCGGCGTGTAGCAATGCTGTGGACAAAGCTGTCCGCTGGCTTCGAGCAGGAAGGCGGCTGGCGCACGCCGTTGACATTTTCGCCCCGTGCGTAACGGTCCCACTTGTTTTCCGTGCGGGAGCTTGCCTACTCCGTAGGAAAGTTTGTTTTCACTTTCGAAACGAAATGCGGACGTCAAAGCTCGAAAGTTGGCATTGGTGGCAGCCATCTAGTTTGAGCTGCGTTCGGCATTCTCATCCTAATAAGCCACGGTGCGGAAGTTGTCAAGCGCGGAATTATTGCAGCAGGATGAATTTTTGCGACGCTATGAGAACCCGCAAAGGTTTCATTCGTACCAATATACTAAGTTCATTCACGTTGCGACGGGGTTTTTGTGAATTTGCGTCCACCTTGATTTTATATAGGCTAGAGAGATAGTGATATCGATTGCCTAGATTTATTTCGTTTGAGTTTGCGAATATTCACAAGCGTATTTATTTATCCTTCTTCAGGAGACTGCATTTCACCCCCTAAGAAGCTAAGGTTAAAGATTAAATTTTGGCGATTTACGTGCCCAACCCAAGTTCTCATTATGAGACACGCCGTAGTGGGGGCTCAGGATCAATTTCGATTACCTCACCCGCCGTGGTTGCTTAGTGGCTTTTGTGTAGCGCTGGTAAGAAAGAGCTCGCGGGATCAAATCCCAGTCACGGCGGCTGCATTTCGATGAAGACGAAATTCAAAAACACCCGTGTACACCTGTGGGGATTTACATGCACGTTAAAGAACCCCAGGTGTGCAAAATTAACCCGGACTCGCCCACTACGGCGTGCCTCATAATTCGATCGTGGTTTTGGTACGTAAAACCCCGTAGTTTAATTCTGATCACCCGCCTGTTTTTTTCCACGGTCATCCAGTGCACGCTACTCGGGCATATTTTTTTTCATTTCGCTCCCATCGAACCGACTCGGTGCGAACCTTCCACTGTGCCCGAAACTGTGCTCGCTCTCTCTTTTTATCCCCATACCCCTTCCAGTGCAGGGTAGCAAACTGGACGTGCGTCTGGTTAACCTCCCTACCTTTCCTGTCTTCTATTTCTCTCTCTCTCCAACATAGAAATGTGGTGGCCGCATTGGTAGCGACTTGGCAGTGGGAACACACGTCTTACGCTTGTGCATACTATTCTGCCCTTACAGATACCCGCACTCGTGCTGACAACCGTCAGCACGAGTTGACGACCCTGATTAAATCGTGCGACTGCGCACACCCTGCCCTTGCACATCATGGCCTACGGTCGTCAGCTGCCGTGACGCTCACCACTAGCCGCTCCTGGCACATTGATGCTTCACTTGGCAGCGGCGGCAGCAGTGGAAGCACGTGATTTACGCTTGTGTATCGTATTACCTCCTCACAGATTAGAAATCCCCTCACTATCTACGCTTTATGAATCATTTAAATATTGCTGTTGCCGCTGCCATATCTTTCCTTGTTCTTGTTTTCTCGCCTTGTTCTCTTATTCTAACATGATACCTGATCCTGAAATGTTGAAAATGTCGAAGGAAATGAAGCAGCAAATTCGCAACATGCGCGCTTCTTTGGAAAAAGAATTTAGAAAAGAAACTATACAAGTGAAAGCTAGCGTGAAAATTATTAACCGATGTTTCGAAGAAACGAAAGCTAGCATGATGACCATTTACAGTGAAAACTCACATATTCAGGTTCAGAATGCTTGCCTGCTGTTTGAGTTTGCAACGCTAAAGAAAAACAGCAGCAAGCGAGTGAGCTAAGAATGGTGGAACTGGAGCAGTACTCAAGAAACAAAAATCTAGAAATCAAAGGTATTACAGTTTCGGAGGATGAAAGCCTCCCTAAAGGTTTGCAAAACATTGGCGACGCTGTCGGTGAGTCCATTGTACGGGGCCATGTTGAAGTATGCCACAGGATTCCAACAAAAGACTCATTGCAGTCAAACATTCTTGTACAGTTTTACAGCAGATCGAAGCGCGATGCAGTTTTGGGAAAGGCTAGAAATAAAAGGTTTTCAGCGGACGGCTACTATTGGTTTCGCACAGTCTGCCGCAGTATATATCAACGAGCACTTATAATTCGAACTACAAAAGCTGCTGGGAATGACAATTGGAAAGAATTGGCGTTTTACACGGACAAAGGACGCCGAAATTTTCACAAGGAAAACTCAGTCTTGCCAAGCACTGCGTATAGCTTACGTCTCGGATCTCAATAAGATCGACTAGGAAAAGGCTGGTCCCTTTCGATGGCGTCATATCTACGAGCCCCTCTTGTCCTGCTTATTTCTCGCCTTGCGAAGTAGGTAACTTATGCGCAGGAAACAAGAATTCACGTTCGTAGCTCAGGTCCAAAGCGTGATGTCATCAGCATACATCGCGTGATGCAGATCTGGTATGGTCTCGAGGAGTGGGGGTAGCTTAATCATAGCTACGTTAAAGAGTAGCGGTGAAATGACCGACCCTTGGCGGGGTGCCTCTGTTTGGAAGTAGGAAGCTTTCACTGCGGATGTTACAGGTGCCGACTGTTGCCGTGCTGTCCATCAGAAAGTTTCTGACGGATGCGTAGGTCCTAGTGCCGTAGCCGGTGCCTTCGGGATTGTTGAGGATATCGTCGTGGCTAACGTTATCGAAGGCTCCCTTGATGTCTACTGCCACTATGGAGTGTTTGCTTCGATTGTTTAGGTGATCTAGAAGGCCTTCTTTTCGTTGTAAGAGTACGTCCTGTGTTGAGAGGTGCTGCCTGAAGCCGAACATGGTGTCTGGTAGGTGACCGTTGTTTTCCAGGCACTGGATAATGCGGTCATGCACTCTAGTCAAGACTCTAGTCGCACTGACTACAAACTTGAAACAGGTTGAATCAACGGTCGAAGTTATTCAAGCTAAGATTACAACTATTGAGCAAGAACTTTGCCGAATCGAGAAAAGCGAGCAAAGGTTGGAAAAGTGTGATGAAGCTTGCAGAAACACTACCAAACTAGTTCTTGAGTTAACTGCAAAGGTCGAAGACCTCGAAAATAGAAGTCGGCGTAACAACATTTTGGTTTATGGCGTAAAAGAAAAAGAGGGAGAAGACTCAAAAGAACTGGAACGGAAAGTAAACGAAGAAATTTTCAAGAACGTCCTTGGTGTTGAAATCAATTCCATAGAGCGCATCCACAGAATTGGCGCCAAAAACACGCAGCGCCCGCGTCCTATCATTTTGAGGTTTTATAACTACATCGACAAAACTAAGGTTCTGTCTTCCTGCTTCAAATTAAAAGGTACGGAAATAGCCATTTCGGAGGACTTTTCTAAAAAGATTCGCGATATACGTGCGAAATTGTGGCGGTCTGCCGCTGAAGCAAAGGACAGTGGTTCTAAAGTTTCCCTCGTTTTTGATAAGCTGAAAGTCGATGGCAAGCTGTATGTATGGGACACACTTAGAAATTGCAGAGTAGAGTTATCCCAATCCACTGCGTCTGCGAAATCCCAACAGTTGCCTTCTCAGTCCACTCGTACGACCACCCGTCAGAGCGCTAAGAAATGACAAGTGTCTAGCATGACGCTCCGGCTTGTTTCACTCAATGCACGCAGTGTTCTTAATAAGGTACAGTTACTTGAAGATGTAATTTTGACATATCAGCCACATGTTTTAGTGATTACAGAAACCTGGCTACATTCAGATGTGCAAAATACTGAAATAGTTCCATCTTCCTACACGCTAATCCGTAGAGACAGAGGATCACGTGGTGGCGGAGTTGCAATTGCGATAAAAAGCAATATTAAATTTACTCGCTTAGATGGTATCAACAATCACGAAAGCATATGGTGCAAATTGAAATTTTTCGATAAGAATATAACTTTGGGTGGTGTCTATCGTCCTCCGAATGCTCCCCCTGAGTATATAGAAGCACTATATGATTACTTGCTGCGAAATACCAATTCACGTTCAAACATCCTTATCACTGGCGATTTCAACTTAGCCGGCAATAATTGGTCCAGTCTTTCCGATGACGGCAAGGATTCTAAAAATTCTGAGCCTCTACTACTAACTGCGTTTACCTTTTCCTTAAACCAACTTGTTTCCGAAACTACCAGGTTTTCCAATTCTTCTTCTATTCTTGACCTTGCGTTTGCGAGCAGTTCGCTCCCAAACTGCTCTGTTAGTATCAGAGATGGGATATCTGATCATAAGTTACTCGTGTTAACATGGCCTATTTCTGGCTCACAATCACCCGTCAAGCCTTCTGACATTTTTATCAGAGACTACACGCATGCGGATGACAATGCAGTAGTCAGCTATATAGAATCCATGTTCCCATATTTTAATGAAATAAGAGATGTTAAGGAATTATGGTCATGTTTTAAAGAAATGATATTTCATTGTGAGCGCAGTTATGTGCCTTTAAAAAAGAAACGTGTCAACAGGGACTACCCATGGATGAATCGTGATTTGATTCATCTAAAACGCAAGATTAAACGCTGTCGTAAACGTGGTGACAAACAACAGCTTCCAAGTCATGTACAAACATTTCAGGAAAAAGTGCGCGCAGCAAGAAACCAATTTTTTTTCTGCACTCTGTCCACTTTCATGTTAGAACAACGCAAAAAATTTTGGCGTTATTTGTCCAAAGATAAAAGCGGTATCACACAAATAAAAGAATCGGGCGTAATCATCGATGACCCCTCCATAATTTCTGAAAAATTCAACGCATTCTTCCAGTCCGTTTTCACGCTGAAGGCGTCACACGCACATTTGCCATCTTATGCACTTCTTGAACCGATGCCTGAAGTAAACTTAAGCAAAGGGGGCAGTCTTCACCTTTTGCGTACACTTGATATAAAAAAATCACCCGGTCCTGACGAAATATCAAACGTGTTTCTTAACAGATATGCGACCTGGGTAGCAGAGTATTTGTATAAAATATATACAGTCTCGTTAGAATCTTGTGTGATACCCGATGACTGGCGCTCCTCAAGGATAGTCCCAATTCACAAGACTGGATCACCATTAGAATTAAACAACTACAGACCAGTTTCCCTAACACCCACAATTTGTAAGATGTTAGAACATATTATATTTAAGGTGATTATGATACATCTAGAAAATAACCAACTGCTTCATGACAATCAACATGGCTTTAGGTCCGATCTGTGAACTGCGACTCAGCTAGCCGAGATAACCGATGATTTCGTAAATTCCCTAGATTTGAAGGGTCAGGTTGACGCAGTGTTTTTAGACTTTTCAAAAGCGTTCGACGTTGTTCCACATGATGATTTAGTAACTAAACTGCATGCTATTGGTATTGAAGACAACATTGTTCGCTTGATAGCATGTTACTTAGCTTCAAGAAAACAATACGTGGCCGTTAACGACTGCATCTCTGATACACTAGATGTACACTCAGGAGTACCACAAGGGTCGGTGCTCGGTCCATTGTTGTTTCTGGTCTATATCAACGATATCTATTTTTCAGTGCAACCTCCTGTAAAGATCCGACTGTTTGCGGACGATTGTGTCCTTTATTCCAGCATAAATCAACACGCTGATCAAGTCAGACTAAATGATGCATTGCATTCAATCAGTGCATGGTGTGATAAATGGGGCTTGAAACTCAATACTTCGAAAACGGCAAGCATAACATTTAGTAACAAAAAAGAACCTTTACAATTTGCTTACACCATTAAAAATGCTTATATTAAAAAAAACTAACCAGGTGAACTATTTGGGTGCTACACTCACAAGTAATTTGAGTTGGGAACCCCATATAGATAATGTTTGCAGTAACGCACTGAAAAAGGTGGCATTTTTAAAACGAAAACTACGTCATGCGTCACCTGCTGTAAAGTTAACAGCATACAAAGCTCTCATTAGGCCAACATTAGAATATGCGGACCTAATCTGGAGTCCGTATCAGCAATACTTAATTTAAAAAAATAGAAAGGGTGCAGAACATGGCCTTGAGGTTCATCTATTCTACCTATTCGCGCTTCTCGAGCGTATCAGTTCTTCGCGATAAAGCGAAGGTGAAAAAACTCGATCATCCCAGAATGGTATCCAGATTAAAATTTATCTATCAGCTTTACCATGGTAACTTTAACATACAGCGTGAACGTCACATAACCGAGCCGTCAATACGCTTTGCCCGTACACAACACAACAAAACAGTTAGGCAACCATTCAGTCACCTTAGCATGCATCAATATTCCCTGTTTCCTCATGCTATTTAATTGTGGAATAAATTACCACAAGAAATAGTTAGCGCTAATACCACACAATCGTTCGTTCATCTTGTGAATGGTTTTTCTTTTGATTAATAGCATGCACATAGGGAAAGTAATTAATTAATCATTGTCTGTGCTTTGTAATAAAATTAGGTGAAAATGCTGAATTGAGTGACCTGTTGTGTGTACATGGTTTGTCAGTACTTGCTGTTGAGTTGCAAACTACAACTGTTGTTCCTATATCGTATTTATGTTGATAAGTCTAAATTTCAATGGCTGATGTTCCTGTATAATATATTTTATATATCTTTATTGTTGTTCTGTATTCTATTTTTTTATTATTTCCAGCCTTGTTTGTTACTATTGATGTAACCACTCCTGCTTGGGCCCGAATAGGGCCTGCAGTATTTGTAAATAAAAAAAATATGTTCGAAAAGCTTTCCCGCGTACGAGGTGAGGGAGATCGGGCGACGGTTCTCCGAGCTGAGAGCTTTGTTAGGCTTGGGGATCATAGTGATGTCCGAGTGTTTCCACACAGCAGGAATTTCTCCTTTCTCCCAGAATTCGTTGAAGTAACGAAGGAGAGCCTCGGTGGCCTGCTGTGGTAGGTTGCGAAGGTGTTTGTTAACAATCCGGTTTTTACCAGGGCTAGTATTTCTAGTCAGCTTGGATAGGGCTACGTGGATTTCGGCCTGCGTAAAGGGTCGGTCGAGTTCTAGATTCGGTTTTCCAGATTATTCTTTGCTGCTATAGTTGGTGCGGTAGAGCCTCTTCGCATAGTTTCTTTTGTAGTTCTCGCAGGAGGTGTTCTTCTGATCCGGCGTGGTTGTGTATAATATAAGACTGTGAAGATGTTGCTTCTGTTCCGTTTTGGTGGGTTCAGTGGCCAGGAGTGCGCGAGGAGGTTCAGGTCCTCTTCGTGCTCAGAGTCCCCTGTAGCTGGTCACAGAAAGCGTGCCAGTTCTGCCTGATGAGGTGGTCCGCATAGTCTTGAGCCTGCTTGGTAAGGAGAGCGATACGTGTCTTTAGCTTTATGTTGAGCTTTTATCGCTTCCATCTCTTCAGGAGGCCACTTCTTGCCTCCCAGAAATGGAGGAGGTGCGCGTCGACTGCGGGTGTATCGGCATCGAGTTGTATGATCTTGGTGTGATGTTCTGCTGTGTCGAATACATTTTTGAGCCACTCGTCAGTGTCAGTTATGCTTGCTCCGGAATCTAGCTTGTCCCTAAAAGATTTCCATTCGGTTAGCCGTGCAATCCCGGTCTTGGTCTGTTTACGAGTGTGCGCTACATCTAATTGGACGATATGGTGATCGCTACTTAAGGTTTCCTGGAGTCGACTCCACTCTGCCCAGGGGACATCCGCAGCAAAGGTAAGATAGGGGTTTGTGTCCCTGGAGACGCTGTTTCCAATTCTCTTAGTTTGGAGAGGATCATTCCAAAGGGCGAGTCTGTGTTGCTGGGCGGCATCCTGCACCCTAGCACCCTTCTTTGTGGTGGTGTAATAGCCCCATGCCGTGTGCGAGGCGTTGAAGTCTCCCACTATGACGAGTTGGTGTCCATTCGTGGATTTCCTGATTTCTCGTACAAAGTGATCGTTGTCCGGTAGCTGGTCGCGAGGCGGGATGTGCACGCTGGCCGCAAATAGGCTTTTCTGCGTCTTTAGTTCCGGTAAAACCTTGATTAAGGTGTGTTCTGTCTTGGTGTTCTTTACGTCATGTTTTTGGGCTGTCGGATTTTTTTTCACCTTTATGGCAATTCCTCGGGTTTGTGCATATGTGGCATATCGTTGCAGTCGGACGTTCTGCGTGTTGGTTTGCTGTAGTGCTATGCGTCGGGTTGATTGAGTTTGACGAATTCTTGTAGGCTGGCGTTTTCAGGGTGGTATGATCGACAGTTCCATTGCCATATGCGTATAGTTGAATGCTGGTTTTTTGTCTTGTGGATAGGGGTCGCCATTCTCGATGGAGTCGAATTCGCGTCGGCGATCGCGAGTGCGCGAGACCGAGCGAGAGTCGCTTTGGCTGTTCGCCCGTGCCTTCTTCCGAGTCGTGGGGCGCAAATTGTCGAGCTGTGCTTTGGTGATGTAGTTATTCTTTACGTGCGCAATAAAATTGTTGAGCTGTGGCGTGATCCCATCTATTTCGGCGTTTAACGTGGCGATCTTGTTCTCGAAGGTAACGGCTGTTTTTTCGACTGCTGATTGGACAATTTTTTTTCCACTGTGGCGTGAATAATCTTCATAAAGGCTTCTTGAAATAACGGGCACCTTGCATCGACTATGGCTTCAACGTCGGCCTTGGTCAACGTCGTTCCCGACTGTCTATGTTTTCGAGCTCCTGGCATTTTTGATGCAGCTTGTCTGTGAGTTGTTGTTCCTTGCATTTTTGAAGCAGTTTATCAGTGAGCTCTTGCTGTTTCTGCTGACTACGGAGTAGCTTGTCTATTGGGTTTTGCTGGCTTTGCAATTGGCTGTGCTGATTCTGCAGTTTGCTCTGCTGGTTCTGCTGTTTGTTTTCTAGGACCCGTATGACTGCGGCTTCGGCCGATGCATCCAAGCTGCTCGTACCATCCGAGTCGCTCGAGCCACTTACCGCGTCGGCGTAGCTCGCGCGCTTGACTGAGTCGGAGTGAGAGCGGGAACGTGAGCACGAATCACTTCGCAGTATTGGCCTGGAGCTGCTGCGCCTGGGGGAGCAGCTCGCACTGACACTGCTCGTGCTGGTGGGCGAGGTGTCCAGCTCGGGAACTCTTCACTGCTGAAGCTCCAACGGTTGTCTCTTTCTTGTATTCTGTTAAGGCGCTGTTGCCGTATATTGTAGGATGGAAGGCTTGGCTTAAGTCTTTTCTTGCACTCTGTACTTGCAGTTTCGTGCGCTTATCCGCAGAGCTTGCAGGTCGGTTTACAGTCATGGTCTTGTGGTTGTGCAGTCTTGCCGCATTTGTAGCAAAAACATCGGATCGGTTTCGGACAGATGTCTCGGCGGTGTCCCGTGTTGCCGCAAGTGCAACAGTACTGCACTGACTTGCGATATGGTCTGCGATGGAAGCCTACGCTCTGGAAGATGATATAGTAAGGAACGTGCGGCCCTTCGAAGAATACTACTGCCGCGGTCGATTGACCCATCATTCGGGCACGAAGAACGGTGTATCGTGCCGGTGCTCGGATTCCTGCCATAAGTTCTGCGGTGCTTGTTCCTGGTATGAGGCCATTGATGACGCCTCGGGAGACGTCATCAGGGGTTCGTACGTTGCCTTTGACGTTATGGTAAGTGCCTTTGAGCTGTATTCTGTTGGTGCTCACCAGCATCTTGGCGTTTTCCTTGTCGGCCGCGCTTGCGATGATTAAATTTTCGATTCTCTGTACTTGTCCGCGTACTTTGTCATTGAAATCCTGCTGTGATAGTCCACTCGCTGTACCGATGGCGTGCATCACTGCGACGGTATTCCATTTGGCGAGGTTGAGACCTGCTTGCGGGTGGTAGGCGATGTTAAAGTCGTCAAGTGGCTGGGGCGGCATCCTTGGTCTGCGTTGTTGCTGTGAAGGTGCTGCATTCGGCGTTTGCTCATCGGTTGGTTCTTTTTTTGTTTTGTCGGCGTCTTTGAATTCGAGGTGTACCCGCCGTGGTTGCTCAGTGGATATGGTGTTAGGCTGCTGAGCACAAGGTCGCGGGATCGAATCCCGGCCACGGCAGCCGCATCTCGATAGGGGCGAAATGCGAAAACACCCGTGTACTTAGATTTAGAGGCACGTTAAAGAAACCCAGGTGGTCGAAATTTCCGGAGTCCACCACTACGGCGTGCCTCATAATCAGAAAGTGGTTTCGGCACGTTCTCATCATCATCATCAGCCTGGTTACGCCCACTGCAGAGCAAAGGCCTCTCCCATATTTCTCCAACAACCCCGGTTATGTACTAATTGTGGCCACGCCGTCCCTGCAAACTCCTTAATCTCATCCGCCCACCTAACTTTCTGTCGCCCCCTGCTACGCTTCCCTTCCCTTGGGATCCAGTCCGTAATCCTTAATGACCATCGGTTATCTTCCCTCCTCATTACATGTCCTGCCCATGCCCATTTTTTTTCTTGATTTCAACTAAGATGTCATTAACTCGCGTTCGTTCCCTGACCCAATCTGCCCTTTTCTTATCTCTTAACGTTACACCTATCATTCTTCTTTCCATAGCTCGCTGCGTCGTCCTCAATTTGAGTAGAACTCTTTTCGTAAGCCTCCAGGTTTCTGCCCCGTAGGTGAGTACTGGTAAGACACAGCTATTATATACTTTCCTCTTGAGGGATAATGGCAACCTGCTGTTCATGATCTGAGAATGCCTGCCAAACGCACCCCAGCCCATTCTTATTCTCCTGATTATTTCCGTCTCATGATCCTGATCCGCCGTCACTACCTGCTCCAAGTAGGTGTATTCCCTTACGACTTCTAGTGCCTCGATGCCTATTGTAAATTGCTGCTCTCTTCCGAGACTGTTAAACATTACTTTAGTTTTCTGCAGATTCATTTTTAGACCCACTCTTCTGCTTTGCCTCTCCAGGTCAGTGAGCATGCATTGCAATTGGTCCCCTGAGTTACTAAGCAAGGCAATATCATCAGCGAATCGTAAGTTACTAAGGTACTCTCCATTAACTTTTATCCCCAATTCTTCCCAATCCAGGTCTCTGAATACCTCCTGTAAACATGCTGTGAATAACATTGGAGAGATCGTATCTCCCTGCCTGACGCCTTTCTTTATTGGGATTTTGTTGCTTGCTTTATGGAGGACTACGGTGGCTGTGGAGCCGCTATAGATATCTTTCAGTATTTTTACATACGGCTCGTCTACACCCTGATTCCGTAATGCCTCCATGACTGCTGAGGTTTCGACAGAATAAAACGCTTTCTCGTAATCAATGAAAGCTATATATAAGGGTTGGTTATATTCCGCACATTTCTCTATCACCTGATTGATAGTGTGAATATGATCTATTGTTGAGTAGCCTTTACGGAATCCTGCCTGGTCCTTTGCTTGACAGAAGTCTAACGTGTTCCTGATTCTATTTGCGATTACCTTAGTAAATAGTTTGTAGGCAACGGACAGTAAGCTGATCGGTCTCTAATTTTTCAAGTCTTTGGCGTTTCCTTTGTTATGAATTAGGATTATGTTAGCGTTCTTCCAAGATTCCGGTACGCTCGAGGTCATGAGGCATTGCGTATACAGGGTGGCCAGTTTCTCTAGAACAATCTGTCCACCATCCTTCAACAAATCTGCTGTTACCTGATCCTATCCAGCTGCCTTCCCCCTTTGCATATCTCCCAAGGCTTTCTTTACTTCTTCCGGCGTTACCTTTGGAATTTCGAATTCCTCTAGAATATTTTCCCTTCCATTATCGAATATTTTCCCTTCCATAAATCTCTATAGAAATCCTCAGCCACTTGAACTATCTCATCCATATTAGTAATGATATTGCCGGCTTTGTCTCTTAACGCACACATCTGATTCTTGCCGATTCCTAGTTTCTTCTTCACTGTTTTTAGGCTTCCTCCGTTCCTGAGAGCATGTTCAATTCTATCCATATTATACTTCCTTATGTCAGCTGTCTTACGCTTGTTGATTAACTTCGAAAGTTCTGCCAGTTCTATTCTAGCTGTAGGGTTACAGCCTTTCATACATTGGCGTTTCTTGATCAGATCTTTCGTCTCCTGCGATATTTTGCTGGTATCCAGCCTAATGGAGTTACCACCGACTTCCATTGCACACTCCTTAATGATGCCCACAAGATTGTCCTTCATTGTTTCAACACTAAGGTCCTCTTCCTGAGTTAAAGCTGAATACCTGTTCTGTAGCTTGATCTGGAATTCTTCTATTTTCCCTCTTACCGCTATTTCATTAATCGGCTTCTTATGTACTAGTTTCTTCCGTTCCCTCCTCAGGTCTAGGCTAATTCGAGTTCTTACCATCCTGTGGTCACTGCAGCGCACTTTGCCGAGCACGTCCACATCTTGTATGATGCCAAGGTTAGCGCAGAGTATGAAGTCTATTTCATTTCTAGCCTCACCGTTCGGGCTCCTCCACGTCCACTTTCGGCTATCCCGCTTGCGGAAGAAGGTATTCATTATCCTCATATTATTCTGTTCCGCAAACTCTACTAATAACTCTCCCCTGCTATTCCTAGCGCCTATGCCATATTCCCCCACTGCCTTGTCTCCAGCCTGCTTTTTGCCTACCTTGGCATTAAAGTCGCCCATTAGTATAGTGTACTTAGTTTTCACTCTACCCATCGCCGATTCCACGTCTTCATAGAAGCTTTCGACTTCCTGGTCATCATGACTGGATGTAGGGGCGTAGACTTGTACAATCTTCATTTTGTACCTCTTATTAAGTTTCACAACAAGACCTGCCACCCTCTCGTTAATGCTATAGAATTCCTGTATGTTACCAGCTATGTTCTTATTAATCAGGAATCCGACTCCTAGTTCTCTTCTCTCCACTAAGCCCCTGTAACACAGGACGTTCCCGCTTTTTAGCACTGTATGTGCTTCTTTTGGCCTCCTAACTTCACTGAACCCTATTATATCCCATTTAGTGCCCTCTAATTCCTCCAATAGCACTGCTAGACTCGCCTCACTAGATAACGTTCTAGCGTTAAACGTTGCCAGGTTCATATTCCATTGGCGGCCTGTCCGGAGCCAGTGATTCCCGTAAAACCCCATAATTTAAATTCGAGGTGTCCTTCTTGGCTTTCTTGTTTCTTGTGATCCAGGCGCTTTCCGCTTCGATTGTTCAGCCGCTTTCTGCGTCATGGTTCCAGGTACCTTCCCCGGTGTTGTCTTCCCTCCGGTCTGTTTGCATTGCATATGCTTCATCTTCTTTCTGGTTTTTGACAGTTCGCTTGCAGCAGCTGTCTCTCGGCTCTTCGCCGCAGCGTGGGCCAGCACTCGTGAGCTCGTGCTCACGCGGCGCGCGGCGCGAGGGTGTTTCTGCCGATGAGATTGCGGCAGCTGGTTCTGGCGTTAGGCTTAACCGAGCGGGCGGGCGATCGTCGGGAATAACGCGGCATATCTTGAGATAAGGTGGACTCACCCGAAAGCGGCTAGTGTCCGCCGGTTTCTCTCGTCTTACCAGTTGCACCGGTGCAAAACTTGGGTTCATCACTGGCCTTGTTCCGGGGTGAGAAGCACGAGAAGCGGGAGCCCATCTGAGACACGTCTGTACTGTATGGCCCCCTGGCATGTTTTTTTTTCTTTTCGGGCTGGTTGTGAGTAACGTTTTCTTACGTTCTCTTGTCCTCGCTTCTCCGCTGGAACGTCAAGTTTCTCGGAAGAGGATCGGCAGTTGTTGATCAAATGCAGACAGGACGCGATGGAGTGCAGATGTGCAAGAAATATTTATAGGTAAACTTTTCTATATAGATGGCAGGTAAAACAAATGCATTACAAACTTGAGCAATTGAATAACAAAGTCTCACTCTTCGACTGTCCCAATGACTGTTAGAGCCCGGGACTCGTTATAACGTGCATAGTACGGAGGCTCACTGATCTATCAGTAATTTTGATTTAAGCCAAGCCTAACGTACATGGTATGGAACCTCACTCATCTATCAGTAATTTTGATTTCAGCCAAGCCTAACGTACATGGTACGGAACCTCACTGATCTATCAGCAATCCTGTTTCATCAGTGTGAGGGACAGCATGTCGTCCCGGCCACGGCGGCCGCATTTCGATGGGGTCGAAATGCGAGCCGATCAAAATGTTTTCGCATTTCAATGGAGTCGAAATGCGAAAACAGCCGTGTACTTAGATTTATGTGCACGTTAAAGAACCCCAGCTGGTCGAAATTTCCGGAGTCCTCCACTACGGCGTGCCTCATAATCAGGAAGTGGTTTTGGCACGTAAAACCCCACAATTTAATTTAACGTCGTCTCGATTTTTATAGCCCAAATAGACAATGAAAAAGGGCGGTAGGGCCGTTGGCTTGTCCCACAGATTCAGTTGCCAATGAGAGTCAAACATTTGTTAAGCCACAACCGAAAGGAATGGGCCACAACCGAAGGAATTACTCTTAAAATTTAACATATTGGAAAACAAAGCTCGTTCCCTTCTTCCCTAAAACTCTGTTGCCCTCTCATTTCTACGTAGTCAGTGACGGCCTCATCAAAACACACCAGGCCCGTACAAGTTATTGCTAGGCCGTCTCAAACCTCGATGGCGTCTCTAGACCGCAAACGTCTCGGAAGCCGGGGCATCGACACGGCGTACTGCAGCTGCACTTAAGTTTTGTCCACGTGGGAGATTGATGACCGTCCCTGTCATTCGAACTTATTATCAGCAAAACAAAGTTCTCCGAGTGCGTGTTTACAAGACGCCGGTGTCCGAATGTGCTCCTCATATGCGCACCGCATCTCTCCAGCGCACACTTTAAGCTGTCACTCGACACCACGCAGGCTTTTCTCCGCACCCAGCATCAAAGGCCGCCCATAGCCTTCCGGACGCGTAGAAGAATAGATCCTCGCTCCGTACATGCAGCACGTGGTCAGTGTTGCTATGTCCTTCTTAACCACGGCGGCGCCTCCAATTAGCCAGGCACTCGGGAGGAAGAACCACAACACTGCGTACAGCCGTCCCATTCAAGGATTGTCTGTGTGGACCCATGTGGCCGTCGGCGGACTGCCAACTCCGTGCGCACAATACCGACTTCCCTGAATCCGCACCTCGCCCCCCTGGAGCCTGCCGTAACTCGTCACCCGACACCGCGCGGTCCTTCTGACCTCTCAAAACAGAAACGGTTGCCCCGCTGACGGGGGGGGGGGGGGGGGGGAGTGAACCCCATCTATATACACAAAGCACGTGGGCGACTCGCGGCACTTAAGTGCACAAACAATCAAAGCAGCCTTACAGGGTGTATGCCCTTCGTTTGTCCCGGTAGTGCGAGAGAATATCACGGAAGGAGAGCAGGCACTCTCCTGCCCGTGGAGGGGGCTCGGCTCCTACTGCCCGGAATGTGAGACCTTGGGTAAAGGAGTGAGCCTCCTCGTTGGCAGGGAGGCCGGCATGTGCGGGCCTCCAGATTAGCGTAATGCGCTGCCGGGGCTGCTAGAAGCGTAGTAAGCGCGCAGCGCTGCGGGATATGTAGCCATTGGCATAGTTGAGAATGCCGGATTTGGAGTCAGTGATAATTTTGGTGGCTGATGTAGAGAGGAGAGCAAGAGCAATGGATGCCTCTTCTGCCTCTGTGTTGGAATTGGCGATGATTTAGCTGGAGGTTAGAAGCTGTGCTTGATTGTCGGCTACCGCCAGGGCCAGACGGGGGTCTGACGTATATTGCGCTGCGCGCACGTAGACCACCTCATGGTCTTCGCCATAGTGTTTGTGGAGGGTCCGAACCCTTGCTATTCTGCGGTTCCCGTCTCGCTCACGATTCATGTTCTTGGGGACAGGGGTTATGTTGAGGTTAGAGTGGAGGATAGGAAAAAGGGGGACACACTCGGTAGGGTGTGTAATTGGGGGTATTTTTAATTGGGATAACAGAGTGCGGCCAGGTGGGCTTGGTGACTGTGCCAGTGCACGGACCACTAATCAGTTCACTTTCGCTATGCACATGGTTTACTGCGCTTGCGCATGCAGCATCGCAAACAACATCGGAATGCGGACTCACCGATCCTGGAAGCTACGGACCCACTGCCCGGCTCCTACCTGTCGGCAGGCTGCAGTTCCTGCCCAAGCCGCATGGGGCACGCTGGACAGCGGAACTCTCCAGAGCTTGGGCTGCCGCATCATCGTCGACAGCAACAAGTCTACCAGCTATAAAGGAACAAGCACCTTCGGCGCAATCCTGTGGGCTTGGTGACTGTGCCAGTGCACGGACCACTAATCAGTTCACTTTCGCTATGCAGGTTGGTGAACCTTACGTTATGTTTGCAAAAAAAAACGAGTAATTATTGCCTGGTACAGCTGCCGAGCCCACGGTACTGTATTACTATTATTGCTGAATGTGTTGATGTAACGCACTCGCTACTACTCCAAGCTGGAGATATTGAATCTAACCCTGGCCCTTCTAATGACGCCCTTCTCGCGGAATTGCGTAATCTGACTAACGGCCAAGCGCAGGTAATTGCAGAAATACAAGGCTTGAAAGCTCAACTCGGCAATACGGACAAAACAATAGGGAAATTGAACGAACGACTAACAGATCTCGAAAATTATTATCAGGCATTGGTACCACTGCGGAAAGAAATTGAAATCATGCGCATCGGCACAGAGCGCACTGCCTCTCGCATTTCGGAGCTGGAAGCCCGTATGGATGACGCCGAGAACCGTTCGAGGCGAAATAACCTAATCTTCTACGGCATCCCCGACCCCTCCTCCTCGGAAACATTCGCAGAAACAGAGCAGTTGGTCGCAAACCTTTGCCGGGATAATTTACAGCTAACCTTGGAACCAAGGGATATAGAGCGTGCGCATCACCTCGGCCGTCCCTCAGCCGGTCGCTGCCGGCCCATAATAGTAAAGCTTGCGTTACACAAGCCCAAAGCTGCAATATTGTCAAAAGGCCGGATGCTTAAAGGGACAAGTTATGGCATCGGCGAGGATTTCTCGCGCCCAGTCCAAAATGCCCGTAAACAACTAATTGCTTTTGCGAAAAGCAAGAACAAGCCATTTTCCGTCCGTTTCAAAACTCTGTATATGAACCAAAAGCGTTACGTCTTTAACGACAGTACTAACAGCATCAAAGAATTATCATAGCAGACGAAGCACCAAAAAGAGAAAGAAAAGAACCGAGCATATGCTGTCTCTAGCGATGATCTTTCACTTTCTGCAATATACACTAACATCCGCAGTTTTCTTCAAAAACGTGAACGTATATCTAGCATTGTATTGTCCTCTAGCAGTAATCTACTAATACTTACCGAGACGTGTCTCACTGACGACGTGAGCGATACTGAAGTGCTATCGGACCTACCAAACTTTCGTGTGTACCGCAATGACCGTGCATCTACGCGCGGTGGTGCTGTACTGATTGCATTCCACGAACGATTGTCTTGTGCAGTAATCAATGTTCGGTCACAGTTGGAAATATCATGGGTGACTATCCAATCACGCCCACACACCGTACTACTAGGCGTTTGTTACAGACCTCCCCACACTACTTCCGAATTTTGCAGCCAGCTTAACCAAACCATGTGTCAGCTTATTGCTGCTCACCCAAATGCACACATACTACTATTTGGCGATTTTAACTTCCCGCAAATAGACTGGCGCACTGACAATTTGTGTTCTTCGACAGGACTAACCGAAGCCAGGAACTTCCTCGATATCTGCCTCAATTTTAACATGACCCAGCTGGTTTCTGAAGCAACACGTGTTTCACAGGATACATCCAATATCTTAGATCTAATATTAACCAACAACCCCGAAAGTCTTTCGTACATCCATTATCTCAAGGAAATAAGTGACCACAAAGTAATTCATGCTGGCTTTTCTTTTCGACCAACAAAGTGCGAAATGTACAAGAAAACGATACAGTTGATACAAAGGTGATTATGAAGCGATAAATGAGGGCCTTTGCACACTTTTTCCCACATTTGAGACAACTTTCCACCACCATAGTGTTGACGCCAACTGGACACGTTTTAAAGAAAAGCTGAAGGAATTAACCGATAAATTTGTACCTAAAGTAAGTTTCAGAGCCAGTCGTCACAAACCATGGTTTACGAAAACATTAAAAAGGCTTGAAAATAAAAAGAAACGTCTATTCCGGGTTGCAAGGATTAGAGATCAACCAAAAGCATGGGAGAAATATTATGAAGCAGATAAAAACTACCTTTCTGCTCTACATCAAGCAAAGCACTCTTTTTACCACTTAGAATTGCCCGAGCTACTAAAATCTAATCCCAAACAGTTTTGGAAAACACTGAAAGACGACGAACCGCGAGAAATCGCACTCACCAGTGACCTGAACGAAAGGATTACGGACGTGGACTGTGCGAACTTGTTCAACACCACGTTCAGTACTGTATTTTCTGATGAAGGGACCGCACCCCCATGTTTACCTTTGCTTGACTTTCATTGTGACATGCCAGCGATAATTTTTTGTGAAAATGGAATTTCATCCATAATAGAAAATATTAAATTGTCATCTTCTGCTGGAATGGACGAAATTAATACCAAAATCTTGAAAAACACCAAACACAACGTCTCACTTTATCTCACCCTAATTTTTTCACAGTCACTTTCTACAGGAATCATTCCAGACGACTGGAGGACAGGGAAGGTCGTTCCTGTTTTCAAGTCAGGTAGCAGAAATTCCCCACTAAATTACCGCCCTATCTCTCTAACAAGCGCCCCTGCAAAATCATGGAGCATGTGATCTACTCCCACATAATAAATTTCCTTGACAGTAATCACTTTTTCCATCCTTCACAACATGGCTTCCGCAAGGGGTTGTCATGCGAAACACCGCTTGCAGTTTTTCTACACGACATCCACACTAACCTGGATAGTAACATACAGACTGACGCGATCTTTCTTGATTATGATAAAGCGTTTGATAAAGTGCCTCACCAACGATTACTTGCGAAACTCTCCCCGCTAAATTTACATCCTGCTATCTTAGCATGGATTGCAGAATTTCTTACTAATCGATCGCAGTACGTTGTTATAAATAACCACCTATCCACACCGGTTCCAGTAACGTCAGGCGTCCCCCAGGGATCGGTTCTTGGCCCCCTCCTATTCTTAATCTATATCAACGACTTACCTTTGCATGTATCCTGTAATATGCGCATGTTCGCGGTTGACTGTGTTATCTACCGCACCGTACTTAACACTTCGGATCAGATAACCCTACAAAGTGACCTTACTAATATTTCAGAATGGTGTACCACTTGGTTAATGACAGTAAACGTTAACAAATGCAAAAGCATGTCATTCACCCGCAGTCATAACCCTCGGACGTTTGCGCACACAATTAACAATTTCGCTCTTCAATCAACTGACACTTTTAAATACCTCGGTGTCACTGTATCAAACGACCTCAACTGGCATACGCATGTGCATACCATCATTTCAGCTTCTAACAAAACCTTAGGTTTCCTAAAACGTCATTTGCGGAAAGCCCCAAATCACGTAAAATTACTTGCCTACACATCACTTGTACGACCGAAACTAGAATACGCCTCAGCAGTCTGGAATCCGCATCAAGCATATCTCATCGACGCTCTTGAAGCGGTACAAAACCGCGCTGCTCGATTTATCCATTCGTCGTACTCATATGACGTAAGCGTTACGTCACTGAAATCACTATCTGGGCTTCCGGACCTCGTTTTACGTCGGCGCATCGCTTCCCTCTGTCTTTACCACAAATTCTGTTACAGTCCTATCCTTCATCAAGCACCATATATCACGCCTGCAGCGCGCATATCATACCGGACGAGCCACTCGCTGCAAGTTTCACGACCACGCTCACGAACATCAACATTTTTAGCCTCGTTTTCTCTTCGCATGGAGGCAGACTGGAACGGCCTCCCCGCCGCCATTGTCGACATAATCTGCCCATCCATATTTTTACAACATGTTGCTGACCATCTCCGACTACAGTGTACATGATTTTTCCTTATATGTGTTGTTTGTATTTACATACGTGTATGTTGGTCTAGATATATAGGCTTTGATATATGTAAATACATGTGTGAATATACTTGAATATGTATACTATGTATGTGTATATATATGCGTGCTTGAACTTGAACGTTACTTCAATTAGTCTTAATTCGAATCTTGTACCCACCCCTTATGTAATACCCCTGAAATCGGAGGTCTTTAAGGAAAATAAACTGAACTGAACTGAACTGAGCCTCTGAGTTAGACAGATGGGATATTTTTGCCGCAAAGTGGCTTCTCTGAGTACCTCAAAGGTGTTGTGGACACCGAGTTTCAGGAGTAGGTCATTGGATGTGCTAGGAGGAAGGCGTAGAGCTGCTTGCGTGCAACTACATAGGAGCGCGTTTACCCTACCTTTGTCCTTCTGTCGAAGGGGTAGGTAAGGAAGAGCATGTGCGGTGCGGCTTATTATGTAAGCCTGGGTGAGGCAAAGCGTGTTTCCCTCATGTAAGCCAGCCCGGCGCTTCGCTATGCGGCGAATCATTCGGGTGGTCTGTTGAGCGTGTGCTTGGAGAGTCTTTATGACTTCTACGTACGCGCCATGAGAGTGGATAACTAGCCCTAGCAATCGCATTTTGGATACTCGTGGGATAGGGTGGGTAGCAAGCGTGAGGGTGATGGGAGGAACGACTGAATCATGTTGCTTGTGGCGGTAGAGAAACAGCTGCGATTTTGAGGGGGAGCAAGTCAGGCCACGCTCCCGTACATATGTGTCGATGGTGGTTAGTGCCAATTGTAGGTGTTCTATTTCGGCGTCACTGCCTCGGTTTGTCCAGACAGTGATGTCGTCGACTTAGAGGCGATAATGAATGTCGGGGACTTGAGCTAGCGGTTGGGGTAGGTGAAGGAGTGCTATATTGAATAATATAGGGGAAAGGACGGCTCCTTGGGGCGTACCTCGTGTCCCCATTGTAATACCTGGCAGGCGGTGGTCGCCGAAAGTACGTGTGGCTGTGTGGTGGCTGAGGAAGTCTCGGATGTAGTTGTACATCCTGGCGCCGACTCCCAAGGTCGTAAGGTTTTGTAGGATAGCTGAGTGTGTAACGTTGCTGCAGCAAAGTGAAAACGACAACGAAGACAGAAAAACCGCGTTCACCGTGGCGCGAGACTGACGTCATCACACGTGCCGGAGCGGCTTCAGAACGTCGGAAAAAAGGGCTGTCACTGAATAAACGGGCGCAGCGTTGCCGTTCTTGCGTGAGCATTATATTATGCTTCTTGCCGTCCGGCCGGATGCCGTTCCCGCCCGGTAGTAATTGAGTTATAACAGTGGTGACGAGCAACGAACCAGCACCTTGATGACGGCGGACACTCCTGTCATGGCGTACCACGTTCCACAGTTCGACGACGCCAAGGACAAGTGGTCGTCGTACTACATCAGAGTCGAGTCGTACTTCGAGGGTAACGACATCGCCGACGACGCTAAAAAAAGGGCACTTCTCATCTAGGCACTAGATTCGAAGCCTATCGACGTACTGAGTGGGCGTTGTGCCCCGCGGAAGGTGAGTGAGTTCATCTACGCGGAAGCGGTTACCATTCTCGAAGAATTTTACGCACCCCCGCCAAATGAGATAGCCGCAGGCTTCAAGTTATTTACTCACATTCGAAGGGAAGAGGAATCAGCTCAGCAGTTTATCGTGGAGCTTCCACGCCTGGCTGATAAATGCAACTCTGGGACCATGTTGAACCACCTGCTGCGAGACAGGATCGTGTGCGGAATTCGCAGCAGTGACGTGCAGAAGGCACTGCTTTGTCACCCGAAACTGACGTTGCAGGAGGCAGAAAACATCGTGCTTGCAGCGGAGGCTGCACGACAGGGTGTTCAGCTTATGAAGCAGACGGAACCGAAGGAAGAGCCTGAGCTTCACAGACTAGCGGGCGATAGACGGCAGTGCAGGCCGGAAAAACCTGCAGTCAGGCGAGTGGATCGTCTAAAGGCTGTCACCAGTGTGGAAGCCACGAGCACGGTGAGGCGACTTGTGCCTTTATACACGCCAAATATTTCAACTGTAGAAAAAAGGGGCACCTAGCTACCGTGTGTCGACCTAAATGAAAGTGACCGCAGCAGAATGGAAAATGCAGGCTCAATGGAAAATGCCGAAGACGAGCTATTCGCACAGTTGTATACACTAAAGCCGCGACCAACCGCATACAACGGAATCAATGGCCCAGTACGACGCAATTTTTGCTGGGGTGGAGCCGACATCGTGATGGAAATTGACACCGGGTCACCCGTGTGCGTGGTGTCCTGGGACGTCTACTGCCACCATCGCAGAAAGCTAGCCCTGCCTTGAAAATTCCAGTTTGAAGTTGTCATGCTACTTGGGTCCGTTGCCTATAGCCGGGAAGCTAACGCTCCCAGTTTCATACTGCAGCACGACTTTTACGGCGTCACTGACCGTTGTTCGCGTCTCCGGACCGAGCCTGTGCGGCCGTGATCTCATTCAGGCACTAAACAACGAAGGGGCTGCGCTTTTGAGCGTCCAGCATTAAGGAGCAAGGGCTGAACTTCCAAGCGATCTTGTGTAAGTACGAGAACGTGTTTGCACCTGAAATGGGTCAGTTCAAGGTTCCGCCAGCTCATCTATACATGAAGGAGGATGCGGTTCCATAGTTCTTCAAAGCCAGGCCACTTCCATGTGCTATGCGAGAAAGGGTTTCTGACGAGCTGGACAGGCTTGGTAAATCGGGAGTATTGTCCCCGGTGGCTCACTCGGAGTGGACGACGCCGATAGTTCCGGTAATGAAGAAAGCCGGAACAGTTCGCTTGTGTGGCGAATAGAAGCTAACGGTAAATGCCAGCTGCGTGACAGAGCAGTACCCACTCCCGGTAATCAATGACCTTTTTGCTGCACTGCACGAGGGGGACGTTTACAGCACATTGGACCTTCGAGACGCCTAAACCAGGTTCCCCTGGATGAGCAATCAAAGAAACTGACGGTCATTAACACACATCGAGGATTGTTCTGCTTTAATCGCCGGCCGTTTGATGTGTCTTCTGCCCCAGCTATCTTTCAGCGTATAATGGACAGCGTCCTGATCGGGTTGCCGGAAGTCCAGGCGTACTTGGACGACATTCTGGTTGCCGAGAAGGGGAGTGACGGCGGAAAGAACCTCAAAGCAGTTCTCCAGCGCTTTCGAGAGTACGGCGTCAAGCTAAGGAAGGACAAGTGCTCCTTCAGAATGCCTGAGGTTGGCTACAAGATCAATACGGGAGGGCTGCAACCTCTGGAGAAGAACATGGACGCTATCATGAAGGTGCCAACATCCAAGAACGTGAATGAACTGCGTTCCTACTTGGGTGTTCTCACGTATTATAGCAAGTTCCTTCCCTATATGGCCAGTCGGCTATCCCCGCTGTGTGATTTGCTAACGAAAGAACGTCGCTGTAATTGGGCCGTCAACAACGGGAAGCGGTTCAGAAGTAAAAAAAAACGTATTATGCAGTGCCAAAATGCTCACTCACTTGAATCTCTCACTGCCGCTGCGTTTGGAGTGCAATGCGTCACCGAACGGAATCCGGGTGGTACTGTTCTATCGCATGGGCAATGTTTGCAAGCCTATAGGTTTTCGCTCTCGAAGACTTACGAAAGCGGAAAGGAATTATTCTAAACTTCAGCGTGAAGCTTTGGCCCTAGTGTTCGGAGTATCAAAGTTTCGGGACTACCTACTGGGAAGAACATTCACCTTGATCACAGATCACAAGCCGCTGGTGGGTCTATTTCGCGAAGCTCGTCCCACGCCCACCATGGCTGCCGCAAGAATTCAGCGTTGGTCCTTGCTGCTGGGAGCATACCAGTACAAGGTAGAGTACAAACATGGCTCGGACAACCTTAATGCAGACGCACTCAGTCGGCTTCTTCTAGAAACCACCGAGGACACATTACAGGACCTACACGAGTACGTGCACTCGCTGCAGCAGGTCGATGAGACGCTTCTTTCTTCGCAAGCAATGAGACAGTTGACCGAGAAAGATCAAGTACTTAGAAATCTCAGGTCTTACGTGCTTCATGGTTGGCCAAAGGAGCGCAAAGAACCCGATGCGCGGTTGGACCCATTCTTCGCGCGAAAGAGTGAGCTAACCGTTTACAAAGGTCTCATTTACTGGGGTCACAGAGTCGTGGCTCTCGAGGCTGTTCGTGGTGACATGCTGCAATTTCAGCACGAGACGCACCAGGGAATGTCTACAATGAAGGCATTGGCCTCTACGGTCGTGTGGTGGCCCCGCATCGACGGAGCTATCAAACAAATCTGTAGGAATTGTACTACATGCATACAAGCAAGTGCAATGCCACCGGCGAAAATATCAGTAAGCTGGCCACTAACGCACGAGAATCGGTCACGTGTACATTTGGATTATGCTGGTCCAGTGCATAACACCGGGATCCTAGTGGCCTTAGATTCACATTCGAAATGGATCGAAGCAATTCCAGTGCGTCATGCCACAGCGCGATCGACAGTTACATCCTTGCGTGAAATATTCAGCAGGCTGGGCATACCAAGAACCATTGTAACTGACAACGGAACTCAGTTCACGTTAGAGACTTTCACGAAGTTTCTGACAGCAAATAACATAAAGCACTTTCGTTCGGCACCGTATCACTCCCCATCGAACGGGCTTGCTGAACGCGCCGCGCGGACGCTGAAAGATGGCCTCAAGAAGGTTTGGTCAGGTGACTTGGCTGAGCAATTGGCTAAACTGCTCTTTAGCTATCGTAGAACGCCCCTGGATGATGGAAGATCACCGTCTCAACGTCTTTTGGGCTATCATATCTGTTCTCGGTCAGACACATGCCTTCCAGCGCCCCTCACCTTTCCTATCTGTCCACAGGCAGATCAAGGAAGCAAGCTGAACTCGGGCACTCCTGTTTCGGCTCGCACCATCGGAGACGGAGAGGTGGCTGCCAGCCACAATAAAAGAAACAAGAGGATCCCGAATGATCACCGTTGAAACGGCAGAAGGCGAGCTTCAGCGTCGCATGGATCATGTCCGTCCTCGATACTGTTCTGTGCCGGCACAACCATCGCAAGACCACAGGCAGATCAAGGAAGCAAGCTGAACTCGGGCACTCCTGTTTCGGCTCGCAACATCGGAGACGGAGAGAGGTGGCTGCCAGCCACAGTAAAAGAAACAAGAGGATCCCGATTGATCACCGTTGAAACGGCAGAAGGCGAGCTTCAGCGTCACATGGATCATGTCCGTCCTCGTTACAGTCCTGTGCCGGCACAACCATTGCACAAATCAACCAGCTGGTGTGCCGATGCTACCAGAAGAGGCTGGACCAGCTTCGCTTCGTAGATCGACCCGCATAAGAAAATTCGTACAACGGTACTCACCTTAAGGAGGGAAGAGTTCTGCAATGTGAAAACGACAACGAAGACAGAAAAACCGCGTTCGCCGAGGCACAAGACTGACGTCATCACACGCGCCGGAGCGGCTTCAGAAAGTCGGAAAAAAGGGCTGTCACTGAATAAACGGGCGCAGTGTCCCCGCTCGTGTGTGAGCGTTATTATGCTTCTGGCCATCCGGGCGGATGCCATTCCCACCCGGTAGCAGTCTCACCAGTCGAGTTATAACAGTTGTCAAATGCCTTAGTAAGATCCACACCTAGGATAGCATTGGTGTCGCTGGTTTGGGAATCTAGAATGTGACGTTTTAGCTGTAGGAAGACGTCCTGTATTGAAATCCCAGGACTGAATTCAAACTTGCAGGTGGGCGTCAGATAATTGCTTTCTAGGTAGCGGCAGAGCCTGGTCTGGAGTACGTGTTCCATCAGTTTGCCCACAGAAGATGTCTAAGAGATGGGTCTAAGGTTAGCGGTGAGCAGAGGTTTTCCAGGTTTAGGAATGAAAACGACTTTCGCCTCTTTCCATTGCGATGGGAGGGTGCCCATTTGCGAGAACCCGTTAGAGTATTCGGTAAGGGCCGCAATAGATTCGGCGCCAAGACTCCGGAGTGCCTTGTTATGTACCCCCTGTGCACCGGGGGTTGAGGACGCATTAAGTCTCTGGAGTTCAGCCTGAACTTCTGCTTCGGTAATCGGTTGGTCGAGCAAGTCGTCAGGGGGGCCTGCATAGTCGGGGTGTGCTGAATGAGGGTGTATGAGGAAGTACAGATTTTGAAATTCTTGGAGGAGTTCCAAAGAAGGTGTATCGGAAGTATGTAGGAGTTTGGTGAGGTTGTGTCTTTGTGTAGTCTTAGACTGTCTGGAGTCTATCAAGTGTCTAAAGAGGTTCCAGGTCTGAGGTAAGCTCATATTGCCGTCTAGCTTGTTGCATAGTGACTTCCAGTTGTGTCCCGAAAGAGTCGTTGCGTGCGTCTCTCTCTCTTTCTTGAGATGGGTGAGGTGGCACCTAAATGTCTGGTTCCAACGCTGTCTTTGCCAGCGTCGTTCTAGGCCTCCTTTAGCTTTACATAAATGTAGGAGGCGGGAGTCAACTGTGTCGCTGGGGTAGTCCTCTCATAGAGGACGAGTTACGAATCGGACATCCCTTTATAGTTGTTTGGACCATTCGGTGATGTCCTTGATGGGGGCTGAGGTGCGGGTTGCTCTACATGATCGTAAACAATCGCACTTCGTGAAAGTGGAGCCTCTCGAAGGTCTGCAGGTTAGTTGAATGTTTAAGATAATTTCGATGATGTAATGGTCACTACCCAAATTCTCTTGTGTGTTGCACCATGTGGCGCGAGGGAGGCGATGTGCGCACGTAAGGTCTGGCGTACACACAGCACTTTACCACCCTTAAGGGTGTAAATCAGTTTGTTGCCAGACGAACACCCTAAGGGTGCTGATTGTCTACACCCTACAGTTGGGGTACAGTTATGCACCCTAGAGGAAGGGTGTCCAGCAAAATAAATTTAGGGAGCAAGGGTGCTAGTCCACATTAACACCTATATATGTGGGTGTTGGAAGGGTGTACACCCTTTTATTTCTGGTGTGTATGGAAGGCAGGTTCGGCAGTGCACGCCTTCAATTACTACTATGTACAGTGATCCACACGTAACTCTCGCGTGTGCCAGAAGGTTCAAGTTCGGCTACCAAACGCACCGTCCATCAGCCGGCCTTGAAGCTTCGATGGGCATACACAACCCCTATACGTGTGGATCGCATTACATATTAGTAATTCATGGTGCATTGTATATTGCAAAACCTGTCTTCGCTGCACAAATACAACCTAGCATATTTGACACTTTTGAGCATGTATATCAACACCAACGGTTACCATGATTACCAGATCCACATAACATGCAACACAGACTGGTAAGATATATGCTGCATTTTCAAGAAAAATGTAAACATATTTATTGCATTCTATGATACAGAGTACAAGAGTTACATAAATCACATGAAATCTAAACATGCACAATCACCAAACACATTGATAAGTACAATGAGATGTACATTTTCCACAAAGGTATCTAAAATATATGTATTGATCAAATCTGTTCTTACTAGAGAAGAAACTATGTATCGCGGCATTGAAAGAGCCTGAATTGACCTCGCAGTGTTTTGAGCCACATACAGAAATAAATGTTCAGTATTAAGCTCCAATGAACGAAAATTCAAGTTCTTGCTTGAAAAGAAAAAGGATATTGCCAAGGTGGATTAGGTAAGTAAATGAAATGCAGAGCAAACGCACAAGACACCTGTTATTTTGCGCACTAATGTAGTCTCAAAGCATCCTGAAAAGTTTGGAAAGTCGATGTAAAGCATAACTGGCCAACATTTTTCAGACTGAAACAATACTTTCCAAGCATAGACATGCTTTAAGTAAGGTTTAAGCCAGGAGCATTATTGCTAATTTTCTCTTCCAACAAGATTACTTGAGCACGAAAAATATGTCGAATTTTTCAGTGCCTACATAGTTTTCCTCTTTTGTGAAACGAGAGTTCTCTGGGCTAAAGGTGCTGTGTAACAGATTTTCTAACTACAATTCCACTTCCTACAAATTTTTGTTTTGTAACCCGAAGGCACTGGTCTGTTATACAAAATGTAATTTGAAAATAGGTTCTTTTCTTATTATTATTCAAAAGACTGAATATTCCACTGTCACTACTGTTTGAGTGCAATGTGCAGTAGGAGGCCTGATAAAAACAAACCACTGTTGATTAAACGATTTCACTGAGCACAAAAGGTGGACAGTGTTTCAAGGTACATAGTAAATTTCAAAATTATTTGCACTTAGATGCCTAATACAAGATTAGGGCCCCCGCAGGGGCGTCTGCGTAAGCAGGCGTTTGGTGTGTTGCGACACCACGTACCCGAGCACACGAGGGTTGGACCCTCCTGCGTGTAGCCGTGCGCGGCTTAGCCGTGTCCGGGGAAAAGGGGATCCTGGGGGATGAGCCAATGCCGGGTGTTTGGACCTTTACGGCCCCTCGGCGGCGGCAACACACCCCTTTGGCCTCGGCTTCACGTAGACGGCACCCCCGGACTGACCCACCCGGGGGAATTTGGCAGTCGCCTTTTCCTGTCTCTCCCTCCTTCAATCTTCGTCTTTATCTCTCACTTTTGACCGTTCCTGTCTCCTTTTCTCTTCTGTTTACTTCCTTTCTCCTGGCGGCGAGGGTTAACCCTGTGTGGCTATCCAACCTTGGGTACACCATATTCGGTTATAGTGACGGCGTACGACTGGCGTCGTGCAGTCTTGTATGCAAGCTCTGCCGCGTCCCCTCGTTGGGCTCCGTGGTGGGTGGTCGGCGCTGTTGCCGAATGTATATATTTCTTCATGGAAACTTCTTTCCCCTCCCTTGTTGATCGCCCTCAGAAACGAGGGCGCACCGAAGATGTCTTTAAGTTTTTTGGACGCCAAACCCAGAATTTTCCCCGCTTCCACGTTGTTCATTCTGAAAAGCCAAACAAAGCAGTGCGAAACATTTCACCATTCCTTGTTTCAAAGTCCCTGACTGATGTTTTTGGTCCAGGTTATAAGGTATCGAGGATGACAAGCGGCGACCTCCTCTTGGAGCTCCGCGATTTAAAACAATATGAGAAACTACCGCAACTAGTGTCATTACAGTAACCCCGCACCGTACAATGAACACCACCCGTGGTGTTGTGTCAGATGATGATTTGATTGACCTGACTGAGGCGGAGCTCCTGGAGGGCTTCAGCGAACAAAATGTGATCAACGTCAGAAGAATTGAGGTGAGGCGGGATGGTAAAGAGATTCAGACGAAGCACCTGATAATTACTTTTGGATCAAGTATCTTGCCCGAGTCAATCGAGGCCGGGTACATCAAGCTCCGTGTTAGGCCGTACGTGCCAAACCCACTCCGTTGTTTCAAATGCCAGCGCTTCAGCCACAGCTCGCAGAGCTGCCGAGGCCGCCAGACTTGTGCTAAATGTAGTGCCCAAGAACACACCTCTGAAGCTTGTGAGAACGCTTTCCACTGTGTAAACTGTGACGGCGATCACGCCGCGTACTCGCGGTCGTGCCCCTCATGGAAGAAGGAAAAAGAAATCGTAACGATCAAAGTAAAAGAGAATATATCCTTCAAAGAGGCACGCAGGCGGGTAGCGTACCTGCCAAGGAAAAGCTTTGCCGAAGTGGCACGTCAGGGGGCAGCGTCACAACGGCCTCCGGTGGCTGTCCGGCCCACAGGCAGTGAGTCGGCAGTTACGCCATCTGCCCCCGCGGCGGGTGCAGCTAGCGCTGCTCCGCCTACTCAGCGAACGGGGCCATCGACCCCGAAGGTGGGCGCAGCCGAGGCTGCCCCAACCTCCCCGGCCCTTTCCAGCGCTGGCAACAGCCGGCGCAGCCAAATCCCCCAGGGAGCCCCATCGACCTCCGGGCTGGTGGGCGCAGAGGTCTTGCCCTCCAAGGCAGGACCCTCGCTGGTAAATTCTCGCTCCCAAGAGCATGTGTCCGGCACCTCACAAGAGGCAATGGACACTACACCTATCCTCAAGGCGCACCAAGCGCCTAAGGAGCGGCGAGGCTCACTCGAACGCTCCAGAAAGGGCAGAACGCCCGTTACAGGGCCTCGTAAGAGCTCCGTAACCTAAGGCATCACCTCCGTTTCCATACACACAGCACTTACTTACTTTCAATATGGATACACAAATTATTCAATGGAACGTTAGAGGTCTTCTTAGGAACCTTGATGATGTGCAAGAGATTATACACAAACACAATCCAAAAGTGCTGTGTCTACAGGAAACACACCTAAAATCACAACACACAAACTTTCTCCGACATCATCTTACTTTTCGCAAAGATCGCGATGATTCAATGGCATCATCGGGAGGTGTTGCAATTGTAATCCAAAAGAGCATAGCATGTCAACATTTACAGCTACGAACGGCCCTTGAAGCAATGGCGGTTCGAGTTGTTTTGCTAAACAAACTTATCACTATTTGCTCGATTTATATACCCCCACACTACAAACTAAGCAAACATGAATTTCAGTCCTTCATAGATGAATTGCCAGAACCTTATGTTGTACTTGGGGATTTCAATGCGCACAACTGCCTGTGGGGCGACTCTCGTATAGATGCGCGAGGTCGTCTTGTTGAACAGTTCCTTTTTTCTTCTGGTGCGTGCCTTCTGAATAAGAAAAAACCCACATATTACTGTCTTGCAAACAATACCTTTTCTTCAATTGATCTGAGCATAGTTTCCCCGTCCATACTGCCTGAACTCGAATGGGCAGTCACGAACAATCCTTACGGAAGCGACCACCTCCCCATACTACTAAGAACACTTAAAGAAAACGAATATCCACCACAGGCTCCTAGGTGGAAGATTGACACAGCAGATTGGGAGAAATTCCGAAAGTTGTCTAGTATATCATGGGATGATATGCCCTCGTTAGAAATTGATGCTGCTGTGCAGTATTTTACAGCCGTGATAATAGATGCCGCATCTAAATGCATACGTGACGTAAGTGGCTCGGCATGCAAACGGCATGTCCCGTGGTGGAACGATGAATGCAGAATCGCTCGTAGGAATCAGAACAAAGCGTGGGGGCTGCTACGCGCCTCCCCCACTGCGGAGAATCTTATCAATTTTAGAAAAGTAAAATCCCAAGGCAGGCGAACCCGCCGACAGGCGAGAAAAGAGAGTTGGCAGAAGTTTTTATCCGGTATCAACTCCTATACAGATGAGGCCAAAGCCTGGAACAGGGTTAATAGGATTAAAGGGCGGCAAACATATTCACTCCCTCTGGTAAATACACAGGGCGACACACTGCAAGATCAGGCAGACTCACTTGCGGAGCACTTTGAGAGTGTATGAAGTTCAAACCATTATTCGCAATCTTTCCTGAAATATAAACAAATACAAGAATGCAAGCCACTCATCAGAAAATGCCGACAGAATGAACCGTACAATTGTCCTTTTAGTGCTGCCGAGTTGAAAGCTGCCTTGAGCGCATGCAAGAGCTCCGCACCAGGATCTGATAGAATCATGTATGAAATGCACAAAAACTTACAATATAACACACAAGTTACACTACTCACACTTTTCAACACCATCTGGGATGCAGGGTACCTTCCAACCGCATGGAAGGAAGCCACTGTGGTCCCTGTTTTGAAACAAGGCAAAGACCCTTCCTCAGTGACAAGCTACCGTCCGATAGCACTCACAAGTTGCATTTGTAAGGTGTTTGAAAAAATGATAAATCGGCGACTCATTCATTTCCTTGAACAGAGCGAAATCCTTGACCCTTATCAGTGCGGCTTCCGAGAAGGGCGCTCCACAACTGACCATCTTGTACGTGCAGAAGCAAATATCCGGGACGCATTTGTACATAAACAGTTTTTGTTATCCATATTCCTCGATATGGAGAAGGCGTACGATACAACGTGGCGTTACGGAATTTTAAGAGACTTGTCAGAAATGGGCATCCATGGGAATATGCTAAACCTAATAGAAAGCTATCTGTCCGATCGTACCTTCCGGGTAAAAGTCGGCAATGAACTTTCGCGTCCATTTACGCAAGAAACGGGTGTTCCCCAAGGAGGCGTGCTGAGCTGCACGCTCTTCATGGTGAAGATGAACACGCTTCGCGCTTCATTACCACCGGCCATTTTTTACTCTGTTTACGTGGACGACATTCAGATAGCTTTCAAATCCTGTAACCTCGCAGCGTGCGAGAGACAGGTACAGCATGGCCTGAACAAAGTTTCAATGTGGGCAGACAAGAATGGATTTAAGATCAATCCTAACAAAAGCTTTTGCGTTCTTTTTACAAGAAAGAGCGGAATGATCCCAGATCCTTGTCTAGAACTGGGTGGACAACAAATACCTGTAAACAAAGAGCACAAATTTCTAGGTGTTTTACTTGACTACAGACTCACTTTCGTCCCCCACATTAAACAACTTAAAGAAAAATGTGTAAAAACGATGAACATAATGAAACTTCTATCCCAGACTACATGGGGTAGTGACAGGAAGTGTTTTTTGAAACTCTATAAAAGCCTCGTTCGGTCACGACTAGACTATGGTGCCGCGATTTATCACTCTGCCGCCCCGAGCGCGCTAAATATGCTAGACCCAGTCCACCATCTAGGAATCCGACTGGCCACTGGCGCTTTCAGAACGAGTCCCATACAAAGCTTATATGCAGAATCGAATGAGTGGTCGCTTCATCTCCAGAGAACATATATCAGCCAAACATATTTTGTAAAAGCCCACTCTGATCCTCAATATCCGTGTTATACTACCGTTAACGAGGTGGCATATGCTACACTCTTTCAAAATCGTCCCTCCGTAAGACAGCCTTTCTCGCTACGAGTGAGGGAGCTTAGTCATGAAATGCATGTCCCACTCCTGGAGCTTCGCCTAATGCATCCAGCCAAGCTGCTACCTCCTTGGGAGTGGCAGCTGATACAATGCGATATATCTTTTATGCAAATTACAAAACACGGTCCAGAGATTGAAATCCCAATGCATTTCCGGGAACTCCAGCACAAATACTCCTGCACGGAGTTCTACACAGACGCATCGAAGTCACACGACGGGGTGTCCTATGCAGCCGTCGGTCTATCCTTCTCGGAATCCGACGTACTGCATCCGGAAACTAGTATCTTTACGGCTGAGGCCTACGCACTGCTGTCGACCGTAAAGCATATAAATAAATCACAACTCCAGAAATCAGTTATGTATACCGACTCCCTCAGTGTTGTGAAGGCCTTGATGTCTTTCTGTAATCACAAAAATCCAGTATTTAATGAACTCTACTCCGCACTGTGTAAAGCATATATATCTAACCAACATGTGATTATATGCTGGGTGCCTGGACATAGGGGCATCGAGGGAAACGTTCTAGCCGACCAGATGGCCACATCAATTTAATTGCATGCAGTTAATCCTAATGCTTCGGTTCCTGTCACAGACCTGAAGCCTTTCTTAAGAAGGAAGCTACGAAACCACTGGCAACGCATGTAGGACGAAGAAATAAATAATAAACTGCATGTAATAAAGCCACAATTAGGTTTCTGGCCTCCTGTAACAAAATCACGCTGGACAGATGTCCTATTCTGTCGTCTAAGAATAGGACACACTTTTGGCACGCATAACTTTTTACTTACTGGAAATGAGCCCCCAACCTGTGGGAGATGCGGGGAGTGGCTGACCGTCCTCCACGTCCTACTGGAGTGTCGGGAAGCCGAACCCGAAAGAAAAAAAACATTTTCTCTTAGCATACAGGCACCACATCCCCCTTCATCCTGTTATGTTACTTGGTCCAGAACCACTCTTTGACACCAACGCCGTCTTAGGTTTTTTGAAAGATGTTGTGTTGCATGTTATTAGCCCCACACGTTCGTAGCGCTTCCTCTCTTCAGAGGATTCCGCTGCGATAATTATCTTGAATAAGCACATGCCTCTAGGCCCTTGTGGTTCAAGGGCGCTGGCGAGGCTGTAGTCCTGTAAGCAATTTAACGTCTCGCATATTTTAAACAATGCATCATTCTTTTACGATGGATTTTAATCTTCATAGTCTTCGTCATTAATCATCGCCATAATTTTATAGCACGTAGATTTTACGCACTTTACAGCGACTATTTTTAGGCCACTTTACAGCCAAGTCACATGTTCCATAATACATCATTAACACTACCATTTGTCATGGCGCTCTTTGGCGAAACCTGGCCCTTGCGCCACAAAACACCACACATCATCATCATCAAGATTAGGGCTGCTGTAGTATGTGAGTATGCAAATTAGCAAATATTGTTTATTAAATCAGCCATACTCTGGTTACTAAAAGAACATAGCACAGGCAGTCATGCTTAAGTTCAAGGTGAATATCACACTGTTACCTTTGTCAGCAAGAAATGGTCGTATCAAACATTATAAATATACTGAACACGGGTAGTTTCTTGGGATAGTTGGCAATTCATGATAAAAAATGACGTACAGCGCGAAGGACAAGGACTGCGAGAGACGACGTACACTGCTCTGACTTCCAATAATATTTTATTCCGTTGCCACATTGTGTGCATATATGTATATACAAGAGCAGGTAGGTGCCTAAATAACCTTTTAAGGAAACACTATAACAATGCCCATAACACTGTTCAAGGCCACTTGGGCATCCATTGCCTGGACTGTGGCTGCATGCCCCTCTTTGAAGATACGGAAGTTTTACCAAGACACAGCTCACCCGGTAAATTATTGAAGCTGAATTCACCAGAAAACTGGGTAGTGTGTGCGTTAGTGCCCCGTAAATTACGCTGACCCCAAGTGAAGTCTTGTATCTCAACAGATGGAAATTGTGATGTTTATTTTTTTCAAGTGACCATGTTCTTAGCACAATTTTTCGCTGTTAGAACAGCCCTTGTGACTGCCTTTCGTTTTCTGCGCATGGCCCCTCTTGCATATATACACACGATGTGACAATGCAATAAAATAATGTTGGAAGCCAGCGCAGTCAGCTATGTCGTCTCTCGCAGTCCTTCTCCTTCGTGCTGTGCGTCATGTTTTTTATCATGCTGAACAGTGTATATTAATTGATTCAAAATTAGAAAAAATATAGTACACACTTGAGCTGCAAGAATGCAATCTATGCAGCAAATGGCGTTTAGCATTCAAAAAGAAAAAAAAAGAATACTGTTCACGGTTAACCATGAGATGCAGGGACTCCATTCTCTCAGCATCTTGACCAATAAGTGCAGCGGATGGCATCGCTGGAATCTTGCATCCTGCATTAGCAAAATAAGAGAATCATGAGAGTTCAGCCTGTGCAATTGCGCATGCACACTGCGGAAAATTTGATAAGGCAACAAGCTCCCGAAAGTAACAAACTTAATTAATGTGACGGCACAATGCACAGCTCAGGCAACTGGGCAAGTCAAGTGAAAGGTAGGATAAGTTTCTATTTTGCAAATTTAGGAATTGCGTGTTACTGTGAACACTAAACCACTACGTCATTGTGAATACAACATGGCACATACAGCAGCAAAAGCAAATTAATGTACAGTAGCCTTTCCACCATAGAAAATAAGTGTGAACAAAATTTAAAGACACTACCAATGACACCTCTCAACAACATACATTTGTGCAAGAGTGTGTATGTGACCTTAATATAAAATTTACATTACAAAGTCTGCAATATTTCTGTGCATTACACTTTATAAGTACTGCAGCTGACAACCTTACAGGATATAGCACATTATAACTGAGATGCACAAGACGTGAAAAAATAATTGTTTTAACACATTATTACACTAGGAGACAAAGCGTACTGTTTTACAGAGTGCACACAAAATGAAAATGAGGAAACCTCCACTGGCATTCCCATTTGCCCTGCAATAATACATGCATCCAACTCAACGATCGCCAACTCTCCGATGCAGTTTATTAGACCCTTTCTGTATCTTAAAATTTATTGTGTATTTCTTATTTACTAATTCAGTAAGAATTGGCACTTCGGCATACTTTCCTGAAAAATTTAGCACGTGTTGTCAACTATTTTCCTTAGAGCAAGCCCCCTCCTTTCAATGCGTTAGCTTGGCAATACGCTCACAAGTAGTATTCCCTTATTTAAACTTATGATCCTTACTTAAGCTCCCAATTTCTACTTCATGCTCTAAACTGTGATGCCCCTCCTACGCAGTTTGTGGTAATCTGTGACTATTGACATAATCCTTCTTTCTGTAGCCTAACTAGAGCCTGAAATTTGTTGTCTCCTAAAACAATCATCTTTACCGCCCAAAACATATTGCACGGTTACCGCTCACAGTTAGGAGGGGAGTTTGTATATAAGTGTTCACATATTCAATGAACCTCAGAGCCACAACCATTTTTAATGCTGTGTTGCCACTACCCACGTGAGTCGCAATGGTTGTAAATTGGCTATTGGCTACCCGCCCTCTCTCGCTTAAAAGTATGTTTTGCCCCTTGGCAAATGACCACAAGCATTGCATTTGATTAAATAATTGCTCCTATGCATGTTTTTTTTTCTCCTTCGTAATGGCTAGGTTCAACATGGTCAAGTTGTCTGGAAACTGTCAAGCCCCAACCAATACATAGTTTCAAAATTATGAAACATTCATTTTTCAAGACTTTTCCAAAATTAAGCATTCGACAAATTTTCATGATGCAAAGGAGGATAGGTTGTAGAGACAATGATAGGCCTGCTATATCTGCAAACCTGTGTGAAATGAAAGATGCTTGCAATTTTAATTAAAAAATTAAATTATGGGGTTTTACGTGCGAAACCCACTTTCTGATTATGAGGCACGCCATAGTGGAGGACTCCGGAAATTTCGACCACCTGGGGTTCTTTAACGTGCACCTAAATCTAAGTACACGGGTGTTTTCGCATTTCGCCCCCATCGAAATGCGGCCGCTGTGGCCGGGATTCGATCCCGCGACCTCGTGCTCAGCAGCCTAACACCATAGCCACTGAGCGACCACGGCGGGTGCTTGCAATTTTCATGAGCAGCTAGCTCAGTACAAGAAATAGGTGCATTGCATGCGGAAATGTTTTTTAACGCCGACGAGAGGTCCTGGTTTCTTGTAATTTCTTCAAATACCTTGCAGTCTAGATTGCAATCTGGCACATTTTGATTTTGATATGATGTGTTCAAAATAAATACAGCTCAGCGTTTATGGCTTTGAGAATTATATGGGAATAAATTAAAGGTAGAAGAGCGTAATGCAATGTGCAACTAAAAAGCTCATTGCAGAGAGTAAACAACTATTCCTTTCCTGCAAATAAATTGGTAGCAGGAAGGTCATACAAAATTAGCACTGAATGCACAATAAAGAATTTAATGCTGCAATGCCCCATTCGGTGAATATTGTTGCACAAAGAAAATCGTCATTATTAAAGGCCATAAAGAAAATGCAAGTGTATACTTTGGATCAGCAGTCATACCTGCAGTATGCAGTGTACCATCGGCAATATTTAAAACCCCACCCAACTGCACATGATATCAAGCTGAGGCCGCCAAGGAGCCTCAGAGTTTTAAATTATAACTTGACTTATTATATTACATTATACACCTATATCTACTTACAATGTTGTCTTCCAAACTGCTTCCAAGAAGATATCAACCATCTGTCTGAAGGCGAATGCAAGTGGCTTGCTCTTGATGGAGGGCACCAAGGCTGGGCATTGTGAAACTGCTGCTATCATCGGCATGACCTGCGAGAAACGACGCTCTAAGTTCAAGATAAGCAAATGCTATTAGAACAAAAGACAAGATCACTGGCAATGAGCCTCGTTTTGGTTTGCATGAGAAAAGCCAAAAATATGGACTTCGTGCTGCTTACAGAAAAAGAAGTAAATGTCCTTCCAGATGTTGCAGTCATGCATTAAGATTGTCACACAGCTGCATGTCTGTATGTTCATATACTGCTGTCGCTACTGTGCCAGCATGCTTTACATAGCTTTTTATTTCAAGGTATATTGATTATGGTGTTTTCTTGCCAATTTTTGGCAAACAGCGCCAGCAAAGAAGTAGCTCATTTACACACGTGCTCCCTTGTGAGGAGCGAATTCACACACACACGCACATGCATGCGCGCACGCACACACACAACACACACACACACACAAGCCTCTGCCACATGAGCAGCTTCCCACGCTTGACACACTCCACTTTTTACCCTTTGACACTCCTACTGATAAGGCATTAAAAAGCCTCTGTGACCAACCCCAAACTCCTCAACCTACACTTCCAGCTTATACACTTTCTCGAGAGCCAGGACAAGCCTTCTAGCTCCCCCAGTGCTCCAAACTGCAATTACGAATTTCAATAGGGCTATAGGCGACAGCTGTCGAAGGGCATGCAGACTACCCGGAAAGACCTAAAGCTTCAATATGATACCTCTAAAGCATCACACTTCAAATTTTCAAAAAACATTAAAGCTCCTGAAGACAATTGCTATATACGTAGAACGTTTCGAATAACCTGCCATTAACCATTTCAGCGGTTGTCTGCATCAACGGAAATGTGTGCGAACGGGAAACCCACGTCTTTAAGATCAGAATTAGTGTGATGGCGAAACACACTACCAGATTTCTTAATCATTTATTTATGCTCTGGATGTAACGTCCCTTTTACAATAACAATCAAGGATATCGATTCATCAGGGCGTGGGTGGGAAAAAGGACGAAGTGTATACATACATAGTTTTCACGCGACGTCACACCGTCGTCTGCTAGCGCTCGTCCGCCATGTTGGTGTACTGTAACTGATGCGCGCGAATTTTTCTGCGGTCTTTCAGCGTTGATTTTGCAATTTGCGAACTATCGCGTACTAAATGACGGTGGCGGGCAGTCTGAAGGAATTCTGCCCTTCATATTTTGCCGAGCTAGTGGGTCCGACGCGTGCTCGCCACTAAGCAAAAGTAATCATGTGTGACCGCATTGATCCGTACAAGTTTTGCGCCGGGACCGACACGACGACGGACGTCGGCTTGCTGCCGGTTACGACGCATGCTGACATTGTAAATTATTTGGTGCTGTGGACGAACCACGTATCGCTTACTGAAATGAAAGCGTACAAGTCTCTCGAGGTTCACAACTACTTCACAAGTGGCCGGGTGAGCGGCGTGACAGCAATGCGGCTACCGTCCAAGCGCGACATCATGTTGAGCGAGGTAAGGTTGCAATCATTTTAAAAACATACTTGTAAATCCGTACCGCTGGAATAACACTGTTAACAGAATACCCACTTGTGTGACCTAGTTCCTTTGCTGTTAACTGCGGCACCGTGAGCTTCTCCCTGCCCCAAGTGCTTGACGCTGCTGGGCATTGTTTACGACGCAAAATTCTTTATTTCGCTGTTCGCTTACCTAAATACGGCCTTGCGAGACTCTGGTTAAATGCAGGCGTAAAAAGTAGAGCCCACTGCTATAGCAGTTCACTCCTTTTTGCGCTAATAAAACCAGAGTTACTACGGCACAGTGGGCAGCAAGGTGCCAGACGGAGCTTAAAATGGAAATTCTCGCTGTTCCAATAATCGGCTAAAACTAAAGGCCACACGGGCTCAGTGTACACATTTTAAGAAGCAAAGCAAATAAATGCTTACATTTAGTCATTCCTAAGCGTAAATGAATCCATTCTAATACAGGTCGGCCACTCCCTGCGCTTGCGAGAAGCTCCATTGAAATCTTGGATACTGGTCGACAGCGACGGAAGCATATGCACAGCATACTGTACCTGCACGGCTGGCCCAGGTGAAGCCTGTTCCCATATTGGTGCAACACTTTTCGCAATGGAGACAGCGGTGTGCATCAGAGAGTCCAAGACGTGTACACAAAAGACAAATGTTTGGCTCCCCGCACATCGCTCTGACACAAAGTACAAGAGACTCAAAGACATTTGCTTCGCATCATCGAAAAAAAAAAGAAAAGAATCCTGGATGCCATTCCTGAGAGACCATTTGACAAACAGCAACAAGTCGATATACAGCCATCAGCTTTGCCACCTCCAACAGTTGAAGAGCTTAGAACATTTTATTCGAACATTGATGATGGAGGAGTCCCACCATCAATATTTATGATCCTGCCAGAGTACAGTGACAGATTTGTACCACCCAAAAGCAGTGAGCCTCCCAACCTCCGGCAGCTGTCATGTCACGAAGCACAGTCTGAGAACCTGCCAGAAATCCTCTCTCATGTCAAAAACATGCTCCCTCAACTGGCCATCACCGAAGAAATGGTGCGTCACGTAGAAGAGGTGACAAGGCAGCAATCGAAATTTCCAGCGTGGTTTAAATATCGTGCTGCACGGATCACAGCTTCCGTGATGAAGAGCGCATGTGGTACCACTATAACTCAGCCCTCAGCGAGCTTGCTGAAAAAGATATGCTATCCCGAACTGCAGCAGTTTTCAACAGCAGCCACATGGTGGGGTATTGATCATGAAGCAGATGCCATTGCAGAATATGCAGCTGAGATGAAAAAACACCACTCTGATTTCCAGCACAACAAGACGGGCGTTTTCTTGAGCACTAAGTACCCATACCTAGCAGCCAGTCCCGACAGTTCAGTAACATGCACATGTTGCGGAAGCGTACTCGTCGAAGTTAAGTGTCCACATTCAGCAGCTCATACCATAGTAGAGCAAGTAGCTGTAAACAATGCTGACTTCTGCCTCGAAGTAGTGAGCGGGAAGCTGCACCTGAAGCACAGCCACACCTATTATTACCAAATTCAAACACAGTTGGCAGTGTGCGATCTTCCGTACTGTGATTTCGTGGTATGGACCCCACTATCTATGCATGTCGAGAAAATACAGCGGGACAATATTTTTTTCGACAACATCAATGCAACAGCTTCCAATTTTTTTACTAAGGCAATCTTGCCTGAGCTGTTTGCAGGATATTTCACAAAGAAGAAGAGCATGCATTCTTCAGCTAGAGCAGGTACATTTTGCTATTGTCAAGGACCAGAGCAAGGAAGAACGCTTGCATGCGATGGCAACAACTGTAAATACGGCTGGTTCCACTACAGCTGTATTGGAAGAAAGCGGGCACCCAAGCAAAAACAGTGATTTTGCGACGATTGCGTAAGCTCGAACAGCAGCGAACAGTGATTTACTCGCTGTAGCCAAAATCCTGCTCTTCACTTGTGCAGAACATACCCCTGCAGGACTGACATTTTTGTTATGTATCTAGGACTTGCGTGGTTTGCAAGGTGCACAATTTACTTAACCGTGCCTTATGCTTGAGTAAAACTATCTTATACACAGCGCACACTCTAGTCAAAAGAAATGCCACATTTAAGACATTCTACAGCGTCCTCTCTTCGCATAGTCATTTTGCTTGAGCAGAGGGATGCTTTCATGTTTCTGTACTTGTGCTAACTAGGTGCTGCACTCATTGTACTTTAGTCTGATTTAATAGAATTTTTAATTTGTGTGTTCTGATTTTGTAATATGTGCATCCAGGGATGCTACTAGGTTTCTGCATTCATGTACATTAAGACTTGTGGTGATCTTATTCTCGTCTAATTATTAGAACTTTCAACTTGTGCTTCGAGTCATATTATGACAGTCATTAAAGAATAGTCCTTTTTACCTTAAGTCAACTGTCAAGTTTTACATGCCCCAACAAGCTATTATGAGCCACGCTGTAGCGTAGCGCATTAATTTTGACCACTAGGTGTTCTTTAACTTGCACAACAAAGCACGGTATAAAGGTATTTTTGCTTCTTGTCCCCATCTAATCTGGCCGTGGCTGGCCAGGATTCGATTCAGCATCCTCGGACTTAGCAAGGTAACGACACTATGCCACCACTGCGGGTTACTTTTATCAAATAATGTACAAAGCCTACTACTGTAATAGATTTATTTAGGTCATTGGATAGATGTATACATACTTGTTTTATTGCATTATACTGTGCAAATAAACCACTTTGTAATGCAAATTATTTACATGTGAACAATGCTGCATGATGAACATACATGCTTGGTCGACAGACATGTTCTGGTTACAACACATGTCTTTAGCTGCTCTGAAGTGACTTCGACCCATTAAATCACTGTGGTTGTCTTTAAGTGACAACCAGAATTTAAGCTTGGCCTCTGTTGCCAACACAAAGAAAGTACAGACTCACAAACAATGACCACTACCATCAGCATTGCAGTAAAGAACATATTCATACAGACACCCAAAGTGCAAGCACGCCGGGCTGTTTTGATAAATTGTTACAGTTATAATAGAATTACGGTTGCAAGGCATCATCAAAACAAATAAGGCAAATAAATTTCAGTCACTGTGCAAACTAGCTGCGACTCGCCATTCTATTGTTAGCTGAGTACAAACAAGTCAGCCTTTTATATACATGCAAAGCACAATCATTAATTGGGACAGCAAAGTATTCATACAGGTTCTTGCTGGTTTGCTGGAACTACAGATGGACAGAGGTTACAAAGAGCACAACAAACAGTCACTATTTTGCCCAGGGGTGGAACTGGGTCATCCTGCCGACATGCAACAAAATTGATTGGTTGAACAGCCTTCATAATGACGAACTTGTTTCGCACAAGGCCAATTGCTCGTTCCACATGGATGCGGACATTAGCACGCTTTCAGGTGTTGTGAATCTCTATAGCTTTGAGCTGATTTCTCCCTTTCGTGAAGGCAGGTACGTGCAACTGTACATAGTAGAGACCAAGAGTGTCTGCTATGTCGAACCCACGATCTGCCAACACATCACCCTGTGTCAACATGTCAAGTACAGCACAGTTCTCTGTAATATGTTTGTCACTGCATCTGCCACCGCAACCCTCAGAAATATACGTTATGAATCCCTGCGGGCTCACTCCAATCAAATATTTTGCAGTGTTGCTGGCTTTGTATTGCGACCAAGTCTCGTACGTGGCTCTAGGGAAGATGGCCGCTCAATTTTAATCTCAAAACAGTCAATAATCACGGCAACTTTAGTGCCGAATGAGTCTACAAAAGCTTGTGGCATGGTCTTCTGAATACAATTCCTAGATCGCCAAAAAATCTGTGACTTCAGCCTCCAAAAGGCAGCATTTAACCACTTTTCAAAAATTTGCTGACAGTGGAATCTGATACAGCGAACCTGTAACCTAGATCTTGCAGTGGAAAATTCCACTTTAGTTTCATTAGAAAAACAATAAACTCCTGGAATTTCCCGAGGCCATTTTGCTGTGTATGCTTCACAACAGACTCAACAATCTGAAAAATGGCAAGGAGCCTAGTAAAACTAGACAAGCCAGTGTAGAAGGCAACTTTGCCAGGATCTTATCGAAGTGGAGCCTCCATGACTTCAAGTTTCCTTTTTTGTTCCTCGACCTCCCGCAGCTCGGAGGCAAGCCTCCTCCTGTCCTCCTCCAAAGTGTTAATGTAAGCCATGGTGACTTCAATTTGCACAGCAGCTTCTGTAAAAACAAAACCTATTTGGGTGCATGAAAATCCAGCTAAAAGAAGTGCTGCTATTTACTGGATGTAAGAGGTAGTTTGTGAGCAAACAAACCTGTGAATGAAATGTCTCGCTGGAACATTCAGCACGCGTCTCTTGCTCGGAGTGTTCATTTGCGTCCAATATTTCAGGCGAAGGGTGGTCACCCTCTGCCGACTGAGTGCTCTCTGTGGTCGCCACTGTGGCCACTGCTTTATTTACCTGCCGATCTTTGGCGCGCTTGCACCGAGCCGTAGACTTAGTACCCGGTCCTGCGCCGTTGTTGTACCCTAAATGCTGGCATGGCGCCCAGTCCGGGTTGGTGTCATCCATTAGACTCGCTGGCTTCCCTGCAATTTACGAAAGATCAACAAACTTGCCGCAAGCGAGCCGCAGTCTCTCAGATTCAGTAACACCTAGCGCGCCGCCGCGTCTGAACTAACAATTTTAGCGCGTAAACGATCTTGTTACAAGCTGCCATGAACAGCGGCACTGATCACGATCTAGCCCGATACAATCCATTTTTCGATCGCGGCCTAGTATCGCGGCTGCGACACACGGTACAAACAATGCGCATCGAGCTGGTTAATCTCAGTATAACTGTACAGACGATAACATTTTAGCTCGATTGCGAACAGCAATCGACGGAGCTTGTGCAGCAGCAGCCGATCAGAACGGGCTAGAACGTAACCCGAAGCGCTCCTGTCGCTGTAACCACAGTGACGGATGCGTTTGCAGGCGATTGTAAGCGCTGGCAAATTTTTTCAGTGTTGACTTAATCCTGTGTTGCTTACCAGAAGTGAAATGGCGACCGCACACTCCTTTACATCTTTCCGGTTTATGCGAGCGAGCCAGAGATGCCGACGCTCCTCCGACAACACTTTGGTGCGCTCGCATCGCCCAGTTATCACTTTCGGCAAGCAGTACAGCCCGGTTCCTGGTTCCATGTTGGTTTTCTGTGCGGCAGACTTGCTTCTCGCACTGCAGCCGATGATCGCACACATCGGCATTGCGACACTGGACCGTTACTGAACCCGCACAACACGAAAATACCGGACCCGGCACACGCAACGAAGGATAGTGCCACGGCAGTAGTTCTCCGTAATGGCGGCCACCTATCCCATACGCCCCGGTTGTGACGTCCGTGAAAACTATGTATACCTGACGCCTTCCCACTGGTCCTCCCAAGAAACGGCGCCTCATACAGCAGTTGTCCAGGGTGGCTTGAAACCACACACGGCTTTCACGCGGGAAGATTCGCTGCACCAAATTGGAAGAGTTTATTGCGAGTAAAACTCTACCGGCCTTATGCAATACATTCGCGCGCACACAAAACACACTCGCACGCACACACAAGTATATGCACTCTCAAAGCGCAGACACAAAAGCGCGCACGCGCACATTGATAAACACAAGCACACATACATGCAGGCAGACACGCTAACACGTGCACGCCCGCACACACAGCGACCCACAGAAACACATTCATAAAACACGTACGCACTAGACACACGCAAACACGCCGCCCCCCCCCCCCACACACACACACACACATCGAGCCGAGCGCGAGCACGCACACACGCAGACAAAGCGAGCCGAAAACATGCTGAAGGCGTCCGGCAAGCAGCAACACGCGACCGCATCAGGGAGACCCAATACCGCGCCGGCTCTTTCGAAAAGAGTCAAAGCCAGTCGTCCGTTTTCTACGCGACGCAAGAGTGGTTGACCATAGTTAACTGAAGTGCGAACGACCGTATCACAAGAAGCCGCGTTGAACGCACAAGAGAATCACATCTATGAACGTTCAAGCGCTGAGAAACAAAGCGTAACTACGCAGGCGCACCAAGCCCGATGTAGGTTTAACAAGCATTAGTCACACGGGGCGCGATCAAGGTAGTTAACTTGCCCTACTAGGAGTGCAGCTGCTCTTGCTCTTACATTAGTGAAATATGCTACGAGATCACAGTGAGATATTTCTAGAGCGAACAAAACAAATACCAAATAAACGGGCACTTGCCTGAAAGTATACATCTTGCCAGTACTACCGACCGGACACGTTGCAACTTCTCGTTTCAGCCTATGTGGATCCACCTTCCAGTGCGTACGAGCGCTTTGCTTTGAAGTGGGGCACGAGTAATACACAAAGCACGCGCCGCGTCTTTTTCTACACCGCGCACAAAACTAATCACACGTTCAAAATTATTTCGCACAGCGAGAGACGCGAACACAGGCAGCAACACAATGCGATGGCGCAGCTTCTGCCTTCCCGTCCTGCCCGCGCCGAAATGACGGTACAGCCACAGAACACCTATACAAACTTAGAGAAGGGAAACTGTACCTTCCACAGTGCTACGGAAATAAGCGTAGCGGTGGCGTCGTGAACTAAAGTATGTGACCACGGGTGGCGCTGTACAACAGGAAACGGAAACGGGGTTTTGCACACGCTTTACCAGGTGTTCTGTGGCTTTACTGGGTTTCTCTGGGGTTTCTGGCTGCTGCGCCTCGATCGTGCTCCCGCCAGTTTAGTTGCTGTGTAGCAAACGTAGCGCCTATATTAAGTAGGCGCTACGTTTGCCACACAGCAACCAAACTGGCGGGAGCACGATCGAGGCGCAGAATACATGTAGCGCTGAGTCATATCGAGTTAAGGCACACTCTGAACTGACTTTTAAGGGCATCCCGAGCGGTTTTTCGTTTATTACGCCGCCGTTACGCCGAGTTGTGCCGCCGCGCTCCAGCTGTTGCATTTCGTGTAGGGCTACTGACAAAATGCGGTTTCCAGGTGGCACGATGGCCTCGACTGGAATAAACGCACACGACACCAAAGATTGAGTAAGCCTGAAAATATTTTATTTGTATTTTACAAGTACAACAAAAAGCACACGTCTACGCATCCACACAAACGCGGTTACATAGTCAAGAACATAGGCAAGAAATGGCTCATTAATAAGGGTAGCACAAACGCACAAGAAAGAAGACCTAAGCTACAAAACGTACGGTCGGCTGCTAAGTATAATAATTTCCCTGTCACCGCGTGTCACTTTTATACAGCATCTTTACAGCACTACCAGGCCGGGTAGTTTGGCGGAAAGAACGCAACAGCTTACGGCCGTCAACTGCCTCTGTCATAATTATCCTAATCTCCGCATCAACGTCGTGCAAGTCCGCATACAGGCATCTGTATCTGAACCATATATGTGCCAGCTTAATACATGTGTAGTGAAATTATGACAACCACTGCGTCTTATCAAACGTATTGGTTTTGCAAATGCGCATTACAGCTGACGGAACGACATACTGTAAGTGAAGCACAAGAGAACAAGGACAAAAGGAGGATACAGCACTTGAAGAAATGAAGAATTAGTAGGCGTACAGCAAACAAGCGATGACGGAGAACACACAATGATCGGGTGTTCTGTGACATCGGTTTGCGTATTTACGGTGTTATGGAGATCAACGGCATAAAAACGTACCTTCAAGCGTACTCCCTCAACCTCCGCCGCATTCATTATGATAATCAACGCCTAAACAAAATGAGGCACTATTTTTTGCCAAGAGTAGACCTCTTTACAGCAAGTCTGTGTAATGACTCGCAGACGAAACCAGCATGCTTTCGAAAATGTTTTACCGCCGTAGTATTCGAACGCCAACGGCCAGGAAACACATCGATGCCAATAGGCTGTCGGCTGTCGGTGGTTAATCAAGTACAAAAACCTTGACGCTATGACTAAAAAGCAGCTTCAACAATCAAACTTAAAAAAAATCAACTGCCTATTTGCCTGAGGTAACAAAACACCCTTAGACGCCTCGATTGTTTATGTCAATGGTTTGTGTAAAGTAAAAAATTCAGCATGTTCAGCGCCCCTAGCAGAAAAAGCACAAATTAAAGTATTCGACCAAATTACAGTATCTCCACTTGCGCGCTTACACTGAAACGCACCTCGATTGATTTTTCGCCCTCTGTGGCCATTTGTTGAACTTGAGAGTGTACGGGGCCTGGTACAGCCAGGCCCCGCACACTCTCAAGTTCAAAAATGGCCACAGAGGGCGAAAAATCAATCGAGGCGCATTTCAGCGTAAGCGCGCAAGTGGAGCTACTATAACAAGGTCGCATACTTTAATTTGTGCTTTCTCTACTAGGAGCGCTAAAAATGCTGAATATGCTGCTAAATGCTGAATATTTAACATAAACAATCGAGGTGTCTAAGGATGTTTTTTTGCCTTAAGCAAATAGGCAGTTGATTTTTTTTTTTAATTTGATTGTTGAAGCTGCTTTTTAGTCATAGCGTCAAGGATTTTGTACTTTATTAACCACCGACAACCGACAGCCTATTGGTATCGATGTGTTTCCTGGCCGTTGGCGTTCGAATACTACGGCGGTAAAACATTTTCGAAAAGCATGCTGGTTTCGTCTGCGAGTCATTACATAGACTTGCTATAAAGAGGTCTACTCTTGGCAAAAAATAGTGCCTCATTTTGTTTAGGCGTTGATTATCATATAGAATGTGGCGGAGGTTGACGGAGTACGCTTGAAGGTACATTTTTATTCCGTTGATCTCCATAACAGCGTAAGTACGCAAACCGATGCCACAGACAACCCGATGCATCACTGTGTGTTCTCCGTCATCGCTTGTTTCCTGTACGCCTACTAATTCTTCATTTCTTCAAGTGTTGTATCATCCTTTTGTCTTTGTTCTCTTGTGCTTCACTTACAGTATGTCGTTTTGTCAGCTGTAATGCGCATTTGCAAAGCCAATACATGTTTGATAAGACGCAGTGGTTATCATAATTTCACTACACATGTATTAGGCTGGCACATATGGTTCAGATACAGATACCTGTATGCGGACTTGCACGACGTTGATGCGGAGATTAGGATAATTATGACACCCGTAAAGAAGAGGCAACTGACGGCCGTAAGCTGTTGCGTTCTTTCCGCCAAACTACCCGGCCTGGTAGTGCTGTAAAGATGCTGTATAAAAGTGACACACGGTGACAGGGAAATTATTATACTTAGCAGCCGACCGTACGTTTTGTAGTTAAGGTCTTCTTTCTTGTGCGTTTGTGCTACCCTTATTAATGAGCTATTTCTTGACTATGTTCTTGACTATGTAACCGCGTTTGTGTGGATGCGTAGACGTGTGTTTTTTGTTGCACTTGTAAAATGCAAATAAAATATTTTCAAGCTTACTCAATCTTTGGTGTCGTGTGCGTTTATTCCAGTCGAGGCCATCGTGCCACCTGGAAACCGCATTCTGTGAGTAGCCCTACACGAAATGCAACAGCTGGAGCGTGGCGGCACAACTCGGGGTAACGATGGCGTAATAAACGAAAAACTGCTCTGGATGCCCTTAAAGGTCAGTTCAGAATGTGCCTAACTCGATATAACTCAGCGCTACATATATTCTGCTGCGCCTCGACCGTGCTCCCGCCAGTTTGGTTGCTGTGTGGCAAACGTAGCGCCTACATAGGTGCTACATTTGCCACACAGCAACCAAACTGGCGGGAGCACGATCGAGGCGCAGCAGCCAGAAACCCAGTAAAGCCACAGAACTCCTGGTAAAGCGGCAGTACTGTTTCCGTTTCCTGTTGTACAGCGTGTTAGGAATGGCCGTACGGGGTGACAACGTGCCAGCTATTTCAGCCCGCTGCACGTGTTCCTATCCAACCGGACGGGGCGCACTTCAGAGAACTGCGAATAAACCGGCAGCCACGGGGCGCGGGGTCAGCTCAGGAATGTGGTACTCGGGCGCGCCACCCGGGACAAAGCAGTGTTCTACGAAGCTCTCTGACGTCGGCTCCGGACCTTTACACCTGTGTGTGTGCAACACGAGTATGTGAGCCCGCCTCCTCCAAAAGGGCGGGTCATCTTCGGTGACGTCGAACGATGACTGGACGAACGTTTCCGTTCGCTTGGAATCAAGGGGTGACCAAGTGCTTATAAGCAGCGGTTGCTGGCTGCTAGGGTGTGCTCGTCGTCGGGAGCTGAGTGCTCGTTATCATGCTAGAAATGTACTAGTGAGCTGTGCGCTCGTACGCTGTTTGCTGTATGTTAGTCTTGCGGGCTCCATATGGGAATCACGCTACACTGTCAACATACCTCATGTTTCAACTGTAAATACTGCAAATAAATCCTGCTCTCCTAAGTCCTGACGAAGAGTCAAACTCCTTCCTACAGCTACGACTGCCAAATATGACAACTGGTGGCAGCGGTGGGATCGTCCGACAACTGTTACAAGCGCCATCTGTGGTCGCATACTTTAGTTCACGACGCCACCACTACGCTTATTTCCGTTGCACTGTGGAAGGTACAGTTTCCCTTCTCTAAGTTTGTATAGGTGTTCTGTGGTACAGCGTCGTCCCGTCACTTCCGGTCGCTTTTCATTGGGCAGGAGGCGGCGCGCAAATTGAACGTTTATTCTGACACGTTTGCTTGCTCGCATGGCCGCCTGTTTGCTGCTGCTTCGTTGTGGTCTCTAACTAGAGCGGTGAGGCGGGTAGTTGTTACTAGGTTTCGTGCCAAACATTTTTTTTTGGGGGGGGGGCGCAGTCTGTGCTGCATCACTGAGGGTACAGTACACAAATCGGGACCGTGAGCGAGACGATCGGCGCTCTTCTGCTGGTGTGTCACAGAGTTGCATGCCCGCGCCCCTCTCGAGTGGGCCGACATTGCCACCACAGCCGCAACGCTGCTCGCACGGTGATGAGGGAGCGCGCTCCCCATTGTCCCCGAACCCGCCCGACGGGTTGATCACGTGGGTCGTCCGAGCGCGACGGAGGGACGCGGCGGCCCGGTGAGCAGCAGAGCAGCTTGGAGAACGAAGGAACGAGGTCGTGCACCGGGGGGCCGCTGAAGACGTGGTCGGCAGGCTGAGATCTCCAAGCCGAAGCCTTCGCCGGTCGAGCGACAGACGCTGCAAGTCCGTCAGGATCTTCGGCAGCGAGGTTGCAGCAGCCCGACGCTCTTCAGACCGGGACCTCGGCAAGCACGCCCCAGATAAGCCTCGTGTTCCAGGCCGCTCTCAAACTTTCCGCCGGACTCTATTTTCTCAATCGCGTTTAATCTTTCGTTTATTTAGCCATCGAGTGTTGATTCTTATATGTTCTGTTAGTGTAGTGCTTGCCCTATTTATTGTCGCGGATATTTTGTATTTGTGTCGCGTATTTTATTGTATTTCGCGAGTGTTAACGGTTCCCACGTGGTGGGCTTAGTGTCGCGCGAGTGGCGTCAGGGCGTCTGCTGTGTGACCCGCACGCTCTCCGCGAACTAGGCCCCGCTACTGGTAATTTGTATGTTTTTCGAGTATGTCTCGGACATGATTTTAGTGTATTAAATTGAGTGTGTGTGTTGTACGACGTCGCCTCCCGTCTCATGCCTCTGGTTCACGGTCGATCAGGCGTGGACCTTATCGCCGGTCAGCAGTCGAACCTTCCCTAAACGCACGCGGGGTGGGTTTGTTGTCGCCCCATCCCCTCCGGTTCGGAGAGTGCGAACTACCCCACCATCAATCCTTGACAACTGGCGTCCGCGACAGGACTTGCTGACCACGATCTTGCGTGACCACGAGGCATAGCGGGCGGAACAGACGCGTATCGCGAAGAGCGGGAGAAGGCCAAGATATGGCTAATGGACTCCTCGAGGAGTTGGAGCGCATCGTGGCCGTCGGGAGGCAGATGGGCCTTGAGGGGCCAGCCCTCCGAGAGTTTGTGCGCGACATGCACTCCAAAGAAGACGCGGATAGTCGCGAACGCAGGAAAGCGCGAGAGCTGCGACAACGCGAGGCGGAGGAGTGCGATGCGGCACGGTCTTCCCAGCGCGTCCTCGAGTTAGAGAGGGAAATTGCGCTGTTGCGCGCGAGGGAGGGCCGTGTCGAGAGCATTCGCAACACAGAGTGCCTGTCGGGCTCGACCGCCGCCGTTGACCAACCTCATCCCTCTGGAGTGAGCCGTGCTCAGGTTTGTGCCCAGTTCGAGTCCTCAATCGCGCCTCAGCCCTTGGGTGCCAGGGCCTTCGAAGAGAACGAGAGGCCGGTGCTCCGAGAATCAGGCGGTGTGGCGGGTAACGATGGTCAGAGGCCGGCCACGAAAAACGTCAGCCGCCGCGCAGGCAAATTGTGCCATCGCAGGCCGAGAAAGGCGGCGAAGTGTGGGGCGCGGCGGAGGCTGGCGGGTTACCGCACACCGCTGAGGGACGAGGTACGGACCGCGGGCAGATTGCAGAGGGTGAGGAAGAGGCCGCGCAATATGGCACAGAGGTCACGGAGGCGTCGACAGAGCTCGGGGGTCGCGGAGCGTTGCTCGTCGCCGCGAAAGAGAGCGCGAGCGATATATTCGCCGCGGCAGGTGCCGCTAAGCCGTGCACTTCGTGACACCCGGTTGGTCAGGCGCTGCGCGTGGGTGAGGACCCGGCAAGGTTCGGTGTACCCCAATCACCGAGCCAAAAGCAGACAACCGGGGCGCGAGGTGATATGTCACTGTGGAGCGGCTAGTGCGTCTCCCCACCTATGCGTCGGGAAAGCTCGGGGGACGGCAGGAATGCGACCCCAGCGAGTCCGTTTGAAGAGCAGGGGGTAGTGAGCAGGGCAGCCGGCACTATGTTGACATTTTAGATCTGTTAATAGTGCCACGTAACTTTTTTTGGTTTGATTGCATTTATTAGCGATTAACTTTCCGGCCCTTCAATACACCGATCTGTTCTTTTGTTTGTTTTCTTTTTTGTGTGTGATACGTGTTGCGTGTAGACTGCGCGTACCGGCTCTGCCGTGGTTTGCGCCAGTCACACGATCCAAGGGGAACAGTACAGTATCATATCAATTTTTTAGCAGCTGTTTTGAGTCATTCTGTTCTTTTGTGTTTGAGTTGGGCTGTGGACTGCACTGACTGGCCGAGAGCGAGGCGGCGATGTGCGCGGCGAAGTGCCTTGTGCGAAGTGCCGTGACCCACACGACGACGTGATTGTGCGCGTGACCTTCGAGTGCGTGAGGCGTGCGGTCTCCTTAAGGTGCGCGTACATGACTCTGTGTTAGTTTGAATGTTATTAGGATAACATTCTTGTCGTCGGGGTGGTGTCACAGAGTTGCATGCCCGCGCCCCTCTCGAGTGGGCCGACATTGCCACCACAGCCGCAACGCTGCTCGCACGGTGATGAGGGAGCGCGCTCCCCATTGTCCCCGAACCCGCCCGACGGGTTGATCACGTGGGTCGTCCGAGCGCGACGGAGGGACGCGGCGGCCCGGTGAGCAGCAGAGCAGCTTGGAGAACGAAGGAACGAGGTCGTGCACCGGGGGACAGCTGAAGACGTGGTCGGCAGGCTGAGATCTCCAAGCCGAAGCCTTCGCCGGTCGAGCGACAGACGGTGCAAGTCCGTCAGGATCTTCGGCAGCGAGGTTGCAGCAGCCCGACGCTCTTCAGACCGGGACCTCGGCAAGCACGCCCCAGATAAGCCTCGTGTTCCAGGCCGCTCTCAAACTTTCCGCCGGACTCTATTTTCTCAATCGCGTTTAATCTTTCGTTTATTTAGCCATCGAGTGTTGATTCTTATATGTTCTGTTAGTGTAGTGCTTGCCCTATTTATTGTCGCGGATATTTTGTATTTGTGTCGCGTATTTTATTGTATTTCGCGAGTGTTAACGGTTCCCACGTGGTGGGCTTAGTGTCACGCGAGTGGCGTCAGGGCGTCTGCTGTGTGACCCGCACGCTCTCCGCGAACTAGGCCCCGCTACTGGTAATTTGTATGTTTTTCGAGTATGTCTCGGACATGATTTTAGTGTATTAAATTGAGTGTGTGTGTTGTACGACGTCGCCTCCCGTCTCATGCCTCTGGTTCACGGTCGATCAGGCGTGGACCTTATCGCCGGTCAGCAGTCGAACCTTCCCTAAACGCACGCGGGGTGGGTTTGTTGTCGCCCCATCCCCTCCGGTTCGGAGAGTGCGAACTACTATACCATCAATCCTTGACATGGTGCGATTAGATTATTCGCTGCGTCCGAACGAAGCAACCTTGCGAGGTCACGGCGTAATTTCGGCGATATCCTAGCTCGATAGAGACGCTCACATCTTGGTCGTGCGACAGTGACGCGTAAGCATTCATGAGGAGACTGAAGACTGCGTTTGCAATAGCGTATGCTGTGGATAAGAAATTACAGCTTTGACGACACCAGCCTTTAATATATAGGCTGAGCCTTACAAACTGTATCTGAGGATGCGCTTAGAAAGCAGATCTGTAGCTTAGTAAACCTCTGAGAAAATTAGGCAAGGTACGTGGAAATTCGGGTTTGAGAACTTCCAAGGTGATCTCGCCGCTATAAATGTCTTCTTTATGGCTTCACCATGCAAATTGTACGTTGATGCCATTGTACAGCAGAGGCTCGTCTAACAGCACGTCCCTGTTTGTTCAGCAATGTATCCAAACAGCTTCTTCCCTTTCGCCACTTTTTGTTGGGCCATTACGGGCACCGAAATATTTGTGCAGAATTGTGCAAGTTGCTCGCGCGTTTTTGTTCTGCTACTGCAGGTTTTCTAGAAGTGTTTAGTTGCATGTTAATATTACTGTGACCATGAAATATAATCATAATTAAATTGTAAGAGAAAGGACATACTTTTTCTGGATGATACATTTTTGGAGGGGCCGTCATGCCAGTAACATCAGAATCCTTGAAAAAAATCGACAGTCACTTAGGAATGCGAAAACTTAATCACTTCACGCATCTGCACTTGCAGTTGTCACGTGACCGTGATACGTTAGTTCATACATTGTCACGTGTCCTACACAATTCTACCTTAATCTCCCGTAATCCACCGTGCTATAGTTTGTACGAACCTTAATGCAATTTATTCCATCCTTATTCACATTAATTACTCAGAATTGATCATAATTAACGTTTTTGTGTTTACTACCTTCTGTATCACTACTGAGTCATACAAGATGGTGATGACGTCACATATTATTTCTTTATTATACATACTTTCAAGGCCTAGTAGGCACAACAGAAAGAAGTCGTGAAAATGTACAATATTTGCAGTGCAACGCAAAAATAGAAAATCAAACTGTAAGACAATTTAACGGCGATCTAAAATTAGTGGTGTCACAAGTTGAGACTGTGGAGGCGGGAAGGCGGTTCCATTCAGTGGCTGTTCTTGGCAAAAAGGAAGAATGGCACATCAATCTTGTGTTGATGGTCGATGCGAGACGAGAACGTGGTGCGGTGAAAAGATTTTCTTTACGAGAAGGGTTAAAGTAGCATATTCTATGAAAAAGACAGAGACGAAAGTACTTGCGACGCAACCAAAGGTCAGGTAGAGCTATTCTTTTCATGGACGCGGCGCTAGAATGACGTGAATTATGTGGGAGAATAAAATGGACGGAGCGGTTCTCAATGCTTTCTGAATGCTTTCAAGGGAAATGGCAAGGTTGGCGTGAGCAGGGTCCCATATGCATTGTTGTTGAGCAGAACGCCAGCTTTTCTACCTGAAAGAACATAAAATGCTTTCGCATTTAAAATGCAATGCATAAACACATTGCTCAATGCGCAGACATGTACACGTTACCCAGATGTATGCATCAGTGCGTTCACCACCCTTCAGTCGTCGATTTAACACCCTTCTTCGAGCAAAGTCACACCTTATGTGTGGATACACCGTTATGATAGGGTTTTTTGGCCGAAAAGGGTGCTGAAAGGGTGTGGGTATGGGTGTAAATCACGAAAACACTTCTTTATCACCCATAAGGGTGTTAAAATGTTTATTGTGTAGTGTATTTACAGACGCTGGTTCCCGTGCGTGCAGGAGAGGTATGGTCGGTGAATAGGGAGAGACCGGCTTGTTGCACTGCTAACCACACCCGATGGCCTTCTGGTGTGTCATGTGGGTAACCCCAGGCCATATGCGGGGCATTAAAGTATCCTACTACCAGTAAGGGGCACTGGTTTGCTATGCGCTTCGCAAGTGTAAAGAGGCGTTCGAAAGTGCTTTGTAGGCACGTTCGGTGGCTATATACATTTAGGCTAAAGAGACTATTCGCTCGAGCGTGTTACGGCACAAGCTCAATTAGAAAGTGATCAATGTCTTGAATCGCTAGGGTATGGGATATGGTGGTGACTGAGCGACTAATCAGAAACGATACCCGGCAGGGAGGGGGGATGTGGGCAGAGCAGTAGTATAGCCAGCAAGGATAAATGGGTTGGAAGGTTCCTGCAGGGCAAGAATGTCGGGCCCCGTTGCACAAGACAGCAATTGGTGGACCATATGACGCTTCTGGCGAAAGCCCCGGCAGTTCCAGTGCCAGAGTGTAAGATTACGACCTGGAGCTGCCATCATGAGAGTCGGTAGGAGGGGAAGGAATAACGGGGGGTGGGAGTCGTGAGCTGTGCCACGCATAGGGTTGTCCTTTCCTTTCGTTGCTGCAGCCTTCTTACGTCTATTTGGGGTGGAGTCCCGCTTCGGGAGGGCGGTTGAGTAAGAATTGAGCCACGACTCAAGATCGCTACAACGGTCAGGGAATCCTTGGTTTAGCATGTCTAAGCGTTGCTTAAAAAGAGCATCGTCTTGTGTTATGTGGATTACCGCGTTTTCGAGGGTTACACATTCCTGGTTGATGTGAGGAATAACGTCCTGCAATTTTGCCTCAAAGCGCGCAACGTAGGACTCAAGTAGGGTTGGAATGTCGTCTCGTGAGGTAGCGGTGGAGGGAGGGGGTGTTGTGCACGGAGGGGAATTTGTAGGGGGTTCCGTGTCACCCTCCATTGCTAGCAAATCAAGAGAGGAAGTAAGGTTGGAGCGACTGGTGAAGGTATGGGCAGTGGGTGGCTTGGGGGTAGGAGGCTGGGATGCGGCAGGAGCGGGGGCAGGTGGAATGGGAGATCCAGAGGCAAGAGCACTTATCTGGGTTTCCAGTTTGGCGATATGTTGACGAACGGCGGCGGCTTCTTTTCGGGCTGCTGTAGCTTCTGCTTTGGTCGGCAGTGCCTCCTCCTGGGATTTCGCAAGGGCGTGTTGTCGATTGGAAGTCGCTGTCATGGATAGCATGTGCTTGTGAGAAGAGAGGGGAGTGTCCTAGGCTTGCCTCAACGGCGCTGTCCAGGCTTGCTTGTGGTGGTGAGGCGAGAGCTGGGGAAAATTGTCCCCGGATATGACCAATTCTTGATGCTGCGTTTCTGGGTGGCTCGGCTGTTTCCGAGTCTGGTGAAGGTTTCGTCCCTTGCATGATCCCGTGCTGATAAGGTGAGGGCCCTCGCACAGAATGCACTTAGGCGTGCAAGGAGGTTCTTGTTGCGGATGTTCTGTTCCACAGCGGGCGGAAAGATTGGTCTTGGGGCTTGGGCATACGTCATGACGGTGACCCGGTTGTCAGCAATTTGTACAGGCATCCGGACTGCCGCGGTATGGGGTGCAGCGGTGGATGCCACCCATGTATTTGATGGAGGTCGGGACTGCGCTTGCGTCGAAGGTGATTCGGATGGAGTGCCTCTTTCCTATGCGTCGGGCTACTAATATGGTGTACTCAGGATTTCTTCTGTCCAGGTCTTGGTAGAGTCGCATTTGGGTCTCGTCATCATAAGCGTTTCCGTCGTCATAAGAGTTGCAGCGGTGGCGTAGAGGTAGAACACCCGCCTCGCGTGCAAGAGGTCCGTGGTTCGAATCTCGGTGCCGGCAATTTTCCACCGGATTAAAAAAAATGTAAAAAAAAAATCCGCGTGTTGATAAAATTGCACAAACAGGCCTGGAGTGTGGCCTGATCCCGGTGACCAGAACCGGTAACGCACTCCCTCACTAGAGCAGGATTGGCCACCCTGGTGCAGTACTTGGCCACAACCTCCTATATGAACAACACAATCAAACCCCGGCCCTCAGTCCCCAGCAGCTGCGAAGCAACTGACCACGGCGGCGGTCAGACCTGCGACGCTGCAGAGGGTGCTAAGAATCACTGGCTCCGGACAGGCCGCCAATGGAATATGAACCTGGCAACGTTTAACGCTAGAACGCTATCTAGTGAGGAGAGTCTAGCATTGTTATTGGAGGAATTAGAGGGTAGTAAATGGGGTATAATAGGGCTCAGTGAGGTTAGGAGGACAAAAGAAGCATATACAGTGCTAAAAAGCGGGCATGTACTGTGTTACCGGGGCTTAGCGGAGAGACGAGAACTAGGAGTCGGATTCCTGATTAATAAGAACATAGCTGGTAACATACAGGAATTCTATAGCATTAACGAGAGGGTGGCAGGTCTTGTTGTGAAACTTAATAAGAGGTACAAAATGAAGATTGTACAAGTCTACGCCCCTACATCCAGTCATGATGACCAGGAAGTCGAAAGCTTCTATGAAGACGTGGAATCGGCGATGGGTAGAGTGAAAACTAAGTACACTATACTAATGGGCGACTTTAATGCCAAGGTAGGCAAAAAGCAGGCTGGAGACAAGGCAGTGGGGGAATATGGCATAGGCGCTAGGAATAGCAGGGGAGAGTTATTAGTAGAGTTTGCGGAACAGAATAATATGAGGATAATGAATACCTTCTTCCGCAAGCGGGATAGCCGAAAGTGGACGTGGAGGAGCCCGAACGGTGAGGCTAGAAATGAAATAGACTTCATACTCTGCGCTAACCCTGGCATCATACAAGATGTGGACGTGCTCGGCAAAGTGCGCTGCAGTGACCACAGGATGGTAAGAACTCGAATTAGCCTAGACCTGAGGAGGGAACGGAAGAAACTAGTACACAAGAAGCCGATTAATGAGTTGGTGGTAAGAGGGAAAATAGAAGAATTCCAGATCAAGCTACAGAACAGGTATTCAGCTTTAACTCAGGAAGAGGACCTTAGTGTTGAAACAATGAACGACAATCTTGTGGGCATCATTAAGGAGTGTGCAATGGAAGTCGGTGGTAACTCCATTAGACAGGGTACGAGCAAACTATCGCAGGAGACGAAAGATCTGATCAAGAAACGCCAATGCATGAAAGCCTCTAACACTACAGCTAGAATAGAACTGGCAGAACTTTCGAAGTTAATCAACAAGCGTAAGACAGCTGACATAAGGAAGTATAATATGGATAGAATTGAACATGCTCTCAGGAACGGAGGAAGCCTAAAAACAGTGAAGAAGAAACTAGGAATCGGCAAGAATCAGATGTATGCGTTAAGAGACAAAGCTGGCAATATCATTACTAATATGGATGAGATAGTTCAAGTGGCTGAGGAGTTCTATAGAGATTTATACAGTACCAGTGGCAACCACGACGATAATGGAAGGGAAAATAGTATAGAGGAACTCGAAGTCCCAAAGGTAACGCCGGAAGAAGTAAAGAAAGCCTTGGGAGATATGCAAAGGGGGAAGGCGGCTGGGGAGGATCAGGTAACAGCAGATTTGTTGAAGGACGGTGGACAGATTGTTCTAGAGAAACTGGCCACCCTGTATACGCAATGCCTCATGACCTCGAGCGTACCGGAATCTTCGAAAAACGCTAACATAATCCTAATTCATAAGAAAGGAGACGCCAAAGACTTGAAAAATTATAGACCGATCAGCTTACTGTCCGTTGCCTACAAACTATTTACTAAGGTAATCGCAAATAGAATCAGGAACACCTTAGACTTCTGTCAAGCAAAGGACCAGGCAGGATTCCGTAAAGGCTACTCAACAATAGATCATATTCACACTATCAATCAGGTAATAGAGAAATGTGCGGAATATAACCAACCCTTATATATAGCTTTCATTGATTACGAGAAAGCGTTTGATTCTGTCGAAACCTCAGCAGTCATGGAGGCATTGTGGAGGTTGAATCAGGGTGTAGACGAGCCGTATGTAAAAATACTGAAAGATATCTATAGCGGCTCCACAGCCACCATAGTCCTCCATAAAGCAAGCAACAAAATCCCAATAAAGAAAGGCGTCAGGCAGGGAGATACGATCTCTTTAATGCTATTCACAGCATGTTTACAGGAGGTATTCAGAGACCTGGATTGGGAAGAATTGGGGATAAAAGTTAATGGAGAGTACCTTAGTAACTTGCGATTCGCTGATGATATTGCCTTGCTTAGTAACTCAGGGGACCAATTGCAATGCATGCTCACTGACCTGGAGAGGCAAAGCAGAAGAGTGGGTCTAAAAATTAATCTGCAGAAAAATAAAGTAATGTTTAACAGTCTCGGAAAACAACAGCAATTTACAATAGGCAGCGAGGCACTGGAAGTCGTAAGGGAATACACCTACTTGGGGCAGGTAGTTACGGCGGATCCGGATCATGAGACGGAAATAATTAGGAGAATAAGAATGGGCTGGGGTGCGTTCGGCAGGCATTCTCAGATCATGAACAGCAGGTTGCCATTATCCCTCAAGAGAAAAGTATATAACAGCTGTGTCTTACCAGTACTCACCTACAGGGCAGAAACCTGGAGGCTTACGAAAAGAGTTCTACTCAAATTGAGGACGACGCAACGAGCTATGGAAAGAAGAATAATAGGTGTAACGTTAAGGGATAAGAAAAGAGCAGATTGGGTAAGGGAACAAACGCGAGTTAATGACATCTTAGTTGAAATCAAGAAAAAGAAATGGGCATGGGCAGGACATGTAATGAGGAGGGAAGATAACCGATGGTCATTAAGGGTTACGGACTGGATTCCAAGGGAAGGGAAGCGTAGCAGGGGGCGGCAGAAAGTTAGGTGGGCGGATGAGATTAAGAAGTTTGCAGGGACGGCGTGGCCACAATTAGTACATGACCGGGGTCGTTGGAGAAATATGGGAGAGGCCTTTGCCCTGCAGTGGGCGTAACCAGGCTGATGATGATGATGATGATGATGTCATAAGCGTTTGTGATGAATCCTCTGGTAGCCCCCCGGTGGGGGTGACACGTAAGCTGCGCAGAGAGTAGGTTCGGTCTCCAATGGTGAGGGAGGTCAGCGTCTTCATAGCCTCGGCTGTTGGAAAATGTGTTGTTGCTGTGGTGAAGGTATTGTTGGTCGGGTGGATGCGCAGGCAGAAGTCGTCCGGTAGAGTGATTTGGAGCTGGGCTTGCACTGCCTTCCTGAGTGGAGGTGTTGGGACGTCTCGGAGACGCACTTTACCTCGCTCGCGACCGACCACTCTAATAGTTTCGGGTGGGAGCGGCGGCAGTAGCTTGCTGCGTTGCACTGCGAGGTGAGCCTCCTTGGTCGCAGGTGGTAGGCGGGCCGGCGCCATGCTGCTGCTGGTTGCGGCTGCTGCATCGCGCGCCGCGTTCCAGGCGTTCTGGTTAGCTGCCTCGGAGGTAGCGTTGCCGGAGCGTTGAGGTGGTTTGGGCGAAATGGCTGGTCGGGAGACATAGGCTTTATATAGAACTGGTGTCCAACCATATGACTGGAGCTCTTGTGCGGTTGCGGTGTGGCCTTCGGCCGTTATTTGCATGTTAACGGCTGGCGTCGCCGGCGGTGCCGGCGGAGTGGCGGAATCCGAGTGAGACTTAGCTCGGCGCCTGAGCGTCTCTCCGGAGCTGGAGAAACCGACCTGCCCGGGTCTCGAGGCCAGCCGTGCCGCACGCGGTGCCTCGGAGGCCCTCGGCTGGGGGCGGCGGTTCACGCCGAAGTACGTGCCTTGGATAACTGGTTAGGCACGTGGCAGCAGCAGCGGCTGGACGTGAACTCGTCTCTCACGAACGTCGCTTCAATTTTTTCAGTTATCTGCTGCTGTTTCGGCGCCTGTCGTCCTGGCTTTCCTGGGGCCTGTGAAGATTCCTAATCATCGTGCCTGCCTACACCAGCAAGTATTCTGCTGCTCTGCGCATGCCCAGACGTACCTACACCAGGCGTGAAGTTGACTGACCTACGACGTCACCCGGATCTCGACGCCACCTTGGGCCATAAAAGCGGCGGCCTCACAGTGAAACGAGTCATTTGGCAGCAGCAGCAGCTGGACGTGAACTCGTCTCTCACGAACGTCGCTTCAATTTTTTCAGTTATCTGCTGCTGTTTCGGCGCCTGTCGTCCTGGCTTTCCTGGGGCCTGTGAAGATTCCTAATCATCGTGCCTGCCTACACCAGCAAGTATTCTGCTGCTCTGCGCATGCCCAGACGTACCTACACCAGGCGTGAAGTTGACTGACCTACGACGTCACCCGGATCTCGACGCCACCTTGGGCCATAAAAGCGGCGGCCTCACAGTGAAACGAGTCATTTGGCAGCAGCAGCAGCTGGACGTGAACTCGTCTCTCACGAACGTCGCTTCAATTTTTTCAGGTTGGTGTCTAAACCCTATGCCGTAAACCCGAGCCCTATTTTCTGAAGTGTGCTCTCGCTGCTGCTGCTGCCATCTTGCATTTGTTAGTATATGTGTTCGTAATATCTGTGTTATTCTGTTCTTTTTTTGCGTATGTTTGTGACATCATGACATCGTTACAAGATTCTATATGCACTAAATGTAACGGGAACATCAATACTGATGAACGCTCAATGTCTTGTTGCGAATGCCTCGGGGCCTATCACTTAGGCCCATGTTCAGGGATTTCCGAATCCACGTTCAAGTCAAAGGGAGCAGAGCAAAAAAAGATGTGGAAGTGTCAGGATTGCCGCAAACATTGCAAAACTAGCGGCTCAAGTCAGAAAGAGAGCGATGATTCTGCCATTGCCACCGTTCTACTTGACATCAACCGCAAACTTGATGAACTGCTTCCTCTAAAGAAAGTCGTTCAAGACATGGAAGAATCCCTGAGCATGATGGCCAAGAAATACGACACCATTGTTTCTGATGTTGCGAAGCACAACGTCGAAATTAAGAACCTGAACAACAGAGTGTCCAAACTTGAGGAAATCGGTGCCTGCGCAGAAATAAAAAAGGTTTCTTGTGCAGTTAACGACCTGGAATACCACAGCAGGAAACTAAACATTGAGCTTCATGGCATCCAGAAAAAACACAAGGAATCTTTAATGTCAGAGGTTAACGCCATTGCGTCAAAACTTCAGCTTGCACCATTAACTGAGCAAAGTGTATCTGCGATCCACCGGCTGCCCTCTAGCTCAGATAAGATTCCTGGAATCCTCGTCCGCTTTTCGAATCAATCGACTAGGGATCAATGGCTCGGTAAACGTAAGGCTTTGCCAACTGTTCAGAACGGCGCGTACATGATGGAAAACCTAACTACGCAAAACAGGGCCCTACTGAAGTTGGCTAAAACATGGGCGCGTGAGCACGATTTCTGCTATGCATGGCACCGAAGTGGCAAAGTTTTCGTTAGAAAAGAAGAGGGCGATCGCGCACACTTGATAAAATGCCCCAGTGACCTTGCCAAACTAGTTTCCTGAATTCCTGGTGACTGTATTTGTATACGTCAACCATGTCTTGTGCTGATTGGGTGTGCCCTTCTGACTTGTCTAACTACTTCGGGCCTGCACACAGAAATGGCGTTAAATGCGTCCACTTGAATTGTCAGTCTGCTTGCAATAAACATGATGAGCTCGACGCATTTCTTGGCAGTCTAAGCGTCTCTTTCGACTTTATCATGCTGTCAGAAACGTGGTACCACCAAAACTCGGCAATTTGGCACCATCCGAACTACAGATGCTTCACGCAATCAAGGACGATTACACGTGGCGGTGGAGTTAGCATTCTGGTTCGAAACGAGTTGGTAGCGCAGCGTATAGAAGATTTCTGTACTGTGACCAAAGATTATGAGGTCCTTTCAGTTATATGCTCAAACTTATTGGTTACTGTATGGTATAGGCCGCCTGATGGTAACACTGAGCGTTTTTTTCTCTTCCTTGAAAACTTCCTTACTTATATCTCTAATAATCACTATGAAGTTATTTGGGGTGGCGACTTTAATATTGACCTACTTGCATTAACCCCTTTGTGTCGTGACTTTAAGCTCTTGCTACATTCCTACGGTTTTTCAAATGTTATCTCGGTGCCGACAAGAGTGACCGGCCACACAGCCACCTGTATTGATTTATTTATTACTAATTTCCCTGAGTGCAATACCAAAGCTGGTGTCTGTTCTTCTGTTCTGAGTGATCACATGCCAATTGTTTTCAGTGTAAACCGTAAAATTAAAAGATGTTCCCCATGCGAATTTTCCACTCGGCTAATTACACTCTTGCGAATGCAGAAGTTTCGTGATGAACTGCGACATATTGACTGGAGTTCGATTTTTCAGTCAAAATGTGCTAACTTCGCGTATGAAACTTTCTTGTGCATTTTTTGTGTGCTTTATGATCAGCATTTTCCAACTCGTACTAGAACAAAGCGCTCCTCCAAGATAAGAAAACCGTGGATCACGGCAGAATTATTCCAAGAAATTAAAGAAAAGAATAGTCTATATAACAAGTTCATCGTGTCCCGTGACATGGCAGATCTAGCCACGTTTAAGAGATACCGTAATAAACTTAATAAGCAGCTGCGGCTTGCTAAGATTCGCTATAATAACGAGTATTTCGAATCCTGTTCGAGCGATAGTAGGAAAATATGGAAGAAGGTCAATTCGCTACTCGGTCGTTCACCTGATGCCCTACTCCCTGTTATTATTAAGAAAGACGGGGTTGATGTTAGCCCCGAAATGTTACCTGATGTTTTTAATGATTATTTCACAAACATTAGCACGTTGCCCACAAATAGCAGTGCCTGCCGTTATATTAAAGCCGCGCCTCATGACACCGTTTTTCTCCGGCCAACTGATGAAGGTGAACTTATCAGTATTTTTCACAATTTAAAAGACAGTAGCACGTATGATATAGATAACTTGCAGATGAAACCTGTTAAATATGTTATCGATGTAATTGCCCCAGTGCTAACGCATATTTATAACCTTTCACTCGCTAATGGTGTCTTCCCACGTAAAATGCAAGCTGCAAAAGTGTTAGCTATATTCAAGAAAGGTGATAAATCAGCTATGTCCAACTACAGACCAATCTCTATACTCCCGATCTTTTCGAAAGCTTTAGAAAAAATAATTTTTATCCGGGTATCTAACTTCCTTGAAACTAAAAACCTTCTCACTGACTCGCAGTATGCCTTTCGCAAACACAGATCGACTCAGCTTGCGCTTCTTCATCAGAAAGAATACATCTTACAAAATTTTGTGGACCACTAGCTTACTTTAGGGGTATTTGTTGACTTTAGTAAGGCATTCGACTCCATCAGTCGTGAACTATTATTAAATAAACTTACCTACTATGGTATCCGCGGTGTCGCCTTAAAATTATTTCGGTCATACTTGCAGCATAGATGCCAATATGTGTTCATTAACAACAAATCGTCCAAAATTTCTTCTGTTACGGCAGGTGTTCCCCAGGGCAGTATCCTTGGGCCTCTTCTGTTTAATCTTTACGCCAATGATCTCGTTAATATTGATCCCGATGCCAAATTCATAATCTATGCCGACGACACTACTGTCCTGTTTTCGTCCAATGATGCTTCGGAGCTAGTGTCAGTGGCTAACTCTTGTTTGGAAAAAATGTATTTCTGGTCTCTAGAAAATGGTCTCAAGATCAACGCTGAAAAAACAAAGGCAGTTTTATTTCAACCGAAGAATAAGAATATCTGTCTCTATAGGGACGTGGTGTTAGGGTCTTCTAAAATTGAACTCGTCCCTTCTGTGAAAACACTCGGGGTCTTTTTTGATGAAAATATGAGCTGGAGCGATCATATTGATTTTCTTGCAGTCAAACTCTCGCAAATTATTGGACGCGTTTTCGCTATTCGCTACATGCCTCGGAGGATTAAAATGTTAATTTATAATGCTTTATTTGCGAGCCACCTTCATTATTGCTGCCTTATCTGGGGCACCACATCTGTTACAAATATTAACCGTTTGCTTGTAATACAAAAGAAAATTGTTCGCGTAATTAGTAATATGCCCTTTGACTCCCCATCTGAGCCCTTATTTAAAAAACTTCGGCTACTTAAAGCCAGTGATATGTTTAACTACCGCCTTGCTCTTGGATACCTAAATGAAACCAAACAGAACTTAAGCCTTGTTTCATCTCTGGCTAGATTAAAACACAACATCCCATGTTATGACACCAGGTCCCCGGAATACTGGCATGTGCCGCATGTGCGTTCAACCTACGGTAACCAAATGACTTGTTACACTCTCCCCACTCTGCTGAATAATCTCAGATCTGCGTCCATCGATGTACGAAATTGTTCTGGCAGAGACCTGTATAATTTCTATTGCCCCAAGAATTAATTGGGTTTAACCATGTACCTAATGTTTTTCTTAAGAGTTTTGTGTATCTATATATCCATATTGTTTGTTTTTCCTGAGCTGTTTCATGTGTGAAGCGAATTGTTTAAGTGAGATCTATGTACTACATGCCATTACTCTTTCCTTTCTCCATTTTCGTTGTTCCTCTTTTCCTTTCATTTTCTTCTCTTTTTTTTTCTCGCTCCTTGCTGTCTGCTGCCTTTTGGACCTTCTGGTTATTAGGACCAGTCAAGTTGCTTCTGTAGCAACTTTTTTCCTAATGCCTTGGCACTTTGTACCACTTGTTTCTATGAATAAAGGTTATTATTATTATTATTATTTATTATTATTAAGTGCTAAGGCACTCTTGAGCCGGTTGAGCCGGCTAACCCTAGTAGGCTTTCACCCGCACATACAACCTATGGTGCGTCGCGACAACTTTATTGCCCTTCGACTCATACGGAGCTCACGGCAACGTCAGAAATGTGTCTGTAGTGTCCGTATATTTGCTATTGCAATAAAATCAGATATTGTTTGGAAGTGCATTAAACCTCTTGGCTTTAAGGATACTACTAGTGAAATTACAATCAATGGCAATGTAATATCAAAAAAGGAAGTAGCCATATCTTTCAAGATAGGCGTATCAAAGTAATGGGAGCAAAGTAGGCTATTTGCCCCCCCCCCCCTCCCCTACGGCGCGTGGCGACAACGCTATCGCCCTTCGACTCGACACGGAGCCCACGACAATGCCAGAAATGCGTCTGGAGTGTCCATACATTTGCTTTCGCAATAAAATCACATATTGTTTGGAAGTGTATTATATCGCTCTTGGCTGTAAGGATGCTACTAGAGAAATTACAATTAATGGCAATGTAATGTCAGAAGAGGAAGTAGCCATATCTTTCAAGATAGGCGTATCTACCGGGAGGGGCACGTCCCCTCCCCCACCGTCAGAAGTAATGGGGGCAAAGTAGGCTACTTGCCCCCCCCCCTCCCCTACGGCGCGTGGCGACAACGCTATCGCCCTTCGACTCGATACGGAGCTCACGGCAACGGCAGAAATGCGTCTGGAGTGTCCATACATTTGCTTTCGCAATAAAATCACATATTGTTTGGAAGTGTATTATATCGCTCTTGGCTGTAAGGATGCTACTAGAGAAATTACAATTAATGGCAATGTAATATCAGAAGAGGAAGTAGCCATATCTTTCAAGATAGGCGTATCTACCGGGAGGGGCACGTCCCCTCCCCCACCGTCAGAAGTAATGGGGGCAAAGTAGGCTACTTGCCCCCCCCCCTCCCCTACGGTGCGTGGCGACAACGCTATCGCCCTTCGACTCGATACGGAGCTCACGGCAACGGCAGAAATGCGTCTGGAGTGTCCATACATTTGCTTTCGCAATAAAATCACATATTGTTTGGAAGTGTATTATATCGCTCTTGGCTGTAAGGATGCTACTAGAGAAATTACAATTAATGGCAATGGAATATCAGAAGAGGAAGTAGCCATATCTTTCAAGATATCCGTGTCTATCGGTAGGGGCACTTCTCCCCGCACTGTAGGAAGTTGTGGGGGCAAAGTGGACTATTAGCCCCCCCCCCCACACACACACACTTTTGTAAGCAGGCTCTTTCATATGCACATTGCGCAATCCAACAACACCTGATGCCAAGTTTTCGTTCACAATTGCGATCGTGTAAGTACGCTTTTCGTATTACATAATATCTTGCTATGGCAGGTAGGCTTTCCTTGCGGCCCTCGCTGTCATGCGCTGTAGCAGATGACTGTCGGCTGACTTCTCGAAGCAGTTACGTGTACAAAGTTCTTAGCGGTGCTGGCCATCTGTGCGACGCGCCTTGTACGCGTGCAACGCAGCGGAGGCTACCCCCGCGAAGTCCAAAAACAAGTTTCAGCTTACGCTGCCATATTCATCTTGTGTTTGTTCCATGCGCCATCACCGCCATTTACTGCCGTTGGTGATGTAAACGGCACCCGACAGATGGTGCTACGGCTTACCGCGCAAAACGCAAACGCGCGGCCATGCAGAAACCTTGCCAAGGCAGCGCGTCGGATACGTTGCTTTAGCTGCTCTTGGTCAAGTGGCGTGGAGCGTTACGGAATCCCGCGATATCACGTGGACGGGACATTCACTTTTAATTTCAATTTCTGTTTTGCGAGCAAACAATACCAGCACAGGACTACGCGATAATTTAAGCTATTGAAACGCAAAATTGCGGAGGGCGCCAAGTGGAGAAAACGAAACATTTCGGCAGACCGGGTCGTCGTCAAGGGTAGCATCAATGAGTTCTTTTAAAGCGAAAAGCGAAGAGTTCATCTCTCCCTTCGCATTTCCTGCTGCTGCTGCTGCTGCTGCTGCTGCCGCTGCCGCTGCTGCTGCTGCTGCTGCTGCTGCCGCTGCCGCTGCTGCTGCTGCTGCTGCTGCCGCCGCCGCCGCCGCCGCTGCTGCTGCTGCTGCCGCCGCCGCCGCCGCCGCTGCTGCTGCTGCTGCTGCTGCTGCCGCTGCTGCCGCTGCTGCTGCTGCCGCTGCCGCTGCTGCCGCTGCCGCCGCCGCTGCTGCCGCTGCCGCTGCTGCTGCTGCTGCCGCTGCTGCCGCTGCCGCTGCTGCTGCTGCTGCCGCTGCTGCTGCTGCTGCCGCTGCTGCTGCTGCTGCCGCTGCTGCCGCTGCTGCCGCTGCCGCTGCTGCCGCTGCCGCTGCTGCCGCTGCTGCCGCTGCCGCTGCTGCCGCTGCTGCTGCTGCTGCTGCTGCTGCTGCTGCTGCCGCTGCTGCCGCTGCCGCCGCTGCCGCTGCCGCTGCTGCCGCTGCTGCTGCTGCTGCTGCTGCTGCTGCTTGCTGCTGCTTGCTGCTGCTGCTTGCTGCTGCTGCTGCTGCTTGCTGCTGCTGCTGCTGCTTGCTGCTGCTGCTGCTGCTTGCTGCTGCTGCTGCTGCTTGCTGCTGCTGCTGCTGCTGCTTGCTGCTGCTGCTGCTTGCTGCTGCTGCTTGCTGCTGCTGCTGCTTGCTGCTGCTGCTTGCTGCTGCTGCTGCTTGCTGCTGCTGCTGCTGCTGCTTGCTGCTGCTTGCTGCTTGCTGCTGCTTGCTGCTGCTTGCTGCTGCTGCTGCTGCTTGCTGCTTGCTGCTTGCTGCTGCTTGCTGCTGCTTGCTGCTTGCTGCTTGCTGCTTGCTGCTTGCTGCTGCTTGCTGCTGCTTGCTGCTTGCTGCTGCTTGCTGCTTGCTGCTGCTTGCTGCTTGCTGCTGCTTGCTGCTTGCTGCTTGCTGCTGCTTGCTGCTGCTGCTGCTGCTGCTGCTGCTGCTGCTGCTGCTGCTGCTGCTGCTGCTGCTGCTGGAGGTGGTGCATTTGCTCCCAATCACGGCAGCGGCATTTTGACGGTGGCGAAATAGAAAACGCACGTGCGCTTAGATTTTGGGACACATTAAATAACATCCTAGTGTCAAAATTGATTCGGAGTCCGCCACTACAGCGTGCCTCATAATCCGAGTGTGGTGTTGGCACGTACAGCCAATAATCCAATTCAAGTTTAATACTTCTGCCACAATGTCATGAGCCGTGTGAGGAAAGGACAACGCTCAACCGTCTCAAAGGTTATAAAATGTGGTGCACAACAACGCCTCAAGCAAACGACTCTCCCGGTGTGGTATGTTTAATACGCAGACAAACAGCAGTGGTGCACGCAAGGTAACGTTTAAGATCAACTCTCCGCTCTCGTGTTAGCCTAAAGTTTGAAGAAATTAAGCTTTAGCAGTCAGCATCACCGCTAATTATCGTAAATGAAAGCATCCAGCATGGAAAGCTTCTCTTACATCGATTGTCACAGTGCGTGGGATCTGCATAATTTTTTTTCGAAACATCTTTTTGAACTGGGCAAGTAGCATTTTATTTCGTCTTATTGTGCAATACAATAATGGTGTTATTACGAATGGTTGAGTACTAGTGAGAGAATTATACTGAGGAGTGGCTTCATCATTGTGCTAGTACTTGACTCCGGTGGAAGTCGGTACTCACGTCCTGCATTTACCTGTTCCTTGATTACTAAAGCTCTGTTTACAATAATATTGGCGCCTTAGAGCTCCTCGAGCACTAACCTATCACTTTCAGTTCACGTAATATTTACTTTAGTGTCCTTTAAGGATTCTGCAAAAGGCGATAGGATGATAAATGTTAAGTGTAACATTAAGAGGCAGGGAGAGAGTGGTGTGGACGGAGAGCAATGAGGGGTAGCCGATGTTCTAGTTCACATTAAGAAAAAGGCGGAGCCGGGCAGGCCCTGTGTAACGTGTAGGGTAGATTGTCGCTGGCCATTAGAGTTACTAAATGGGCGCCAAGGGAAGGAAAGAGCAGTCAAGGACGACAGAAGGTTAGGTGGTGTGATGAAATTATCTCGACAAGCGTGAGTGATGATGTGGTCACCCGTCTGCGTTCATGCTTGAAATAGCCTGTGCTTTGCTGACCAATGATAAACTGTTGGCAGTCTGCGCTCGTGGTGTATTGTGTGTTGCTTCTGCTTCTCCTCGCTTCTCGACGCAGTTTTAACCTTCCTTCAATTGTGAACCAGCTACCCAGAAAGAACGTCCTAATGCTGCAATTGGGAAATTTGCAGGCGCAAGTTGGAATCAGCAAGACACTGGTCACTGGATACCGGATATCTCATGGAGAAGCCTTCGTCCTGCCATTGGCACGAAATTACGCTTTTATATATATATATATATATATATATATATATATATATATATATATATATATATATATATATATATATATATATATATATATATATATATATAGAGAGAGAGAGAGAGAGAGAGAGAGAGAGAGAAAAGAGAGAGTGGAGGGAGCCTATCCCCCCTCAAAAAATTGTTGGTCCGCCACTGTCTTTGAACAAGTATTTTGAACACTTTAGTAGAGTTCTCACGATCCACATTGCTTATATTATCTAACTTCAAAGACCTGCCAATCTGCATTGACTCCTACGACAGATAGGGAAATAGCAGACCCTTTCTTATCTATCACAAGTAGTAAATGTTGCGATGCCAACAGTTTGGAAATTGGGGTCTGCAAAGCACGTACTATATGCAGTCACTCCCGTGTTGACACATATTTACAACTTTGTTTTTTCTAGTGGTACTTTTCCAAGAAGCCTCCCGGTTGCTGAAGTTAAAGTGTTACACAAAGATGGCGAGAAAAGCGATTTAACTTTTGATCAATATCCGTCTTGCCAAATATTGCAGGGATCCGAAAAAGTTTATTCACAGCCGCTTTATATCCTTTACAACTAAGCAAAAATTATTAACAAATATGCAGTTTAGATTTTCGAGAGGTCAATCTACTGAAACTGCCCTTCTAACACAAAAGGAAATTATAATAGATGTTTTCGAACTTTACCTGTGTACATTGGATATTTTTGCCCTCTACTAAAAAGCGTTCGACTGCATAAATCGTACTACGCTACTAGAAAAGTATTATTATGGTATTGTATTATGGTATTGTGGTAATGTAACTATTATGGTATTGGAGGCATCTTTTTTAATGATAATATCGTATCTTCACTACGACATGCAACAAGTAGTTATAAACAGTGAGGCGTCCGATTTGAAACCAATTTATAGGAGTACCACAGGGAAGTATTTCGGGCCCGTTTCCTTTTCGTATCTATATTAATGATTTAGTGAGTATTTACAATAACTTAAAATTTCTTGCATATGAAGACAGCATTACAGTTTTTGTAACCGCGAAAAATGCTGAAGATGTCACGATTAAAGTCAACGAGGTGCTGTAACAGTTATCATCTTTGAGTATCGCGATGTCGTTAACAGTAAATGTGAATGAAACAAAGGCTGTACTTTTCCGGCAAAAAATCGAAATATTGTTACTTGTACCCTTATACAGCTTAATAACTCAATTTGCCTCTTGTTCCTTCTATTAAGTGTCTTGGCACTGCATTTAAACAAGATTTGTCTTGCAATGCTCACGTAGGTAAGCTCTCTAGAGTCACTGGAATACTATGCAAGTTCCGCTTTTTCCTTCCAGAAAGTAATAAGCTACTTGTGTACAAATCACTGTTCTTATCATATATAAACTATTGTCCTCTTATCTGGGGCACTACAACGCTTTCTAACATCAATTCAGTGCATGCAATACATAAAAAGGCCACACGTTGTATTCTAGATGTTCCTTAAAAGCCTCTCACCAGGCCCCATAGCAAATTTTGGTCATACGCTGGAAGTGGTTACGCGTCCTCTATAGAGCGTTCCGCCACACAAATTTTTCAAATCGGCTCATTAATATCCGAGACAGAAATATTTCAGTGCGGCGAACCCATGATTTCAGCAGACGGGCTCCACTGCCAAGCAAGACGCTCTCTCCACTCGCCTCGTTCATAGTTGGGTACAACTTTAGAAAAAAGGGGAGGCCCCACTAGATATTAGCGAAGCGTGACAGCCGATTTCCTCCGCGGCTAAAATAGTCCCATTCCAAAAAGTGTGCTTCGAAAACGCGTAATTATCGGTATAAATGAAGACTTTTGTGTTTTGATGACTGGTTTGGTAGAGCTATCGTGATTGGAATGCTACAGCGCATGCCGGATCGCGAGAAAAAAATATCTTCGTGCCTTCTACAACGTCTGCTTTTTAGCTTTATTTTAAGGGACAAAAGTAGAACGAACAGGTCTGCATGGCTTTTGCCCTGGTTTACATGCGCGTGGGACATTTACTGCTCGTTTTCCGAGTTTAAGATGAATCAATTTGCTATTTAATAACTACTCTAAAAACAATGCATTTATCGAAGCCATTACAGTTCTGGGGCGAGAGGACGATCGAGGCGGGAAAGATACAAAAATCCTTCATTCATCGTTTTCAATAAATACGCTTGGTGTTAAATAGCATAAGATTTACATATTTTCTTGGTTTTTCCTTTTCACGAACTTCTCAAGAATTATTTTGAAGTTCCTTTTCCTGCAGTTTTTTTTTTTTTTGCAAGCCTGCAGTCTGGCCAGTTCGCGTAGCGTACCGTCAGCGATGCTCGCTGGTATCTCTCGTCACTGGATCACGGCTCAGAGTAAGCGCACGCTGCAGAAATTGTGCATCGTAAGCTCGCATTAATATTTCCGGCATGATAGACCACTACAAACAGTTTGGAAATTAACTCTAACGGGGGGAAGACGACTGACGCGATTCGGCCCAGTTCGAAGCGCGTGCGGCCGTCTTCGGTGTGGTCGCCAGCCGTCCGGCTCGTGACGTCAGTCTAGAGTGCGCGCCCATTGGTGGCGGCTCGTGTGCATCCGCCTTGGAGGAGTGAACGCCCCTTTTTTCTAAAGTTGTACCCGACTATAGCCCACGCAAGCGAAATTCCTTCCCTGCGTTCTCCCATACCGGACCTTAAGGATCGCGAGACGCATACGTCACAGGCGCCGCCTTCCTTTCTTTTCTTTTTTTTTTCTGGCTTTTGCTCCTCGCTTTTCTTTCCGGCGCTAGCACTTCCGCCGACGGCGTCATGCACGAGGTGTTGTCTCGTTCGCGCAGCGCACAATTTTGCGCGCTGTGCACAAGGAAACAAGACTAGCGGTATAGGCTACCCAAGCACCGCGAGCGGCGCCACTGCTCCTGACGGGTAGCGCCATCTGTGGCAGGAAAAGTCGAAACTGGGAATATCCACTGCGCATTTCTGCTGCGCCGCGCTGCAGCCGCTCGCTTTTTGTGCACGTGCAGGGCCCTCTCCTCGCTTTGCACGTGCGGCGCGTCACAATGTATCGCCTTCAGTGCGGCTTCAAAAAGATCGGCCAGCTATTTTAGGAAAGCCAGATGGTTAAAAGGAGAAAAGCTCGTCAGTCACGTAAACTCTGTGGAGCAGACAATCAACGGCAACGATGCACAGCTCAATGCAAAATGTACTTCCCAAGTGAGCGACAACATCGTGTACGACGTGTGCCTCGAGGTGAGGGTCATTCTGTCATACGTTAAAAATACTGATTGTCTATACACACTGCGAAATGAAGCCGGGCACTCTCGATGTTTTTCGTTGTCGAATATGAAGCGTATGCTTTAGTTGTTTTGATATGGCAGCCTTACAGTTGTCGTCTACTGTCGGGGTCGAACGTTTGCGGCGTGCGAAAAAAATAATTGTACGGCCTTGGCATCCCACTGAAAAGCCTGGAAGATGCAACACTTGTGCTTCGCCCGTTGGAGGATCACCCACTGACTTGGTGGCGAGGCAGCTGAAATTTAAGCACTGCGAAGCTAGTTGAACTGCTCACCTCGTTGAATTCGGCGGTCGCGTCATGCTTGCACTCGAGTTTTGTGAAAGTATCGGCTTTACAGGCGCATAAAACCTGCTGCGCGAACGCAGTTCAGTGTGAGCGATTCAGAATTAAAGGCGCGATATGGTATCGTGCGCGTGATGCGCTCGCGTAATTAGCACGCTAGTGAGCGCACACTCGAAACACTGTGCTGAATGTTTATATTAGTAAGCGTAAGCATATTATGTTGCCTTTATTTTCCCTTTATAGGGCAGCCTGGAGTATTGTGGCAGAGGTGCAAACTTGGAGTTAGCTTTGGAAATGCGCACCATGCCATGTTGCTGAATATTTGTAGAGGCAAGTTTGGAAGGCAGCTGCATTTGAAAATTAGTGGCAAATGGCTTCACTGTTTCACCCTTATTTTCATTCTTTCATAGATGCAGTGGTCGTGCCATGAAAAGAGGTGTTCTTGCTTTCGAGAAGGAGATGAACCTGCAAAGCTGGCATTACGGCTCAGTGCAAGCACGCAGCTGCGGTGTGCATTTACGTCAACAATAAAGAAGTAAATTCATGCATCAGCCACAGAAATGGGGCAAGCCAAGCAGAAAGCCAAAAAGACGCCTAGAACAAGATGTCTCGGACCTTTTTCCAAATGAGTTAGAAAAACATTCATGCTGTAGAATGCACTGCTTCAGTGAAGTAACTGTGCCAGTACTGAAGGTACGAGATTTAGGGGCTCGTTACGACACACCAGCCCACGACACAGCAGTACTTCGGACCGCGCTATCGCTTCGGCGGGGCCGCTTTTGCCATTGTGGAAACTCAACTTCGCGCAAGAAGCCTTTTAACAACGTTCCCAGCTGGCGGCGCGACGCCCCAATGCCCCGGCTCGACTGAATAGCGCGGGCGCGCACGTGCAGTGGCCGCCTGCAAACTGGTTGCGCCTGGCGGTGCGGGCGCCATCTATCCCCAGTTTTGCACTGGTCGCTCGCTGGGGCAGCAGTGCGTGCTGTCGTCGCGCGCCCAAACTTGAGCTTGGGTTCCCTATAATTAAGTGCTACACGAATACTGAGGCAGAACGAGCGAATGGCAGAGCGTGATCACGCGCTACAACACGGTAGAAAATGCCATAGTTTCGGTACCTGCGCACCTGACCACACGACCGTCGGAACAAGCGGACGAAGCGGAAGTACATCTCCCTTGCTTCGACTTGAAGTAACACAAAAAACACACAGACATTCCGTTTGTGTGTTTTCTTATTTCTCTAATCTTCAATTCGTCAATTCAAGCAACAGATCGCACAAATAACAGATGTTGTCTTGAATCGAGCTACGTAACACTGCGGACACAATTGCGTAGGCGCAGGGGCACGTTTACGTCACCGTCCGGCTTGGATTGAATGAATGAATATTTGATGTTTAATGGCGCAAGGGCCAGGTGTGGCCAAAGAGCGCCAGTCCGGCTTGGAGCGTGGCGGCCGCGAGTGAAGAGAGAAACGGCGTTGAGATTGAAATATCAGATCTTTCCGCGGCGCGCAGCAATGTGATACTTTGCGTACACGATCGTTATTGCGCAATGTATGCTCTGCGCTTGTCAGCTCAAAATGGCCAGACCTAGTGAGGGGCCCTTTAACACAAACCTGACCTCTATTTGAAAAGCTCAATTTACTACCCATGCCTAGAATTTGCGAAAATGTGTTAATACGAACGACCAGTATTAAAAAAACGACGTGCTACAGCGCATTTCCAATACCATAGCATAAGGCAGTCAATACAAGGAGCTCTGAAGTATGGGAATTACCGAGGAGAACAAATTACGCTGATGAAATACTGCGTTTATGACTAGCCTATCATTTAAGCAAGGCAAACATAACGTAACGCTTATTTCTGTGCTAGAATAAACATGCATCTAGATAGAAGTGTGCATATAAATGCTTGAAGGATCTCTGATGACGTGGACTTCTTGTTCAATTATTTCTGGTACTAGGCTTACCAAGTCCTTCTGCATATGCTGCTGAATGAAATGTTCAATAGATTGTGTCTTATAAAACTAATATGTATAGAAACATATATATAAACATATATATAAAAATCCCACAACCTTCACATGCGAAAGTTGTGGGTTCGGTTCCAACTTGCGGCAAGTTGTTTTTTCATGCACTTTAATTTGCATTAATTTATAGTTTCTTTATTTCATTTATTAAGCACAAGGAATTTCCCCTATGTTGTCCTTGGTGTCAGTGTTTGTTGGCTTCTTCTGATATGACTAATAGAAATCGCGCCCCTCGCGGTTAGCTCCCTTTCTTCTCGTTTATATTATATATATATATATATATATATATATATATATATATATATATATATATATATATACATTGTTACGCTCTTAGGTGTGTAGTGGATTCACGAATGTGACACTCTTAGGAGCATAGTGGGTTCACGCCTCAACAAAAAGTATGCGGGGGCACCGGAGGGTGGTGAACGAGGAAGACGACGTGTGGCTGGCTGGCTGAATCTCGCCAGGCGCTCAGCTGATCCAGGCCATCGCTGCTAACTCTACCCGGCTTCAAAGTAACGCTTCAAAGTATATATATATATATATATATATATATATATATATATATATATATATATATATATATATATATATATAAATTTGCATAAGTCATGAACAATTGGCATTTTTTGTGATTAGTTCCTTACTTCTTGTAATGTATTGATGAAAAGCTGCATTTTTAAAAATTCCTCATCATTTATGCTTTAATTTTTTCTAGCACTTCCTGATAGCCAACCTCATAACAGTCTCACAGTTATTAGCCTGGAAATCCTGTTTTTTCTATTCTGTTGTGTTAAACTATGTTACTCCTTTGTTGTTTTGTTGCTGCTTGTAAAACGGGGCCATGGTTCACGTGAAGCCTTGAAGAATTTTTGTCCACAATCCCCAACATCAGTTATATCTTCAAATAAATTTAATTTGATTTGGTTTGACGTCGTGGTTAACAGCGTCATGCTAGAGCCACTAAGCAATCACAAGGTTACCGTTCAGCACAAGACGCGCAAGCATGATTTGGAACTTTTTCTCGATGGTGGCGAAATGCGAAAACACCCGTGTACTTAGATTTAGGTGCACGTTAAAGAACCCCAGGTGGTCGAAATTTCCGGAGTGCTCCACTACGGCGTGCCTCATAATCAGGAAGTGGTTTTTGCACGTAAAACCCCATTATTAATTTTTTTTTAAATTGGAACTTACTCGAATATTACCGCTGTTTCTATTTGTTGTGTAAGTTCTCGCTGAACCTTGTGCAATGAGATTGCATACGCGACGCGAACAGTGTTGTACTTTCTGGGAGGTATGCGAGCACCAGCGATGACGCTGTAAATTTCAGCGAGTCATGCTCAATGCCGACGAAGCGCAGATTAGATTTTCGACAATTGAAGAGTGCGCTCGCCGCTATGATCTTGCTGAGCGTGAGGTGATTTTCATTGGTTTTACTGGGCACAGTTTTTCCTAATGAACGGCTAATTTTGTCACGTACGTTGTGCCACTGTGGTTTTTTACATTAATTACAACGTGACAATATCATTGCCTGGCACAGCCGACTGCTACACTGTAAAGAAATGTGCCTTCCATTACAGACAATATGCTGCTGACCGCAGGTTTTCCCGTAAATAAAGAACGGTCATTTCCGTAGAACAGACAGCTGTAACAGAAATACCGTAATACAAGATACGAGTGCTTTTGTACTTAGAAAACGGAATACTCTGTATGCTGAATCTGTACTGTAACTGTTAAAGTACTCTAAAAACTAAGGAGGGTATCGCAGGAGTGAAGCGGCCGATTTACTCTCCAAAGCGTTGTTTTACTCTCGCAAAATGTCGAGTGGATTGAAATGCGTTGTTCACTTCGTCACCAAAGGGGGACTGAAATGTGATTTTCGCTCTCCCCTCCAGAGAGAGAGTAGAATGCCCGTTCTACTCTTGCGGCAATAGAGAACAAAACGTAGCGTAATCTTCTGCTTCGACTGCAGGAGCCTGGCCCCGAACATGGCGATGTATCACTCATGCATGCTAAGCAAAGAACACACCGTTTTGCTTCTAAGATAACAAGCAGCCGCAGTTCAAAGGAATGCGTAGCGAACGCCCTACTTTTTCACTCGGAGTTGCTCCACCGCGCGCGCGCGCTCGACATCGCGGAGCAGCACAGCATCGGAGAAAGGTGACCCGTCCAGCGAGCTGCAACGAAGGCTATCCAAGGGAGATCGTGTGTCAGCCATATCGCGTCGCCGCGAAGACACGACAATGATTCGTCATTCGTTGGATATAACAGCTAGGGAATCCTCCAGGGTAAGTGAATTCCAACTTAAGTGCGCATTCTGCTTATGTGACATGCTATCGCCAGGAAGTCGTCGCGGCGCTTAGCCGACACGATCGACAACGGACTAGGCAAGCGCGCTGTGTCTCTCGATGTCAATCGAAAAAGCCAGTCGTCGCGATAACTTCATGTGATTTTATCACTTGCCGCTATCCGTAAGAGCTTTGCAAATCGAAAGCGCTGCCAGAACCATGACGTCAATAAGACGTGATGCGAGAGGACGCATAAAATAATTGGTTCACTAGCCCATGATTCCGAACCTATGCGGAGCGTGAGTAGCGTGCGTTTTGTGTGCTTGAATTTATTCAATTTGGCAGTCTACTGTGTACGGAACGCTGTTGAAATAAGGAGTCATATGACAAAAGGCGTCATTGTGCTGGCGGCATGCTTTCGTTATAAGTAAGCTGCGCGCTTTAGGGTGTCTCGCCCATGCGTAATCTGCGGCCACTGAAGTTACGTGCAGCACCAGTGCTAGTTAGAAGCTTTGCCGTAGGCATTCAGCTGCATGCTGCAAGAGGTCAATTGGGCGCGTTATCTTCAACTTACTGAAAACGCATGAGGAATCCATGTTTTATGCTGAAATAAAGTATAAACCCCATATAAGTAATCTTGCGCGCTACAGCTACAAGCGATGTGATGGAGATGGCTGTCGCGTTCGTTTGTCGCCTGCAAGTCGTACTCCGTGCGAGCGACGATTTAGAGTGACGCCTCCCCGGCGTTGCCGGTATGAGAGCTGCAAGCACGCGTGACGCGTGCTTTGGAAATTTAAGTTGACGTATTTTAGTGTAAAATGTAGCATAAAATATTTCATAAGGTCTTGCAATAGGTTCTTATCCTCGCACATATAAAACTTTAATCGTTTGCTCGTTCCACGCGACAATAGGTAGTATTTTAGCAATGTAGTACATCCAGTTCCAGATTCGCTGCATTGGCTAGTCGCTCATAGCACTTCCGGGAGACGAGCGACGATTCCTATGTTTCCAGAACCGAGCGATCTGTTCAAGCGACGGCCCGTTTTGTCACTCAAAGCCGTCGCCGTCGCGCACTAAATCGCTCTCATGGTGTTTATCTCTAAGACTGAACTGTTTTTGATCATGTAACAAAATGGTGTGGTTCTATGTTTGGTTCCTGTTGCTGTTTTCGAGCACGCTGCGAAACTGAAAGGGTGCTTGTGTTTACTAACTCAGTGAATTGTCAAGCAGCGAATTATGCATCGGCATCGAATATAACGTCTGCTGTGTGGAATTACAATTGCAGGGGCGCTTTGCATACGCCTATTGCTTTGGACATGCCTGTACATTTCCTAATATGAGTCGGCGTTTCAGAGTTACATCATGTGAACAGCTAAATCACCCTTTCTCTGGGGGTCACAAGCGTAATATGTGCATCTTGCAACTGCATGGCAGATCAAAATGTTTTTATCACTTTGATATTATTAGTTGAGAAATAAAGTATCAAAATAAAATGTTGCTTTAATTCCGTGTTACCAGTTGTCAGTCGTACACAAAACAGAGCTGGTCTAATAAACTAATGATTGCAGTCTAACTGCAACTTTTACATGCTTTCAAGAAACTGAAATGCTATATTTCAAATTGCAGCAGTCGTCGAGTCTATCAAAAATGAACTCCATCGCGCACCCCAGAAATGGAAGTAAGTCCATGCCTTTTAGTAAGCTTACGTGCAGGCCGCAGTGAACTTTCTTGTTATTATTGGAATGTAGGTACACTTGCGATAACAAGCCTTGTTGCCCTTTCTTATAGGCACATCCAGTCATATCCATTGAACTCGAGGGCCATATGCTCATCCCTACTGAGCATCATGTTTGCAGATATGATCCTCAAATTATGGCTTGAGCAGTGCGCAACCAGAGATGGTGCGGGGTGCACACTGGGCACGTACTTAGGATGTGTCACAAGTGGTGTTTGCGACACACCAGACTAATGACAGACCTATGACATCTGACAATGACTAATATTCTATTTATTAGCAGGGGTATTCTAACATTGCTGCCGAACGAGGATGAACTGTTGGTTACTTGTTTTTGTTTAAATCTAAAAATTGAAGTTAGTTTAGCACTTGACTGTTGCTGTCATTTAGATGTTTGGCATGCATTTCAGTAGGAAGACTAAGAGCTACGACTTTCTTTTAGTGCCATGACCTTGACTGTCTTGATGTTTTTTTACACCATGTCCTTGTGTTGACTTTTGCACACGATATTTCTCAGGCACCTGCTTTATATAACGCAAGAAGGCAGCTGCAAGCACACACGGATGTCAAAGAGCCAGCCCAGCACGACTTCACGTAGTGCAGAGAAGTGAATGCCAAAGAATCAAAATACATTCCCGTGCAATTTGGACAAGAAAACTATAATGTGGGTATAATGGGTGTACCATTTGACAAATGTAAACAAAATCAAGATACAGTATGTCACACCAAGATGAAAATTTTCACGTGCTCTAGGCAGTCATCTTAACATGGTATATCAATGTAATGTCTCTGATGGGAAAGTTACAATCAAGTATGCTCTCTGGAGACAAACACATAGGAGCAAGTGTCATTGAAAAGTTATAAATGTGTTTAAAAAAAGCTGGTTAGTTGTGAGAAGTGACTGCTTTTTGTCTTGCCTCTCAACAGATATATTCCATCATGTCCTATTCCATATGTCCCTTCTTGGGTACTGACGACGCGAAGAAGAAAAACAAATCTTGGTTTACGAAAAGATTGCGCCAACTCGCACAAAAAAGGCAGATAATTTATCGCGCCTTTTACAGAAGACCATCAAGAGAAACAGTGGAAAAACTGAAAGAAATAACTCGAGAAGTTAAAGAAGCTACACGCACTGCTTAAGACAGTTATTCGAAAGCTATTAAATCACGAATAAAAGATAAACCAAACGAATTTTGGAGACACGTGTAAAAGAACGGAAAGAATGCCGTAAATATTCCCCCTCTCGTGTCCGGTGACGTCACAGCTCATGACGACACTCACAAAGCAGAATGCTTCAACGCCTACTTCTGTTCCGTTTTCACTCCTGCAACAATGCCTTCTGCGGACGAGCTAACGCTGCTCGAAACAAGTGACATGAAACATGTAATCAGCCTGCGCGGCATCAAATCGTTGCTTCGAGGGCTCAACACTTCTAAAGCCTGTGGTACCGATGACTTACCAAACTTCCTACTCAAATCATGCGCTGAACCGCTTTCTAAGTACTTGAAATTAATTTTGGACAAGTTGCAGCTCGAAGCCTCCCTGCCTGATGACTGAAAAACAGGTATTGTGGTCCCTGTTCATAACTTTGGCCCTAGAAGCGACGTTTCAAACTATCGTCCAATATCATTCACATGCATCGCATGTAAAATACTAGGGCATATTTTATTCACGAGCATTGTAGCTCATTTCAATACTACTACTGTGATTACGTCCTCCCGACACGGATTTCGTAAGGGGTTTTCTTGTATTACACAGTTGTTAGTATTGACAAATGATATTGCTTCTGCTTTGGATAAACGGCTTTCAATTGAATGTATCTTCCTCGATTTCAGAAAGGCTTTCGACATGGTACCCCATTCATTGCTCATAGAAAAAAATGCATCAATACAAAATTCACCCGCAGGTGGTCGCATGGGTTAAAGAATATCTTACCGTGCGCCAGCAGGTCATTGTTGTAAACGGGGTTCAGTCGCTCCCGCAAGAAGTTACATCCGGTGTACCCCTCGGCTCCATCCTTGGGCCTTTATTTTTTATTGTATATAAATGAAAATGGCGAAGGTCTTATATCACAGCTAAGGCTGTTTGCAGATGACTGCTTGTTATATAGGGTAACTAACAGCATGGATGATGCCAGTCTGATTCAGGAAGATCTCAATCTAATTAGTGAATGGTGCACTAAGTGGCGCATGCAGATAAACCTAACCAAAACAGTCAACATGACATTCACTCGAAAGAACAACTCTACAAATTTCTCTTACACCTTGAATAACAATTTAATAGCTAAAGTAACACAGTTTCAATACCTAGGTGTTTGGTACACCCCAGAATTATCATGGCAGAAACAGGTTAACTATTTAACCGCTAAGGCAGAGAAAATGTTAGGTTTTCTTCGTAGGAACTCCAGAGCATTCAGCACGTCTACACAAGAGCTGCTATGCAAAACGTACGTAAGGTCCGTCCTTGAGTACGCTTGTGTAGTGTGGGACCCTCCGACACCACGTGACATTGATAAACTTGAGAAGGTACAGAATCTAGGTGTGCGGTACGTGTCAGGTCGATACAAAGTTAATTTTAGCGTTACGAGTGCTAAGGAAGAGTTTAAATGGGATACCTTGCAGGTACGACACAGAAGGCTGCGACTGAAGCTTTTTCATTCCATATTCTACGGTACAATTGATATAGAAAGGGACAAATATATAATGCCGCCTCATTACCAATCACAACGCGTTGACCATGCGCTAAAGGTACGAGAAGTTCCATGCAAGACAGAGCTGTATAAGAAAACATTTTTTCCAAAAACTATACAAGAATGGAATAGGTTAACAGCCAGTGTCGTCAACGTCGTATCAAATAATGTATTTTTGCCCTGTTGAAGTGACAACTAGCCCGTTCATTTTACCTTTAGATTGAATTGCCCATGTATAACTTACCGTGTTTTGAAGATTCTGTAACTTCTGTTGAACTGTTGTTTTTTCTCACATCGGGTAAAAAAATATTTTGTGAACGTTTATAACTGTATTGTAAAACTTCCCCCCCCCCACCCACTGTAATGCCTTTTGGCGCCTGTGGGTGCTGAAGAAATAAATAAATAAATAAATAAATAAAGATAGTAGTACAATGAAATTGCATATTTGCTTAATGACATGATACAAACTTGCAATGAGCAGAGTGCCTGTGTTCACTATAAGGAGCAACAGCTCATGCTTGGTTATGTGCTTACATACATTTAACAGCTTAAATAGCTAATTACAATAAACAGCCTGTGAATGCAAGGGTGCAAATACAAATCACTCTGATTCTGTATTTTAAATGCTGACAAGAAGCAGGTCGATATTTATGTATTCCTTTTTATCTATTTTTACATCTAATGTTAGAATTATGGCTTCCTTTTAGGTTCCAGAAAGGGGAAGCATTGGGGGAAGAGAATCCCATGTTTACGTGCATGCGCACGAAACCAGTTCGTTAGAACCACAAGGGCCTTCCTAAGCGAAAGCGAGGGGCAATTAAAGCCCTTAACTGTGTACACCGTGGTGCACACCTTACGTCTTAGAAGCCGGAGAGTCACTTGGAGTTGAACATTATTTTAAAAATTTTAAATTGTGGTTTCTCTAATCTGCTTGCCAACCAAGTATGCTAGTGAAGGTAAAGATCCGTTCAATGCAAAGAACTGAGAGCATCTGAGTAGAACACTTGTTCATCAATTGGCGGATGTGAACATATAGTGTTAAGCAAAAGCCCCTAAGTTCCATGGCTTCTAAAGACATCATTCTGGACTTAAGATAGAGTGCACAGTGAGACAATCTATTAATCTTCCTAGACTAATATGTACTTGTTTTGAGATGAATATTTTATAAAGTGCGATAATTTTTTCTTACTTTAGCGCATCTTAACCACTTCAGTAGGAAAAAAGCTTTGGTTTCAGGTAGTTGGTTCATTGTGCAAGTATATGCATAGTCGCATTCAAAATCCAAGTTCATGGAAGGAATATGTGAAACAGGACGGTGCCATTCTCAATTTATGTTTTGCTTCTTTGTTTTTTTTTCGTGAACTTCCCTGCCTGTACTTAAGCTTATGTAGCCTTCGATGCATCATATTCGTCACATCTGATTCTTGCTTCACATCTGAAGCCATGGTATACTTTAATTAGATCGCATATTCAACGAGTCACAATAACTGATCGTGTAATAATGCAAGCTGCTCCTCAGAAGTATAGCATTCTTCCCGTAATGGCAAAGAAAAGCTACCATATATGACAAGAAATTTGATGCGCAAGATTTTTATACCTAGGCTCCTTGTAGTTTTATACTCATTGCTGCACACTAGATAAGATTAAGAATTGCTTTATTTGTGAGAAAGTGTAACGGATGAATTCCAACATCACAAGGAAACTACTTTTGTGAGGAGGTCAACCGAATAGGAAATATAATACGCCTACGTACCGGTTTGAGACCGGGCCAGGATGTTGCTGCAGAACTGCGACAAGACACACTTATAAACAATGGGGTGCAGCCCATACATCAATAACTTTATGTTAAATATAAGCAAAGGAAGCTAGACCTGCGGCATCGCATGAGAATATACAACTATAATGAAGAAGAAGAGCACAAGAACAAGGCCAGCCAAATCGTCTCTTCCATGCCTGCTGTGCAAACAGTGGGCCAGCCGGATCGTCAGTGCTTGCGAGTGTGAGCCGTTCGGGCAACCAGCTGTTCCTGCTCTGCGTCACCTGCCTTCTCGCTTACGAAGAGATGTTACCCTCGGAACTGTTCAGTGCACCCATTACAATTGGTGGAAGGTGCGGGGTACTCAAGAACATCTACAGCCTGGAACTCCGGTCTCGGACTCTGCCTCCCGTCATGCCTGACTCTCCCCAGCCGACGTCGCCGCCACCCCCAGTTGCCTGCTCTGGCGCTGTCCCACAACGCCATCCAGCGGTTTTCAGCGGTACGGATGAACAGGACGTCAATGACTGGTTGGCTACGTACGAACGGGTGAGCTTGCACAATCGATGGGATGATACCGCTAAATTAAATGCCGTCATATTCTACCTTGCTGGAGTGGCTTACCTGTGGTTCAAAAATCACGAAGCCGACTTTCAGTCCTGGTCCGCGTTCAAGACCAGTTTCGCTGCAGTTATCGGTCGCCCTGCCGTCCACAAGTTGCGCGCCGAGCAGCGGTTACGAGAGCGAGCGCAACAACCCGGTGAAACATTCACCTGTTATATTGAAGAACTTCTCGACCTGTGCAAACGTGTGGATGCGTCTATGCCGGAAAATGACAAATTGAAGCACATTTTGAAGGGCATCGCCGATGACATTTTCCAAATGTTGATAGCCAAGAGCCCGCGTACCATAGCAGAGCTCATAAACTTGTGCCAAAGCTACGACGAGTTGAGGAGGCAGCGCGAGTTGACTAGGCGCCCCTCAGTGGCTGACGAGGCCCTCTCTTCCATGACAGCCTCCTCTGATCGCTCCTCCTTGCTCACACAAATCCAAGCTTTCGTGCGGGAGGAAGTTGCACGTCAGCTTTCTCTGCTGCCCTTCGCTGAGCTACAGCAGCCGCTGCCGCGACAGCCTCCTACACAGCTCGCTCCTACGCTCCGGCGGGTTATTGAAGACCAAGTTGCTGAGGCTCTACCAATGCAGCATCAGGAGTACCCTGCCGCCGCAACACTTACTTACGCATCCGTCGCCGCGCAGCCCCCTCGTCAACCACTCGCTGCGCTGCATCCTCGGCCACCACCACCCGTTCATAGTCCCATTCATCGACCTGCTCCTGCCTTTACTAATCCTTGGCGCACGCAAGACAACAGACCCATATGTTATGCCTGCGGTATTCCCAGCCATGTTGCACGACTCTGCCGCCGCCGCATGCTGCACTCTGATGAGTTTGTGCAGTCGCCTCCCTACGCCAACGTGCAGCCTTTCCACGACACTTATTTTAGTCGGCAGTCGAACAGGCCACCAGACGAGCGCCCGGTCCTTACACGTCGTTCACCTTCCCCGCGTCGCCGCTCGTTCTCCCCATGCGTCGGCGCCCTTCACCCTGTTGTGCCATTGCCACAAGCCCGGATTCTGAATCTGCAAGATGCAGAATTTGTCGTGCGAGCGCCCTTTGGACAAACCCGGGGCTGCGCCGAAAGGCACAGCGCCCTAATTCTCCCTTGACAAGTCAAGATGCTGAGCCGTCAGGCAGCGGTGTACTGCGGAGAAGCATCGGCGGGCAACATGTCCAAACGTGCAACCAAGTGCCAGCCAGCCCGGCGCCGCACCTCCTTTTGCCCGGAGGTCACCGCGCGCGCGAACTTCGAACCGGGTGGCCAGCGCGGTCGCTGGTTCGACCTCTCGGACGACCGTCGAGTGCTGGCTTTGTATTGGGCCGTTTGAGTGACAATGGTTTCTCGGGGATTATAAAGCCGCGACGCGGCCGCCTGGAAAACCGGATCCGCCGACCCACCGGGAGCCAGTGCCGCTCTCTACTGGTGTGAGATGTGTCACGCGTTTTCGCCGGACGTCGCCGTGCGGGAACAGTCGCGTTTGCTGTGAGCTCTCGGCCCCAGTGCCGATCCGATCCTGTCCTGTATAATGACCTGTATATAGTGTATAAAATCCCTTTCGTTATTCTCACAGACGCCTGACTCGGAGTCTTCGCTACCAACGCTCTGTCACGAAACGGGTGACGAGTGCTACGGGACCACCTCAAAGTCGTAATAGTGGTGCAGCGGTGCAAAATCATAACGACCCACGCAAGAGGGAAACTAAGCGCCACAGTTCAGGAGGCAAGAACTGAGTCGCCATCGATCTGTACAAGTCCTCCATTGTCGCCTTCGAACGTTGTCGACCTTACTGTGGACGGCCTCCCTACCGTTGTACTAATTGATACTGGCGCAGCCGTGTCTGTCCTAAACGAACGCCTCTCTCGCGCCTTACGAAAAGTTACGACGCCACTTTCTGGGTTTTCTCTTCGCACAGCAAGCGCCCAGCCAGTGCAGCCTTCAGCAGCATGCACAGCTAGAGTTGTTATTCAGGGCGTTCTCTATATTGTGGAGTTTGTGGTTCTTCAGTCCTGCTCTCACGACGTGATACTTGGGTGGGACTTTCTTTCACGAAATAACGCCGTCATCAATTGTGCACGTGCTGAAGTCGAATTATCGCCTCTGTGTGACGTACCCCTCGTCGGCGCCACATCTCTTCCCGCTAAGCTAGTCCTCCGGGAAGACATCACCATACCGCCATACTAGTCTGCCGTTGTTCCCGTCTTCTGTGGCGCTGTCTCTGGAGGCACTGTCCTCTTCACTCCTTCGGAACTCTTCATAACCCGCAAAGATATTCCCCTCCCTTTCGCCACGCTTGACATTTCAGCCGGACTCAGCGCCATCGTTCTCTGCAAACCGCTTCCTACAGCCCTGACGGCTCTTTGCGGTGGAGCACTTTGTCACGTTCAGCCTCTTGATGACATGTTTATAACCGACGTGCCGGATGCTTCGTATACAGAGCTAACTGACTTCTGTGCACTTTCCACTTCTGCTCCGCCATCACCTGACTTATTCACACCTTTCATTGCCGATGACCTTACTTCCGAGCAGCGCTCCCAGCTTCTTCACCTGCTTGCCCAGTTCCGTTCTTCTTTTGATGTCGCTCAGCTTACTCTGGGTCGCACGTCAACCGTCAGCCACCGCATCGACACTGGCTCCAACGCGCCATTGCGGCAGCGCCCGTACCGCGTATCCGCCAAGGAGCGTCAGGTGATCAGTGAGCACGTGGACGACATGCTTCAGCGCGGCGTCATTCGACCTTCCAATAGCCCATGGCCATCACCGGTGGTTCTCGTCACAAAAAAAGATGGTTCCATTCGGTTCTGCGTCGATTATCGCCGTCTCAATAAGATAACGCGCAAAGACGTATACCCTCTACCGCGCATTGACGACGCTCTGGACAGCTTGCAAGGCGCTAAATTCTTCTCTTCGTTGGATTTACGCTCGGGCTACTGGCAGGTCCCGATGTCAGCAGTTGATCGCCTTAAAACTGCATTCATGACGCCAGATGGTTTATACGAATTTAATGTGATGCCATTTGGTCTATGCAATGCACCTGCTACCTTTGAACGAATGATGGACAATATCTTGCGCGGCCTAAAATAGAGCACGTGTTTGTGCTATCTCGACGACATCGTTGTGTTCGCCCCTGATTTCAGCACGCATCTTCTTCGCCTTAGGCAAGTGTTGACATCCTTGACCAAAGCAGGCCTGCAACTGAACCTGAAAAAGTGCCTGTTCGCCGCGCGCAAGCTCATGATTTTAGGTCACGTCGTATCACAAGACGGCATTTGCCCCGACCCATCAAAACTTCGCGCCGTGGCAGAATTTCCGAAACCAAAGACACTCAAAGAACTCCGCGCCTTCATCGGCCTCTGTTCTTACTTCAGGCGCTTTGTTCACAATTTTGCCTCGATAATTTCACCTCTGACACAACTCTTAGGTGACGCCAACGACCTTTCCTCTTGGTCTCCTGCATGCGACACCGCGTTCGTGACCTTACGCCGTCTCCTGACGTCTCCGCCTACACTGCGACACTTCGACCCCACCGCCCCAACTTAAGTGCATACCGATGCCAGTGGTATTGACCTTGGCGCTGTGCTTGCGCAGCGCAAGTCTGGCTACTCCGAGTACGTCGTTGCTTAAGCCAGTCGTGCGCTGACCAAAGCGGAACGCAATTACAGCGTCACAGAAAAAGAATGTCTGGCCATCTTTTGGGCACTCGGGAAGTTTCGCCCCTATGTATACGGCAGGCCTTTCAATGTGGTCACTGACCATCACGCCCATTGTTGGTTATCCTCTTTAAAAGACCCGTCTGGACGCCTTGCCCGCTGGGCTCAGCGCATTCAAGAATACGACATACACGTCATATACCGCTCAGGTCGCAAGCACACTGAAGCCTGTTTCACATGCAAGCGAAAATGCTCGCGAATCCTGCCGCCGCGCCGCAGAAATCTGTTTCGAGCGGCGGCGGCGGCACTAGCGGCGGGAGCGGCGAGGTTCGGACAAGTTGGAATTTCATCGCGGCGGCAGAGCGGCAGCACCGCTTCCGAACGGCCCGTCTCGCCACGTGACCAGTGGAGGACTAGTGCGGGAAAGCCTGCGCATAGGGCCATGTTTATTTACTTGCTACTATCAGCTGTGGAGATTCCCACTCTGAATGCCAGGGCGACATCTTGAATTTGCATCCCCGATGCCATGTACAGGGAACGAAGCAAGGAAGTAAAGCTGGCGTACTCAGATAAGCGATTTATCAATAAAAGGCGGCGAACCACCTAGTACCTCAGTCATTGCAAGTCTTGCGCGTGACGGTATAGGTTCCCGCACAACGAAGGGCATCGTGAGCGACCCTTCAACCAGGTCATGGAGCGCCAACATCTTATATTACTCCTGAATACACTCGGTGTCGGTGTTCAGGATCAGTGGCATCTGCACAAAAAATGTGGCACAGTAGAGGACTATTTCTGTGCAAACACAACCCACCGCGGTGTGCAACTCGGATTCCTCCTTCCATTCTCCCAGATAGGTTTCACCCACCAGCGCCGTGGAACCCGGAGTTAGAGCAAAGCCTTTTTTTTTAAAGGCGAGCAGAAGAAGATCTGTGTAGAATCCTCATGTGGAGCACATAAATCCATATCTGTTGACACCATGGTTAACACGCTGGCGTCTGTTATGGCAGCGTACCGAGCCGCTCGCGAGTTTGTGCGCCGCATATGCGCATCTTTTTTACAAAAACAACGCAAAATATAAAAAATAAGCATGATTTAAATACTTAAAGTGCAGGATATGTATTTATAAAATAAAAATTTGAGAATCGGGGACAAAGCAACGCTTATATTGGTAGTCGCAAACTACCGAAACTGGCTGAAAGTCCCGTGTTTTTTGCTAGCAACATTGGTATTCGCAGCGGCGGAAAACGCGCGGCGGCAATGCATGTGAAACAAAACCTTGCGAAAAGCTTCGCAGCGCCGCGCCGCTGTTCGCTCCATTCGCTCAATCGCTCGCATGTGAAACAGGCTTGACGCTGACGCTCTGTCCCGCTCTCCGCTGCCAGCCGACACGGCCTCCCTCTCCACCATTAAGGCGGTATCCTCGGTCGACATCGACACCTTCGCATCAGAACAGCGCAAGGATCCTTAGATGGCCTCTCTTCTGGATCTCCTTTCTGGCTCGCCTGCATCTCCCATCTCCCGCTCCCTGCGTCGCCAGGCTGCCCACTTTGCTGTCCGGGATAACCTTGTATCGATGCAACTACCAGCCCGATGGTCGCAAGTGGCTCCTGGTTATCCCTAGGACTTTGCGTTCCGACATGTGCGCGTCTTTCCATACTGACCCACAATGTGCACACGCAGGCATTTTGAAGACGTATGACCGCCTGCGGCAACGTTACTACTGGCGAGGAATGTTTCCTTTTGTCCAAAAGTTTATCCGCTCGTGCCCGCAATGCCAACGCCGCAAATCTCCGCCTCATCCAGCCCACGGTTTATTACAGCCGCTTCCGTGCCCTGCTTGTGCCTTCGACCGTGTGGGAATTGACCTGTACGGGCCGCTACCGCTAACACCCGCTGGCAAACGATGGAGTATTGTCGCTGTTGATCACCTTACACGCTATGCTGAAACCGCTGCTCTCCCTGCAGCGACCGCCAGTGACGTTGCATCCTTTCTGCTCCATCGCTTAATTCTTCGTCATGGCCCACCTCGGGAGCTGCTGAGTGATAGAGGCCGTGTGTTTTTGTCGCAAGCACTGCTTGCTCAATGCCGCGTAGTTCACCGGACCACCACGGCATACCATCCTCAAACTAACGGGCTTCCGGAGCGTTTCAATCGCACCCTAGGTGATATGCTCGCCATGTACGTTTCATCGGATCATACAAACTGGGACATCATCCTCCCATTTGTCACATACGCATATAATACGGCTACACAAAGTACTACAGGATTTTCTCCATACTTTCTTCTCTACGGTCGCGATCCTTCCCATACCATCGATACGGTTTTGCCTTATACACCAGACGCGTCAGAGTGTGCTCCCGTTTCAGCCGTCGCCCGATACGCCGAGGAATGCCTTCAATTAGCCCGAAAGTTCACCTCCGCCGACCAACAACGACAAAAAACCAATCGTGATGGCGACGCTACGAATCCGAACTTCGCTCCCGGCACACTTGTCTTGCTGTCCGTGCCTGCTACCACGCCTGGAGTTTCGACAAAACTTCTCTCGCAGTACGATGGGCCATACCGCATCGTCGAACGCACCTCTCCGGTCAACAATGTCATAGAGCCGCTTACACCGACATCCGACAAGCGCCGCCGTGGACGGGATGTTGTTCACGTTCACCGCCTGAAACAATTCTACGACCCGCTCGTCTCCACGTCATAAGTCGCCAGGATGGCTCCGCTTTTGCACCGGGGGTAATTGTAAGGAAGAAGAAGAGCACAAGGACAAGGCCAGCCAGATCGTCAGTTCCGTGCCTGCAGTGCAACCAGTTGGCCAGCCGGATCGGATCGCCAGTGCTTAGCACGAGCGTGAGCCGTTCGGGCAACCAGCTGTTCCTGCTCTGCGTGACCTTCCTTCTCGATTACGAACAGACGCTACCAACTGAAGTGTTCAAACACTCCATTACATAAAGAAGATTAAGGTGGATTAGAGTGCGTTAAGAAGGATTAAGATGCATGAATAAAGATTAAGGTGGGTGGAGGAGGATTAAGGCGGATTATAGTGGATTACGGTGAAGGGTTGATGAAAGGGTTTTAGTACCGCTTAGGGTGGGATAGGCTGCATGAACTAGGATTAGGGAGGATTAAGGTGAATAAAGTAAGACTAAGGTCTATTATAGTGGATTAAGGTGAATTAGGGTTGATAAAGGAGGATTAAGACCGATTAGGATGGATTAGTGTAGATTAAGGTGGATTAGGGACCATGGAGTTGGATTAAAATGTGTGAATAAGGGAAAAGGTGGATGGAGGATTAAGGTGGATTATAAGGCATGCGGATTGGTAAAGGAGAATTAAGACCGTATATGGTAGGCTAAGGTGCATTAGGGGCGATGTGCGTTGATTAGGTTGTATTAGGGTGGATTGGGAGTACTAAGCTGGATTAAGGTGAATGAAGGAGCATTAAGGTGGACTAAGGTGAATTAGGGTTCATTGAGTATTAAGACCGATTAGACTACCATAATCCTCCTAATGCACATTAATCCACCGAATCCACATTCATCGACCCTAATCCTCCTTCATTCACTTTAATCCACCATAATCCGCGAGAGTCCTCCTTAATGCACCCTAATTCACCTTCATCGACCCTAATCTACTCTAACCCTCTTTAATGCACTCTAATCCTCCTCAATCAACCCTACTGCTTCCTCATTCACTTTAATTCACCCTAATCCACTATAATCGTCCTTAATTCACCTTAATCCACATTCATCTACCTTAGTCCACCCTAATCCCCCTTATTCCACCCTTATCCTCCGTCATTTACTTTAATTCACTTTAGCCCACCATAATCCTCCTTAATGCACCTTAATCCTTCTTAATCCACCCTCATCCTCCTTCATGCACTTTAATCCACCCTAATGCACTATAATCGTCCTTAATGCACCTCAACGCATCTTCATCCACCCTAATCTACCTTCATAGACCTTAATCTAACCTTGTCCTTCTTTATGCAGCTTACGCCACTTTCATCAACTTTAATCCACCTTAACGCTCCTTAATACACCCGAAATAATCTTAATCCAATCACTAATCAATCGTTACTTTGCTAATCATTAATCATCTCCTATGCGCGGCTGCACATGCTTTGGTTCACTTCCCGCCTTCCTTCGGTCACGTGATATTATCTGCAGCTCACAACGGGACCTTGAAACAGAGGTCTAAGGCTTTCGCTTAATAAACCACGCACAAAGGGATGTGTCACAAGCAATTTTAGGTCAGACGCACGAAGTAAAGCATCTGATCATGTGGCAGAAAAATTGTCTGGAGTATAGAACTTGCCCCAGAGCTCCCTTTACATCGGTATACCCCGTTCATACGGCTTTAAGAAAAACCAACCTCCTCATAAACGTTGCCTTCAGGATTACCGATGCCGTTATTAGCATTTCTCAAAATTTTGAACCCCAGTGGGGCGCGCAACTGGCCGAAAAGAACACGCCTCCATAGAATTCTGCGGCCCGTCTGCGGGAACCCAGGAGGAAAAGCGTGCCGTGTGCAGCCGGCGGGTGAGGAGAATCGAAGAAAAAAGCGCCGTGAGGAGGAGAGTGTCGCTACTTTCAAATTATCAAGGGGTTTTGGACACGGTGAGGTGGTAGCGACCTCGTGCGGCGAGCCATCGAGCTACTCGTCAAGAAAATGCTCCGTGTATTCCCGTCGCGTTGCGAAGGCCGTAAGGGAGCGCGGAGGAGAGAGTCGAGTCCGGCCCTGGATCATGTTACCGTGCGTTCACTCCCTCCCGATCACAGAGGCCTTCCTCCGTGCTCTTGCGCAGAAGGCATCGTCAGCTCTCACGTTTCTCCGAGCGCAGCGAGCTGCCGTGCGCCCCGCTGCCTCTGCAAGTTGTTTACCAATGCGGCAAATGGCGCTGCGGTGTTTCCTGCCTAGCGCGTACGTTATTGAACGGCGGTTTTCCCGTTCAAACTTTTCATGCAGAAAGACGTTTGAAATGACTCTTGCCTGGGCCGACATTTTCATTGTTCTTTGCTAGATGAACTATGCATACAGGCTCCAAGTTCATGCTTGAGATGGCCGAAAACTACTTTGAATCGAAACCGTGTCGCGAAATTACTTTGTTAAATCGCGAAAGAAAATACACGGCTTTCAACGCAACTAAGATAGGGAAAGGAAAATAGTTCGTTACATCAAGGTTCGTTATGTCGAGGTTCGACTGCCTCAAAAAAGCCCTTCATAAGCGTGTGGCCATCTTTACACACGTGAATATTGGGACAACACTTACGCCCAAGGATCATTTCTTGGCTATCTAGGTGAGCCGCAATTTCTGACCTGCAAAGCGCACAATTATTCCCTATGGCTTATCAGGTCTTGGAGGTAGTCTGTGCACAGCCGCAGTATCATGTTTACTCACGCACTCAACGGCTAGTCACCTAGAAACCAAGTGAAGATCTAAAAAAAATTTCTCCCGGAGTTTTAAATGCGTAAGCATTCCTTGCCTACACAACGAAGAAAAACTTCCTGCCATCCGTCCATCCGCCCGTGCATCCGTCGGTCCGTCACGTAAGACGAACAATTTCAAGCAGTGAGCGCAGTGGCCACCGTACTGCCTCTCGCTTTTACGCAAACTAAGCGGCGAGAAGACATCGCGCACGAAGCTATCAGCACTCGCCGCACTGTGTCCCCATCGCAGATCGCTTTCAAGATAGGGGTCCGCGTGGCCGTGCCATAGGCTTGGTCACGCTTGATAATGGCTCGACACGGACGGATAATGCGCTAAAAAGTTATAACAGTTAATGATGATCGGTATGGCATTAGCGTTACAGGCGCTGCCACGTACACTAGTTGGCTTGCCAACTAGTGTACGTGGTATCAATTCACCTTGCGCCGCCATCCACAGCAGTTCGTCTCGCAGCAGTGCTGTCGTTTATACTTGTCGGATCAAGTTCCCCAACGTTGATAATGACATCGGGTCACGTGGAACTGAGCAAGTGGCACAATGCTTAAGCATACGTAGACAACTCCCAGAGAAATTTGTGCGTGTCTTCTTTATTTTTTCGCTATGCCAAGAATTTCGACATTAGGGCGTCCACATCGCCACTAAAGCACCCGAGTGTCGTTTTGTGGTGTATTTTCTCCACCTTTTCTACTTAGCTATCAACCTCTTTGATGTACCTTTCATGGTTGTTTGAGCACTGTTGCATTGTATCGAAGCAATCTGACAATATTTGGATGGCTCCACGTCTCTTACTTTATTGGGCACGTCAAGCAGTGATGTCAGCTTTGTCTAGCTTAGTCAACCATCTATGTAGATCAATCTTGGCTAGCTTATATAAATTCAGGCTGCTCTTTCCTGCTGGAGGTTTGCACGACGTAAGTATAGTTGAGATATTTTTTAAAACATCATGCTTTCCTTTGAATAATTGGTCAGTTACATTGGAACATGAGCCGACGTGACAACTGAAATCACGCTCGCGACATGTCAAAATAAAACATTTATCAGCAAATTTATCCTACAAGCCCAGCAGTGAGCCATTGCCAGCGGACAAAAAGCGCTAAACAATAGTTGTACTCTTAGCAACGCCACCTAAATAGAACAAGGCCCGTTCAATAAGTCATGCTATTGGCCCAGAATTTTTATTGCCAAGGCTGGCGTGACGAAAGCGGTGACGTCAAAATCACTGTTGCCTACGCGGGAGCATCACCATTAGATTCAATGGCAGTCGGTCCACTACCATGACGTCAAGGATCCGAGTGAAAAGGCCTTGTGGTATCTAGGTGATGCGGCTGAAGTGCCAACGCAGTTCTCGGCGAAAAACGCAAAAAGCGGCCAACTCCGGAAGTGTAATGAAGAGAGCTTAGACCTGTGCGTCTGGTGTTCTCTGCCGCAAACTGAAGGGACCACATATTTGATGTGACTGTTGTCGATGCTCCTCGCAGAGTTCAAGGCGCTGCTGCATATCTAATGTGGGGCTGCGTTCAAACCACTCATCGGTCTATAATTAGTGCGTTTATTTTTGAATAATGTTGAAGGGAATGATCAAAGTATATACACGTTACAAAACATGCATTAGGCCGCAGAGAAAGCTGTAGAATAGACAAACCATTTAATGCCTCTCTTTTTATACACTAATATTATCGCAATTTTACGTGTGTGTTGTACTTGAAGCCGTTAGGCACTGCGGACGCAATCTTTATGAGTACAATGTCGGAGCGATCTTTGCGCGACTGAGTTTAATTTAATATACCCCTACCGCTTTACCTCTGACTGTATATGGCTATGCCCTTCGAACCTCGGCCCTGTAATTACACATGGAACTTCCATTTCTTCGCAACAAAGTATATTCGTGGTCTATTGGCTGCTCTGAGTACTATACTCTTCATTATATACAGTGTCCCAGCTAACTTTAGCCGGAGTTTATGCGCATGCCACGTAGCTGGACAGAACAAAGGTAATGTTATTTGCCGTTGCTTGGAGATTCGCAAACTATTTTCTTTATTCCACCTAATTTGATAAGTAGTCTTCATTAATTGATCAACTTCTCAAATATTATAATTAGATGAAAAGTCAATGAGAAAATTGTAAAGCGACATGAAAAAAATATTAAATTATGGTGTTTTCCGTGCCCAAACCACTTTATGATTATGAGGCACGCCGTAGAGGAGGACTCCGGAAATTTAGACCACCTGGGGTTCTTTAAGGTGCCCCTAAATATAATGCACACGGGTGTTTTCACATTTCGCCCCCATCGAAATGCGGCGGCCGTGGCCGAGATTCGATCCCGCGACCTCGTGCTCAGCAGCCAAGCACCCTATAGCCAGTGAGCAACCACGGCGGGTGTAAAGCGACATGAAAAACTCCCGATACAACTTTCTGTTGCTCCATACGTGCTGCATAAAAATGTTTCACAAGCGTGAAAGAAGCCCGCGAATACACGCAAAGTGCCTCGAGCAGCCAGTCAAGCGGCGATTTTGCGTGCATTTGCGGGCTTCTTTCACGCTCGCACAAACACTTTTGTGTAGCACGTACTGACGAACAGAAAGCTGTATCGGGAGTTTTTCATGTCGCTCTACAATTTTCCCATTCATACTTTTCATTTAATTACATTACAGAAGTTAATTCATTAATTAGCACTAATTATCTAATTAGGCGGGATGAGAAAAATAGTTTGAGCATCTCGAAGCACGGCAAACGTTGGCTTTGTTCTGTCCAGCCACGTGGCATATGTATATTTTTAAACTCTGGCTAAAGTTAGCTAGAACACATTGCATATACGATCCCTCTGCTGCCTTCGTTCATCAAAATTGCTGATGAAATTGCTGGGCTTATCTCTTACTGCTCCTGGCAATGCAAAGTCTGCCGATTTCGTGGTTTCTCTATTCTTCACTGTTTCCTCTAGCATTGTAATAGTAGTGGTAGGACAACGACGAAGTGTCTTCTTGGCAGAACGCTTCTATTTGTGTTCTCTGGCTTTCGGCGAAATCTGGAATTTCCTGGTGCCTTAGCTCCCTGTCTCGTGGCCATGGACGCGGAACCTTGCAGAGGCGCTCCTGGGCAATAGTCATCACGGCCGTTTTGCACAAGTAAGAGAGGAAGCTTGTTCAGGGACACTGAGGATACTGAGCTGTACTCCACGTGGGGTTAAGACTCATCAGACTACAGCTTCATCTCCGTCCACCAAAAGAAGGCTAAAAGGAGGAATTTTAACGCGTGTGCGTTAAAGCGAGCACGGCGACTCTGAAGGCCTGAACGCTGGCCTCACGACATCATCTTCGTACCCGAATAATCATAAAGAAACCTCCAAGTGTTGAAAAGGCAAGACCTATCTGTTTTATTGGAAGGGATTGTCTTGTAAAACACTAAGGACATTAGGATAGATATGCGAAAAAAATTTCCTCGCCATGGATGTTTCATTCGGGAGCACGCTGGAAAAACTGCAACAAATCACGGAACTGGGAGGCATCAAAGTGCGTTCCTGTATCCCGATGGATGATGCATCCAAAGCGGATGTAATCTATGACATTGATGTCACCATTCCCCACGAGGATTTGCCTAGCCTCGTCAAACCTGCAAGTCAGGGTATTATCATAACGCATGCGAGCCGCCTTGAAACCACATACGGCGTCAAAGTGATTTTCAAAGGAGATTGCATGCCATCTAACATAAAAGTCGGTCGATTCCGAAACTATATTCGACCATTCGTACCAAAGCCTCTTCAATGCCATCTTTTCGTTAGGATTCGACATATGAAGGTACATATGAAGGGGGTCTGTCGAAACTAGTTATTGTGTCCCCGGTGCGTTGGACCTCACGCCGAAGACACTTGCCGGGCTCCTGTCGTGATGTGCGGCAACTGTAATGGTTGGGAAAACAGGGGTAAGGCGGAAGATGAAAATTCAAGACGGTGATGAAAACGAGAACAAGGAGCCAACATTTCCACAAGTGGAAGTGTCTTTTTCAAGGCGACATGTGCTTTCCTCGCCACACTGTATATAGGCGGGGTTCTTCTAAAGGGGACAGGGCGTAAGGCGGGTGGCTCAGGCAACGAACGAAGGTCTGTTAGCGGCGAGGGTGTAGAATTGAGAATAAAAGAGTGCTGTGCACAAGGCCAGTGACACGGCCGTCTGTCAATCACGTGTCAACGGCGTGCACAGCACCCCTCTATTACCTGTTTCGCTGGTGGTCGTGGGCTATCGTGCCTCTGAAAGCGATAATAGGAGCGGCAGAAGAAAAATAAAATATTGAAATGCAATGAATAAATAAAAGAAAAAACACTAAGCAACCAAACTATGTATTGTTGCCTAAATCTTGAAAGTTAGCATAGTGAATAGATTCTAAAGCTCCCTTTGAAACCTTTATGCCTATTGGTTGCACTGTCTTGAACTTACGGATAAGGTATGATTCTCTGCATTTTCTTTCTCGTTCAGAACGGAAATATATCTGTGAAACGGGACACTCAATGAACGTCAGATTAAACGGACATCGCGCGGACACAGCTAAAAAGATTCCCAAAGCCGTCGCCCAGCATTTCAACCAGCCAAGTCAAAACTTTGATGAACTTAAACTCTACATATTACAGTCCAATTTCCGTACTGAACGCGAAAAAAATACACAGAATCATACCTTATCCATAAGTTCAAGACATTGCAACCAATATGCATAAACGTTTCAAAGGCAGCTTTAGAATCTATTCGCTATGCTGAATTTCAAGCTATAGGCAACAACGCTTAGTTTGGTTGCTTAGTGTTTTTACCCTTTCTTTCCGTTCTTTACTTTTATTTATTTATTACATTTCAGTATTTTCTTTTAATTTGTTTTTTTTTCACGAGAACCGGTTTCTGTCGCTGCTTCTGTTATCGCTTTCAGAGGCACGATAGCATACGACCACCAGTGGTAATGGGGAGGGGAGGGTACTATGCACGCCGGCTGACACACGGCCGTTGACAGGTGATTGACAGACGGCTGTGTCACTGGCCTTCTGCACAGCACTCCTTTATTCTCAATTCTACACCCCTGCTGCAAACACACCTTCACTCGTTGCCGCCCCCACCCGCCTTACGCCCTCTCCCCTTTAGAAGAATCCCACTATATACTGTGGCAAGGAAAGCATATGTCGCCTTGAAGAAGACAAGTCCACTGGCTGGCTCCTGCTTTCACCTTGTTCTCGTTTTGCTCAACTGTAATGGTTCTCACGTTGCCTTGTCTAAAGACTGCCCTCTCATCAAGAAAGCTCGCAGTTCTCAAGCAAATGGTTTGAGACAATTCCTCACACAGGGAGGCTGCTGAAACAATCCGGCGTCGGCATGACCGAACGTCCTCAACATAGCCAGCAGCACGAAAGGAAAGCGGCCCTGGCACCCACGTTCTCCAAGCATATCACAAGAAAACTGAACAGTGCAAGAAAGTCAGCTAAAACGAGCCGGAAAAATTGCGTTCTCTTCCGAACCAGCAACTTCCCGAAGAAGCACAGATTGTCAAGGCCGCCCAGGAGCCTACTCCTTCCACTCCTGACACCTCTCAAGCAGATCGTCAAGAATTTATAATGCTTAGTGCCCTCATAATGCCATTCGAGTGATCTTGGCGAGCCTTGGAACCAAGCCTGCTTGAAGTGCACTGAAAGTACTGGGCGCCTTAAGCCCAGTGCTTGAGTCTCTCGAATGGAGACATGGCCAACCATCACCCATCATTTCGAGAAGGCAGCGTCAATAATCCGGTAGAACGTAAGAAGGCTAAAGTCACGCCTTTCATAATTTTGTCAGGTTAAGTATGCTAATATGTTTCCAGTCATTGTGATGTACGTGGGAGCCTAACCTATAAAAACCTGTCAGATTATCGAGATACGAAGCTTTTATGTCCACAACAACCGGTCCATGCAGGAAAGTCATTGTGTTTCTTCGTAGTGAACTCACCTATTTTCGCCATTCGATTACGCCTTATGATGACAATCAATATGTTTCCTAACAATTAAAAAGGGCAAACTCATGCTTACACTTGTAGGAGTTCATATATCGCTTTCAAGTAATTCTGACTCCAAAAAATTAACAAACACCTGGAGCATGTGTCGTGCTGCATCGGTAATCATCGGAAATATTAATGTGCCCCATAGGGGATGGGGAAGCACCAGGCCAAAATAAAGAGGACAAAAACTAACAAACTTCCCCTGTAAGCACGGCCTTTCGCTTTTCAATGACAACAGCCCAACGTTTCTAGGATGCGTGAATTATGACTGCTATCTTGCACTAGCTTTCCTCTACAGCTGTCACAAGATATGTTTAATGGTTTTTGAATATCGAGACCGACGAGAGTGATCACATTCCCACGTACCTTATCATTGAAGGCAAGTTCAGGTCATTCCCACGGAGCATCACTCGATTGACTGGACTTCTTTCACCTCGCCCATGAAAGATGCTTGCCGAGAGGGCTTGTCCTCTGGATTAGAGCAAACCGTCAAGTGTGCAATGCGATACGCCACGCGCACGCTCACGGCTTTGTCTAAGCGTAAGGATTTGGATATTGAATTGGAGCTGCTTCGTGGGCACTCCATCGCCTTGCCGAGCGGGGCGATGCCAGCGTACAAAAGCCATCCATGACCTTAGCACGACCAGGCGAATAGAAAAGAAAATCCTTTCACAGTGGAGGAAATTGAGGCGGCTCTTGCTCTCTGCAAGCGTCCCTCATCCACGGGGCCAGACGGAACGTCCTCCACGATTAGTACAACCTGAGTGAATATGAACGGAGATAACTGTTACATCTCTGCAACCTATCCTGGCAAGATGGCATAGCGCCCTAAGAGTGGAAGTCAAGCTGCTTGGTCCCTCTCCTGAAGCATGGCAGGTCTCCACTTGAATTCACCTCATACCGCCCAATAGCACTGTCCAGCTGTGTGGGAAAGGTAATGGAAGAAATGATGCTTGCCCGCTTGGAGAGGTACTTGGAACACTACAACATGTTCCCAAATTGCATGGCTGCTTTTCGAAGAGATCACTCATCGGTAGACAGTGTTGTCTATCTCGCTACGTATGACCAGCATCAAAATTCAAGTAAAATATCTGCAGATTTGTTCTTAGATGTAAAAAGAGCGCACCATAACGTATCTCACTAGGCAATTCTCGATGCTCTTCAGATTGTATTGCCTGTGGGGTCGAGTTTTCAATGGATTTTCAATTCCCTATTTATGAGATCGATTTTGTGTGTACCGGCAATGGCCAAACCGCACGACACTACGCCTACCGAGGTGTTCCCCAAAGCGGAGTACTAAGCCTCACCCTATTAAACCTCAGGCTCATTGGTCGCGTTGAACATGTGCCAGCAGCGATCAAGATAACAGTGTATTCAGAAGACACGTGTAGGCACTTCAGGTGGGACACGTCCTGAGATACGTGCAAGACTTGAGAAAGCTGCTACTGTGACAGCTGTATACCTCCGCAACCGAGGTCTGGAAATCTCGTCAGACAAATATGCACTGGTGGCATTCACTCGCAAACAAGCGACACTACGTCATCTCTGTAAATGCTCAAATCATTTCTTATGAGAAGGCACAGATTTCTTGGCATAACCTTGATAGAGATCTCTCATGGAACCAGCACGCGACCTACTTGTAATATCGCCTGACAGCAATCTCCGAGCTTTTGAAGTTTCTGGGCGGAAAGAATTGGGGAATCTCAATGCATGCAATGTTGTAATTGTAGAGGCTTCTTTTCCTGGGATTTTTGTGATACAGTTTGTCCGTACTGACCAACACTCGCAGGACCAATCTTTGTGTTCTACAGTATATTCAAGCTCGGGCACTTAGTTTCCCTTGCTTTGCCATATTGTGCATTAACAGTGGCGACTATTACAATCAATGGGTACCAACAAATACAAACACACACTGCGGTGAAAGTGCTGAGAATGCACATTAGGCACTTTGCCCGAGCCCCTTCCCATCATCTTGCCACACTACCGTCAGGAAGGTCGGAGGCATCATTTTGTCTTGCGATTTTGGATTATTACACCCGCCTTCCATCAGGCTTCCCCCGCAACTAAGCCATCGATTCCTCCATGGTGTTCGGCTCCACCTGAAGTGCAGCTCACCGTATCAGGAATCAGAAAAGTGTGTGAGCTGCCATCACCTGCTCTTAAATAGCTAACCATTCTCCTTTTGCATGAGAGGTACGCCGACCACGTACGCGTTTATAATGATGGATTAGCAACTCTCCAACGTTCCTGTGGAGCCGTGGTTTTCCCAGCAAGAGCCACCACCATGAGTTCCAAGATGTGTCACGCAACGAGATCGACGGCTGCAGAAGTTGCAACTCATCGTGCTGCACTTCGTCTCGTCAGCCAAGAACAACCTCGAAGGTGGTCAATATTCAGTTACTCGAAGCAGCACTGCAGTCTTTGATATAAGCCTTGCGGCGTAGACCACGAACAACTAGTATTCGAGGCTAAAGAACTAATTCGTACCTTAACTGAGAAAGGACAACACATAATAATTCAGTGGCTTCCAAGTCACTGCGGCGTTACAGTTAACGAACACGTCGAAACGCGGTTGCGTCGGCTCTTCAAGGCGACAAAGAGGAGTGTATACCATTATCAAGAACAGATGCCGCCAGAAAACTTCGCATGCTCACCCGGGACATCACGTTTTTCATGTGGAACAGACGAAGTTTTCGAAGCAACCTGCAGCGCCACCAATACTCCTCTCTGCTTTCGCATCCCAGCTGGAATATGGCTACGAACGGACTTTACAAAGTCTTTTTGTTTTCCGAATCAGATGGACCGAGGACGCCCCGTGTGATGACTGTGATAGCGAGGGAACTCTTCAGCACCTTCTCTGTGACTGTCCTCGCTACAATTTAGAGAGACGATCGCTCGCAATCGCGATAGCGCGCTTTAACCAAATACTTTTAAGAGAGGAAATTATTTTAAAATGCGGACATCACAAGCCATCGCACCGAAGGGCGACGAGAGCACTATTTTGGTTTTTAAGGACAACAGACTTGGACAAGCGGCTGTATCCTGAAAAATTTATAGTGCCACAATTGTCCCTGTGATGTGCGGTAATAGCATGCGGTGACAACCTACAGTGATTTTGTATCTGTGATCCCTTTACTACTCTCTCTCTCTCTACTTTTCTGTCACTTTGCCTCCCCCTCCCCTCTATCCCCAGCGTAGGGTAGCGAACCAGATGTTCTCCTTTGGTTAACCTTCCTGCCTTTCCCCTTTCTTCTGTCTCTCTTTCTGATGGTACTGCGAATATTTGTCATACGGAATTGATCTTGTTGTCTCAAACATCCCTCTGCTAGATCGCTTCACTCCCCTGAACTTTGCTTCTATCTCGCCTGGCATGAGAGAGAAGTTGGCGATGGAGGCTGACTCTACAGCATAGATTGCGCCAATGTACGAGGGAGTACCCAAAGGCAACAGGAAATATTTTTTAAAAAGTTTTGTAGTTATTTATTTTTACAAAGCATCCTTATCACATTGAAGGTACTCTTCGTTATACTTAATGCATTTGTCCCCCCCCCCCCAATCTGCAATTCCTTTCTGAAAACAATTTTTCAACCTCGCTTCTCTTGATGGCCTAATAGCTCCCCTCTCGCTTTATCCCTCACCTCTTCTACATCGTGAAATCACAGTCCTTTCATGTCATTTTTCATCCGAGGAAACAAAAAAAAAAGTCGGACGGAGCGAGGTCAGGCGCCCGCGCCCCTTACTCATGTCATGGCATCAAAAGAGACGAGGTTCAAACATTTTTCTAAGAAGGGAATCGTAGATTCGACAAATGTATAAAGCGAGGTGCTTCAGACAGATGGCGACTCCGTAAGTCATCGCCGCCAATATGGAGGCAAGCAAGGGGGTTCTAAAAGCCTAACCTAAAATGCTTTTGTTAGCGCTAGTGTGATCCCTACGCGAAACCTTTGTGGGACGCTCTTCGAGAGTTTTAGTATAGCGTAAAGCAACGATGCGGCGCAAAGTGCAAAAGTTCACCGCGCCATCTAGGTGCGAGTAGTCAAAGCTCCAGAGCTGATCGGCACGCCATGTAGCTAAATGTAGCTAATTCACCATTTTTTGACAGTAGAGAGCTTTAGAATATAGTTTATCGCCTTACTTGCGTCCTTTCAAGACTTTTAGTTTAACGTACGGGTATACCAGCGTAAGGAGGATGGATGGAATGATGTTATGAGCATCCCCTTTGGAACTGGGTGGTGGGCTGCGCGACCAAGCTCTTGGTATTTTATTGCCTAATGCCCTACCTATGTTAAAAAAGAAAAAAAATTAAAGGAAGAAAAAACGCACGATGAATTCCCATAACCAAAGTTTAATAAAGGGAAAATCAGACATCCAGCCGTTCGTAGCAATTGCTACAAAGGAAACTCATACGGGTTAATCAAAAGAAAAGCCTCACAGTTGAAGAAAAATTCGTCCTGGTCCGGGACTCGAAACCGAGACCACCGCCTTTCCGCGGCAGCCGCTGCCACCTGCTAGCCGCCTGGTTAGCTCAGATGGTAGAGCGGCTGCCCCGGAAAGGCGGTGGTCCGGGCTTGGAGTCCCCGGTCTAGGACGAATTTTTCTTCAACTGTGAGGCTTTTATTTCGAGGAACCTATATCAGTTTCCTTTGTAGCAATTCCTACGAACGGGTGGATGTCTGATTTTCCCTTTAATTATTACTTCTCTCCCCCTTGCGGGTTTCCGCAGAACTATTACGTCATCACCAAAGTTCTTGAACCAGTATTGTGAACTTTGTTTTTGTACGCCTCCGCCGTTTGTCGCTTCCCTACTTTTCTTCCACCAATTTTCCAATCGCCTCTTACTAATCTCTACTGCGGACATATTTATTTTCCCCTGCTCTCACTGAACCCAATGGCTTCAAGGAGGCCATTGATTCCTGAATCGACCGCTGGTAGATAACCTCCCATTTCAATAATACATGTCCCATCGTTTCCCTAGCTTTACCGAAGCAGGTCCATGCTTTTAATTCCTTCTTGTATTTCGCTATATAAGTGCGTGATCCCGATCTCGCTTCGAAAAATTATCAGCTTCCCTAATGTTTTCTTAATTAAATAAATCGTTTCTTTCCTGATTTGAGGGCACGGCAGCGTTCATCGGAACATGTCACATTTTGCTTGGCTCGTTGTGCAGGTGCTCCTTCTTTTCCGGCCGCTGCCATGTTCTGCGCACCCAGCTTCCACAGAGCAGGCGCCGCGGAACCTTCAATCAAGAAATGCTTGGGAAACTGCGACTTCTTCTGACAGTTATCTGGACTACGACAAGCCAATCAGCGTCTCACTGCACTGGAACCACAGGGCAGTGACGTCACCGGATCCCCCCATAAAGGCTGCAATCAACCCCCATGGGCAGGGGGGGGGGGGGGACACTCCCCGGTTCCGGTGGCACAGGAAATTGGCGCCATCCCTGTAATGGGCGACGCAAAAATCCGTTTCCCTTGCATGGCCTCGTAGATCGTCGCGCGCACGCGCGCCGATCCAGGTGGCCAAGCCCTTCCCCCCGCTCAACTCCTCTCCCTACGCCCTCTCTCGTAATACCCTCTCAACTCCCTCACCTTCGACTGTCTACGCGCCCGCGCCACCGTGCCATCCCCGCCGGCCCGGCTGCTGCTTAGTCCGCTACGTAACGCTTTATTTTTGTTATCTACTGTCATCGAGATGCGTGCGGTGCTGTGCGTTGACCGAGGTGGCTAGTTTCGTCAGTTCTGTGGTCGTTGGTAGCTGTGTGCTTGTGCTCCGCGATGTTTCACCCGTTTCACGACACGTACTGCTCGTGCATCGTGCAGTGGTGCACAAATACCTCAAAAACAAGTCCTGCAAGGTTGTTCCGGGTGCCTAAAGACAACAGGTGAGCGCTCAGGCCCAAGGACATCAGAAGGCGCATGTACACGAACACAGCCCTGTCCATTTGTGTACTCCATGAGGCTCCGGACGTCGTTGCGCCTTGATTGTGCTACACTTGCCTCTTCCCGGTAGAGGAAGCTGACAAATAGATGTTCCTCCTCATTGTCACCTGGTCTGTGACTTGTGTTCTTCTGTGCCAAGTCTCATTCTGCAACTTCAGTAACTTGCCCAGCTTTCCATACCGCCCTCAGTGCTTTTTCTGTGTATCACGTTCTACAAACCAACTAACTGCTGAAAAATTACTGTAAGTGTTTGTGTACTATCTCAGTAACCCCCGATGAGAAAACCGCGCGAACAACCTTCATGTGTAGGCATGATATGCTTTTTTTCCCTCTGGAAAGCATGAGCATTGCAAGTGTCCTACATGCAGATTTTTGCATTCGTGTTTATTATACAAGGGAGAGCCCAGTAGGTACGATTTAATGCCTTAAGTGATGTACTTTTATTGCTAAGCATTGCATTCGGGTAGAAAGAAAAGTCGTGTTGGCTTGTTTTACCTGGTCTTTGATTGAGGAATAAGCCTTTCTGCGAATGTTTTCTATGTGCTGCTGCAAAAGCCGACTACCTTCTGTTCCCCTTGCCACCGTTACTCAAGTTGTGGCCAAGTGCAAAATAATGTGACAGTGTGTGTTTCAGTTTTTAGTACAATGTTATTTTTTTCTGCCATGTTTTTTTTTTCAATTTGTTCAGCAGTAATGAACATGTCAAGCATTTCATATACTTTCGTGCAGATTTATAAGTATGCTTTCTTTTGGTATGGCTCTCAATCAAACAATGTTAGCATTTTATTCTATCTTTCAGGTATTTTGCGTGTCATTGTTTTTGCCATTACCAGTGAGTTTTCCCTTTTTATAGTTGTCATGACTATGTCATACACGTCATCCAATTTTGTGTAATATCTTAGTGCACATATCAGGAGCTCGTCTACATTTAGGTCTTGAGGACGTTATATAAAAATCTTGTTTTTATATGTGTGTACATGAAATGGCCTTCGCGTTTTCTAGCACTTTCTTTTGTTATTTCACCATCTGTGAACTTTTGTCGGTAGTACTCTTGTATATGTCATGCACCTCTCACTTTTGCTCATTTTTTTAGCGTGTATCACACCACGTTGTAAGAAAAATCTCTTTTCGGAAACGAAGTCAATAAAGCGAGACTAAACATCTGTTGTGTTGGAAGTGGAATTTTTTTTATGTCCCGGCACATGCTGGTATAATATAATTATGGGCAAGACTGCGTGCGTGCCAACGCATAGCCCACGGCGCACCACACGCCAGCTCGCAAGCAATGCCAATGCGTGGCGTAGCGTGCGGTAATAAGCGCGCTATAAAAAAGAAGAAAAAACGCGCCGCTTACGTGTAAAAACAGAAAAAAAGTGACCGGCGCGCGCGGCATGGGGGAAAGGGGGAAAGGGAGTGGAGCGGGTCGGCATAATAAAAACAAAAAGGAAAGAAAAACGTTTGGGAGAGGAGATGCCGCGCGGCTGCTGTTGCTGTTGCCATGACAACGTAAACAATCATGTGCGCCGCCATTTTGCTTAATGCGTCGCCCATTGGTTAGGGCCCTAACTGAAGGGGACCTTGGCGCTAGCGTCGAAAGAGCGTCTGCTCGAAAACGGCCAATGGGATGTATGCGGAGTGTCCCCCCCCCCCTGCCATGGGCTCAGAGGGCACGGCAGCGTTCATCGGAACATGTCACATTTTGCTTGGCTCGTTGTGCAGGCCAGTTTTCACAATTCATACCATTGCTTACATACCAGTTGTTACGGTCTTGTGATGCTGCCGTGCCCTCGGACTTGCATAAGCATTCTTGATGATTGTTGGTCTGTGTTCTTACTTCTGTTATGTGGTGATGTGGAAACGAATCCCGGTCCTCGCGGTGATAATGAACCAACACCGAGCACAATCTTGGCAGAATTAAAGAGCCTCAAACTTGCCGATTCAAAGCGCGACGCTACTCTTGCTGAAATTAACGAAAAGCTGTCCAAACTAGACGAAGTTCTCACGATATCCAAGGCAAACGAAGAAAAGATACTTAAGCTCGAGGAAACAGTACAGCACTTACAGAATGTTCTGGCTGCACAGGGAAAACAACTGATAGATTTTGAGGACCGCAGCCGTAGGAATAACTTAGTAGTCTTCGGAATAAAGGAAGATGCTAGTGAAACCCGGTCCGATCTTGAAAGAAAGCTTCTTCAAGACATTTGCCGGGACAAGCTAGGAGTGAATATTGATTCTCTGGAACGTATACACAGAATTGGCAAAAAACGCTATAATCAACCAAGGCCTGTTATTCTTCGGCTCTACAATTATAACGAAAAAATAGCCGTACTTACAAATGGCCACAAACTGAAAGATTCCGGAGTGTCAATATATGAAGACTACTCGCAGGCAACTGTAAAAATAAGGAAACTGCTTTGGCAATCCTATAAGAGCGAAAAACGCCCCGGTGATAAAATAAAGCTCGTCTACAACGAACTGCATGTAAATGGTAACATTTATGCGTGGGACGAGGAGAACAACTGCAGGGTATTGCTGCGCAAAGCAGCCCACACGTCCCAAGATTGACGAACAGATACCACCGCACGCGTTGTGGTAAAATCACTTCGACTAATATGTTTGAATGCGCAAAGTTTTTGCAACAAGCAAGACCGGTTTGAACAGTTATTACTCTTCTATGATCCACACGTGGCGATTATATCTGAAACTTGGCTTCATGCCGACATTCCTGATAGCTGCGCCGTACCGCCTTCATACACATGCTACAGAAAGGACCGCACCACGAGGGGCGGCGGAATTGCGATTCTCGTTAAGGCTGCATTGTCTTCTGTCCTTTTGCCCGATGTTTCCACCTTTCATGAAAGCGTTTCGTGTAGGCTGATGTTCTCATGTAACCAAATAACTATTGTTGATATCTATAGGCCTCCTGGGGCGGGACCAGTATATCTACTGGAATTATATGATTACCTAGAAAAGTACTTACATCAGAATATTAAAATTGCAGGTGACGTTAATCTTCCCCACATTGATTGGGGCACCATGAAGTTTAGTCCCCCCGGTGCGCATAGTTCAGAAGTATTACTTGATGTATTGTTAGCGTATAATCTAGTCCAGACTCTACACTCTCCTACACGCGTAACTAGTTCAGGTTCCTCAATTCTAGACCTCATTTTATGTTCCGCAGGCATAAAAAATTGCATTACTGAAGTTTACGAGGGCATTTCTGATCACAAATTGGTCTACTTTAACTGCATGTTCCATCGCCAACTGGGAACGTCCACGCCAAAATTACAAACTGTAAAGCATTTTGACGCAGCAGACAACCCACGCATTATGCATTTTCTGCAAGATGCCCTCTTATCGTTTTGTGAGGACGACGTAAATGCGTTGTGGGCGAGGTTTAAATACCTCTGCGATTACTGCATACGAAACTTTGTACCGGAAAAAGTAAAGAAACTAGTGAGAACAAACCCTTGGTTAACCCGAGAACTAATACAATTAAAACGGAAGATCAAGCGTTGCAGGAAGAAAAAGAATAAAAATGCGTCACTAATTACACAGTTAAGCGCCTCCCTCAAGCACAGACTGCAAAAAGCAAAAGACAGGTATTTTTCGGAGACACTTGGTCGTTTTGCAACGGAAAATCCTCGACAATTCTGGCAGTACCTCTCGAATAAAGACAATAAAAAATTGGAGGACGCTTAAGCTTCGCCTTCAAGAGTGGAACGCTACGGCGCAGCGACTACGCGCCCCGCTTCGGACGCGGTGAGCGTCGAGCAGCGCCGCGTTCGGCGCGGCAACGAAATGTGCGCCTGAGCAAGCGACGCACGCCTGAGCCTTAGAAACAGCTCGTTTCTAAGGCAACACCGCATTCACTAGAGACGCTTTTGTACCACTCTGAAGCATCGAACTCGTGGCTGAGTGGTAGCGCCTCCGTCTCACACTCCAGAGACCCTGGTTCGATTCCCACCCAGCCCATCTTGCAAGTTGTTTTTTATTCATGAAGTGCCTGCTGTGATTTATCGCTCACGGCCAACGCCGACGACGCCGACACCGACATCAACGCCGACGACACCGGCTTTTCTGCGACACGAGCTCCTTACCGCTGTCGCGTTAAAAGTTAGACCAAGTAACGGTTGATGGGGAAGTTGTCACGGACAAAAAGGAAATGGCAGACAGGTTCAACCTCCATTTTCAAAGCGTATTTTCCAGACCTGATGCAAGGATTGATAACACGTCAGTTAGTGATGGCGCAAGCACCATTACCATATCTTTGGACGGTGTTACCGAACTTCTATTGCGATTGGATCAAAAAAAATCAGCCGGCCCTGATAACATTCCCGCAGCATTCTTAAAAAGGTGTGCAGAAATTCTGGCCAGATTTCTTGTCGTAATCTTTCAAAAATCTGTAGAGTCAGGCGCCGTACCCCATGACTGGCGTGTTGCGCGTGTTGTACCCGTATTAAAGAAAGGAAATCCATCGGAAATCAATAATTACCGCCCTATATCTCTCACCTCTATTCCTTGCAAACTAATAGAGCATATTATACTCAAATACCTTAACAGCTTTTTAGACACGAACAAAATAATTAGCAACAGGCAACATGGCTTCCGGCAACGTTTTTCCACTGCTACACAACTAATTGATACCGTACATAATCTAACAAAAACTCTCGACAGTGGTGGTCAGGTAGATATAATTTTTATGGATTTCTCCAAGGCGTTTGATAGGGTTCCTCACTCCAAATTAATAACCAAAATGAAAGAAATGGGTATCCCTTCCTGTATCATCGCTTGGGTTATGTCATATTTACAAAATAGAAAACAATATGTGGAAATTGATGGCAACTGCTCCCGCTTCTTAGATGTTCACTCTGGTGTTCCTCAGGGCTCAGTCTTGGGGCCTGTTTTATTTAATATATATATTAACGACCTGTTAGGTATTCTGGAACTAAGCACGTCGGCCAGGTTATTCGCCGATGACTGCATTATCTTCAAAAGCATTCATTCTGTATCCGATCAACTTGTCCTAAATTCGAACTTACAGCTCCTTGCAGACTGGTGTAACAAGTGGGATATGACAAATAATTATGATAAAACCGTTTATTTATGGGCTACGAATAAGATCAACAAAATGAAACTTACGTATGGTATTGGGGACAATTTAATTAGTCAAGTGGAAGAATACAGATACCTGGGCGTGACTTTAACATCTGATCTTAAATGGTCATCCCATATCTCCAACATCTGCTCCTCTGCAAGGAAAAAGCTAGGTTTCTTAAAATATAAATTAGGCAATTCTTCAAGCGTACTTAGACTTCAAACTTACAAATCAATTGTTAGACCTACTCTTGAATACGCCAGCATAGTATGGGACCCACACACCACAATCAACATAGATAAACTAGAAAAAATCCAGAGATTAGCAGTAAGGTTTATATATAACCGCTATGGGCGAAGGGACTCTCCGTCCGCCATGTTACATCAGGCAGCCCTTGAGCCATTGGCTGAAAGAAGAAAGGCTGCCCGGCTGCGCTTTTTTCACTCTTTGTATTTTCAAAAGCTAGGCATTCAGCCACAGGATTACTTCGAAAGGGACACAACGAGACCCTCACGACATAAACATAGCCATAACATCAAACCAATATTTGCCCGCACGAATTTCTTCAAACATTCATTTTTCCCTAAAAAAATATCCGACTGGAATTCCCTGCCATATGACTCACTTCTCCTTTCTTCAACTTCTTGAGAGCCTGTATATAAGTATCTATGTGTATGGCTAGAAATGATGATTACTTATTAACTGTGCGTAGTGTGCTTTTTTGTCTATTTACCTGTGTTTGGGGCACGCACTCTCACAAATTGTATTTGCTTTGCAACCCTGTTTAGTTTTGTTATGATATTTTCTGGATGTAAATCATAACTTCCCCATTGTTGCTGATCCTAAGGCATAGTGCTTACTAACAAATGTATGTACCCTCTCCTGCTTGGACCGAACCGGTCTGCAGTATTTTGTAAATAAATAAAAATAAAAATTTCGGGTTTTCCTCTTAAGTAGTTACTCTTGGGAGGTTTCTCTTCCATTGCCGCCACCCATGAAATTATCTCAGCCTCTCTGACTTTCAGCTTGATGTTCTTTGTTGTTGTGTCGCTCACCATAGAGGCTTTTTTATATTGGACGACGATGCGTTGTTTTTTCCTCGAAAGCAACCTTTGGCAAAAACACAGCACTTGTCCCCAGACATAAAAAAGCATTCAGGGCTGTTCGGGCACCAGAATCCTTATGTGAGAAACAGCTCGGCATGTTCCTCCGTGTGCGACACGGACGATGCTGCCAACGGCAATCCGTGATGTAGTCACGTCATGCGCCGTCCGGTACGGAAAACACGAATTTGTTGCACGATGTGCGTACACTATATATAGAAAGAATCCCAGGCTGTCCAACTTTATCCGGAGTGCCCCACTGCAGCGTACCTCATAATCAGATCGTGCTTTTTGCACGTAAAGCCTTGGAATTTAATTGGAGTACTCAGAAATAGAGAGGTGCACGTCTCATATTCCGCATATTTCTGCCTCGTTGTGCATGAATGCTATGAGCGTCCGCTCTAAAATGGGACAGAGGGTTGCGCCAGGAAGCCTTTCTTTTTTATTTTGCTCAATGTCGTACCTATACCTTAACTTTTATAGACAATATATTCCAAGCATCAAACTTCCTGAACTATTTTTGGCAAGTCTGTTTTTTTTTGTATACGCCTTCGTTGTTTGTGGTCTCCCTACTTTTAAGCCACCAAACCTCCAATCGCATTTTAGTAATCTCTGCTGCAGATATGTTTACTTTCCCCCGCTATTCCGAACACAAGGGCTTCAAGCACGCCAGCGAAGCTTAAGAAAACAGCCGGGTAGATATCTTCACACTCTTCGTTTCCCTTGTTTTACCGGAAGAAGCACCATGCCATTTTCTTTGGTGTACCTCGCTTTATCACTGCGCGTTCTAAGACATCCTGATCTTGCATCCTGTCTTCGCAGTTCACAGCGCTATCTAGGACCAGCCAGGAGCACAAGTGCTATAAGTGCAAGGCGCACACAATTACGATTGCAGCCTACTAACATGTGATTGCAGGCCGCATATAAGAGGCCGCCTTCACTTGACCACTTTCAGTGGGCAAAGAAGAGCGCCTTGCTCAAGAACACGCTGTGCTTCCTGCCATATGCGGCTCGTCACATCTCTGCGCACATGACGTCCGTTGATTTTCTGTGCAGCCTTAGATACTGTCGCATTTAAGAATACTATCGACGATCAGCTAGCATAGCAACTAATATGCACGCGATGCGTTGATTATTAGCAGTACGCCTTTTACCGAGATGAAGCCAGGCCAAGGATATACCGTCGCATACCATATTACCAATATGGCCAACAGCAGCCAGTGCGCAGATCCCCAGGACACCCGCTGGTTTGTAGATGTACACGTTTTTCTCGACAAGTGCCTAGTCTAAAAACGTTCTTCACACAATATTATCGAGAAACAACGCATATCCGTCAAAGCATAACGTATAATATTTCACACCATTGACAATTAGTAAAACTGAAATGAGTAAATTCGCCCTCTCACACACACTTACTATACACATGGTGTATATAGCGAGGTGTGAATGCCAAACAGCGTCGCTCGTTTGATGACGTGTCCACTGCGCTGCACGTGTTGTTCGTATCTTATCGATTCCGTGCGAAACTACCATGCGCAGAGCACAAGCGTCTTCCTCGCCAAGCAAGCCTCCAATTCTGGTTCCGAGGCCGTTGCTATAGGTTCCCTATACAAACAGATCAATGAATTAAAAAATTCTCGATTGGAGAGCGCAGTCAAAATTGGCGCTGTAAGAAACTTTTTCACAGTAAGAAAGAACACACACATAACTTGATGGTTCCAACATGTGTGTTCTCTGGATGAACATGGTATTTTACCGGCACTCTGTAGGTACTAGGAAAATGCTTTCGGCCAGCACCACTTTGTGCATCAATACGCGTACTCATATCTATATTAAATTACTACTTTTGCGGCATTCGAGTGTTTTGCGATCTCCAGCCCGTCCTCCACCCGCAACGCTCTCGGCTGCCAGATCCGAGTGCTTGATATGATATAACGATTCCCTTGTCTACTCGAATGCTTTTTTGCTGTCATTCACTGCTACTAATGGTCAATTTGCAGATCGCGCAAAGCCTGCTCAACGTGATGACGAGGCCATGGCAACGTGAGCAGCCTTTCCCATAGAGTTTCATGCAATACTTACGAGAGGGAACTCTGGCGCTAGTGCGTACGGGAGCTGCAATGGGTGCGGTTGAGCAAGCCTTGGAATTATGGGAAGTACATGCATCTGCTAAACTTCGTCCTTTTGGCTTCAAGCGGCTTCGTGACTTTGTATACTCGTCATTTTCGGCAATGTACTGCGTAGTAAATCATTAAATAAACATTATTAACATTCTCCTACCGCAGAATTCAAGCACAGGACCTCTAGCACAGATTCCCGATTCAAATCATTATGCCACGGAAGCATGCATCGACAAGCGACATATAACGCCCTTATGAATTTATCGAGGGCAAGCCAGTGCCTTGAGACGCTTGGTGCAGCTCGGTTTGGCTTCCTCGACAAGCAGAACCGCTGCAATTCGTAGCCATTGTGCGCGTTCGCAGCGTCCTCTGCACTTAGAAAAGTATAGATTTCTCTTAAATTTACCACAATGAAGGCATACAAAGCGCAATAAACGAATCTACAAGGGCGTCTGAATCCACAAGCACGAAGATCAGACAAATCCGTGTACTTCCGATCATTCCCATGGCGGCTAAGCGATCCCAGCGCCAGAGTTTCCTCTAGTATATTTATTAAACTCTATGGGCCTTGCCTAGCTTCCACTTCAATTTAGCAGTCTAGTGACGTCTTAGAGGGAAGCTGTATATCGCTACCCTCCGGCTGTGGTCGATGTCCGTCCTTCTATAGACCAGAACACGCTAGTCTCGCACCCAGACTAACCGAACGCATACTCTCGCACCCAGGTTGCCCGGTCGACCGGCGCTATTTTGTACTGGGCTGCCAAAGTGTGTTCGCCGGCGACCAGTAGACATGGCAAGCGCCAGCTCTAGGGCTCCAAAGTGCGGAAATGTGCCCGTTCACACGGATCCAAAGTAGAAGAAGTCGTCTGGGCATCATTGCGTCGTGTTTCGATGCTAAAACAACCAGCGGAAAAGGAGCAGGTTGCTTAGCGCTGTTTGCGAAGAGCACAACACACGTAGGGAATCGTGCCGGTGCGGTGTTTTCAGCCTGCGCCGATTTCCATCCGCAACGAAGAATGCCAAGCTGCGCCACCGGTGGATAGCTGCAGTGAATAGGAAGAACTACCAACCCAGTGAAAATGCACGAGTGAGTATTCGACCTGTGTATATTTTGGTGCCACGTTCAACTTTGCGCCCTACAAACGTAATACGCAGGTTTGCTCCGAGCACTTTCTGGGCAACAAGCCTACAGAGCAGAATCCCGCGCCGGCAAGCAAAAGGCAAGCCTTTTCGTGTTTTCATTCAGGCAGAGCTCCCGACGGTTAAGCGGAACAGTTGAGTTTGCGGTTAGCGATACTTGCAGCTGGTGCACGGAATGACCATTAAGCGTGAACGACAACTTGTGGGCCTTGCTGGTGAGCGTTATTGCTAATGAAAGTAAACCGAAGTCTGCTCGTCACGTAGCATGCGTCCACAAAAACGTAAACGACGACTACTCGTCGCCGAAGGTGTTCTTGCAGCGCACTTACCTTTACGAGCTGGTGTTGCAGGTGTCATTCGTAACGAATTCATTTGAGCCTCCTGAGCTCTAAACTGCGTGCGGGCTGTTATGCGGGGCAAAGCGCAAAATATTTCCGTTCATATGGCGAGGAAAATAAGGTGCTTAATTATTCTTGTATTTTGTAACAAAATTTTGATCGTTCTCACTAGTTTTTTTTTACTGTTTTCTTTTCTAAGGGAGCGCCAACAATCCGATGGCCTCACACAAGCGAAACAGGTCTGGTACCAGGTAGCTGCAGTTGGTGGGGCTAATTTCTTGGAATGCAGGTGCGGTTGTTGTCTTGTACCAAAGGGGTCCTGATGATGCAGCTTTAAGTAGGGATGGTAATTTTACGTGCCCTGTCATGGTTTCTGCAACTGTACAACACCTCCATCTGTCATGCTCGCCCCGTTATACGGGCTTTGACTGCACATGTAGTTGAACATTATAACTACTGTAGTACCTCATTTTCCAATGAGTGCAGGTTTAGCATCATATGCTGCTTGTTCGAGTGCTGTAGGCTTTTGTTCTGAATGTTGTACTCTTAAGTGGTTGCACGATACAATTGGCCTGGTGTATTTTCTATTTCATTTTGAGAGGACTTTATATCTTCGCAAAAGTGATGGGAAAGAACTACAGCCCTTCTTACTATAACATCTATTTTGTTTTCAGTGTGCAGGTGGTGAAGGGCAGGCGTCTGCTAACCAGGCAGTCAAGCGACCTCACCAGTTGGTTGCCAAGCGCGGCCAACCCAGTAGAGACCATTACAAACAAGACCAAACTGAAAGTGCAGATGACAGTGTTCTGCGTGCTTTAATAATATATGGCACCAACACAGTGCTGTAAATTCCTTCACAGGTTACGTGCCAAAAAGCTCACAGGTGTTCTAGCATATAGCGCGCGATTTGTACAAACGTAATAGCGTACCTACCCGATGTATTCGCTTCTGCAGTCTGCACAGCACTCAGTGTGTCCATTGTGGACTTGCACGAGGTCTTGAAGTTTCATTGAATCCAGACAGCGAAAATGACAGGTTAGAAAAAACGCGAAACACGCCTTCCGCCCAGCTAAAAAGCCCAAGTTTCGCTTTCGCGCCGGGTCGCATCTCCCGGCGTGGCAGCCCAGGCCTGCTACTTCGCGGCGCGTGGGATAGATGGCGCGACCGGCGCTCATCAATATGGCGGCGCCCTTTGAATTCACGGTGTTCTGGTGTATACGTGTCGCGTCGACACAAGTGACTGCTCGGTGGCTCTCAATATATTCTCGGAAAACATTAGACTGAAATTGGCTGCCAAGACGGCTCTATCATTACGCCACGTTTCATTTACTTGTGATTATTAGTTAGATCACAGTGAAGTTGTAAGTGTTGCAGAATTCCCGTCGGCTGTCAATACCTGGTCATCCACGGAGGGAGCATGGTTACAGAAAACAGATGTAACTCTTGTTTTATCAAAACTATCCCGAAGCAAATTATATGAAAATTAGCCGCTAAGAAGACTCTAACCTTACGCTCAGTTTAACCTATTTCTTATAATTACGTAGTTCACAGTGAATTCGTAAAGATTGTGAAATTCCTGTCTGCCATGCGCCGGTAGTTGCCCATGTCACTGCTTCATAAAAGAATAAGAATAAACCACTGCACAGTCAAAAGATGTATTTGCTTATTGTGTCTTTCAATAATAATAATAATAATAATAATAATAATAATAATAATAATAATAATAATAATAATAATGTAGCGAAGAGAGACGCTAGTGGGTTCAGCGCTACTGGCTCTAAACGCTAGTGGGTCGAGCGCTCCTCCTCAGCAACGGCTCTCGTGCTTGGAAGCTCTGACTGCCCTGCCCGTCGACGTTGCGCTGCTCCGAGCTCTGCCAAATAAACACCTTTATAATTGGCGGAGTGTGCGGGGTACCCTCAGACGATCATCCTGGAACTCCGGTCTCGTGCCCTACCCTCTACCATGCCCCAGGACGCCTCCCAGCAAACGCCTCCTCCGGCACCCACTGCGTGTCCCGGGGTGCATCGTCGTCGCGACCCTCCTATCTACACTGAGCGGACGACACTGACGTGGACGAATGGCTCACGGCGTTCGACAGAGTAGGCGACCATAACAAGTGGGACGAAGCGGCCAAACTGAGCCATGTTCTGTTCTACCTTGCCGGAGTGGCCAGCCTGTGGTATAACAACCATCAAGCAGAGCTCCAGACATGGTCGGAATTTAAGACTTCCCTCGCCGATGTATTTGGTCGCCCTGCTGTTCGCAAGCTGCGTGCCGAGCAACGTTTGCGCGAACGAGCTCAACAGTCAGGCAAAACATCCACCAATTATATCGAAGATATCCTGGACCTATGCAGGAAAGTCGATTCGACTATGGTGGAGTCTGATCGAATCCGAAACATCCTGAAGGGCATAGGAGACGACGCCTTTAACATGTTGTTGGCCAAAAGTCCACGCTCTGTGGCTGAAATTGTCACACTGTGCCAGAGCTATGAAGAACTCCGCAGGCAGCGGTCACTGACCCGTCGATCTCTACCGCGTGAGGAACACCTCGCTGGTTTGGCTGCCATGTCCAACCAGGCAGCATTGCTCGCAGAAATGAAGGCGTTCGTCCGCGAGGAAGTTGCCCGGCAACTCTCATTGATGGATTTTGCACAGCAGCAGTCGGTACACGCGCCGACGCCAAGTTATGCGCCCCCGCTTCGCCTCGTCATAGCGCAAGAACTGCACGAGGTTTTGCCTGAGCACCACCAGCGTGTTCCTGCGGCTGCGCCTCACAGCTACGCCGAAGTCATGGCCAGGCCCCAACAGATCCCGACGGCTGTGCCGCTCAGCTACGCGGAAGTCGTCACCCAGCCACAACAACTCCCTCAACGGGGACCTCTCACGTACCCCGAAGTCCTCGCAATGCCCCGACAACAGCCTGCCATGCAATCACTTCACCAGCCGCCACGTCTAACGCGTCCTTCCACATGGATGGGACCTGCCACAACGACTCGGTGGCGTGCAGCGGACAATCGACCGATATGTTTTGCGTGCGGCTATGCAGGCCATGTCGCACGCCACTGTAGTCGCGTGCAGTCGCCTCGTGCTACACCATATGTACCAAGTTCTATGGCGGGTTCTCCGCGCCCTTATTACGACGACGAACGTCGGGCTGCGTCACCACCATTCCGCAGGTCCGCCAACATCCGCCGCTCAACTTCTCCACGCCGACGCTCCCCGTCACCGATGCGGCCTCGTCCCGAAGCTCGGGATGAGGAAAACTAATCGTCCCAGTCCATGAGGCAAGGGCTACGACGCCGTCGAAACGCGGAAGTCCTCAACGTAGCCCGACCAATGTGATAGACTTTTTAGTTGATGGTGTGCGCACATATGCCCTCGTGGATACCGGAGCCGCTGTATCAGTTACGGACGCAAAGCTTTGTCACTTCCTTCGAAAGGTTACGACGCCCGTTGCTGGATTGGCCCTCCGCACAGCAGGCGCACAGCGTATTCACCCGATTGCGGCGTGCACCGCTCGTGTTCTCATCGAGGACGCTGTATACGCCGTCGAATTTATTGTGATTTCCTCGTGCTACCACGAAGTTATCCTGGGGTGGGACTTTCTCGCCCGCCAGGATGCCGTCATTTATTGCGCGCGGGCCGAACTATAGAACTGTCGCCGATCTCAGATATGACGCTTGCCGTTAATGCTTCTTTTGCGAACAAACTACTTGTCAGGCACGACACCAACGTTCCTCCCAACTCGTCAGTGATTGTATCAATGCATTGCAGCAGCCTCTCTGACGCCATCGAACTACTTTTTCCGTCGGGCCGCTTTTATACTCGAAAAGGTCTGCTGCTGCCTTTTGCGACTGTGAACGTCAAACAGGGCTCCACAGCTATTTTTCTCTGTAACCCCTTCTCATACCCTGTGATGCTACTTCAAGGCGAATGTCTTGGCCACGTGGAAGTGATCGACGCCGTACAAATTACGATTGTTCCCGAAGACACGTCCTGCGCCAGTTACAACACGCTCGGTTCTCTCTCTACGTCCGACTTTTTGCCTATAGGTGTGTTCGATTCATCTATTGCCAATGGCCTCACCCCACCTCAGCGTTCGCAGCTTCTGCGCATCTTAGAAGAATTTCGTTCTTCTTTTGATGTCGGGCAACTTTCCCTGGGCCGGGCGTCTGCTGTCACGCACCATATTGACACTGGCTCCCAACCGCCATTGCGGCAACGACCATGTCGCGTCTCTGCCACAGAACGTCGTGTGATTAATGAGCAAGTGGACGATATGCTTCGCCACGAAGTGATCCGACCCTCGAACAGTCCATGGGCATCCCCTGTCGTCCTTCTTACGAAAAAAGACGGCTCGATATGGTTCTGTGTAGACTATCGGCGCCTGAACAAGATCACGCGCAAAGATGTATACCCGCTGCCGCGAATCGATGACGCCGTCGATAGCCTACAAGGAGAATTCTTTTCATCTCTAGATTTACGCTCCGGCTATTGGCAAGTACCCATGGCTGACGTGGATAGGCCGAAGACAGCCTTTGTCACACCCGACGGCTTATACGAATTTAACGTCATGCCGTTTGAACTTTGTAATGCGCCAGCAACCTTTGAACGCATGATGGACACAGTTTTCCGCGGTTTGAAGTGGCACACGTGCTTATGTTATCTCGACGACGTTGTTGTTTTTGCCTCTGACTTCACCACGCACCTTCAACGCCTACGGCGTGTTTTGACGTGCTTAGCAAACGCTGGCCTCCAACTGAACCTAAAGAAGTGCCGATTTGCAGCGCGGCAGCTCACGATACTAGGTTACGTCGTCTCGAAGGATGGAATCCTCCCCAGTGGCGTAGCTAGGTCGTCTGGCACCCGGGGCCCATAGGTCTTCTGTGTCACCCCTCCCCCCCCCCCAGTGTAGCCGGCGGAAAGAGGGGTGTCTTCAGACGTATATGACACCCCCCCCCCACCGCTGGCCCCCTTGCACCCGGGGCCCACGGCCCCCCGGCCCCCCCTGTTGCTACGCCTCTGATCCTCCCCCATCCAGACAAACTTCGTGCCGTAGCTGAATTTCCTAAACCGACGTCCGTCAAAGAACAGCGCAGTTTTGTAGGTTTGTGTTCCTACTTCAGGCGCTTCATTCGCAATTTCGCCGCCGTCATATCGCCCCTGACGAAGCTCCTTGGCAGCAACGGACCTCTCCATTCGTGGTCGTCTGAGTGCGACGAGGCGTTCACTAAGCTCCGTCGTTTGCTGACGTGTCCTCCCATTTTGCGCCACTACGACCCAACGGCACCTATTGAGGTACACACAGATGCCATCGGTGTTGGCCTCGGCGCTGTCCTAGCGCAGCGCAAAGAAGGGTTTCCTGAATATGTTGTGGCATATGCAAGCCGTATGCTTACTAAAGCCGAGACCAATTACACCGTCACGGAAAAAGAATGCCTGGCGATCATCTGGGCGTCTACCAAGTTTCGGCCCTATTTGTATGGTCTCCAGTTTGATGTCACGGACCACCATGCACTATGCTGGCTGTCGTCATTGAAGGATCCCTCACGCCGTATCGCCCGCTAGGCGCTTCGCTTACAGGATTACGATATCCGCGTACTGTACCACAACGGACGCAAGCATGCTGATGCTGACGCCCTCTGACGTTCTCCCTTGCCAGACGACAATGCCTGCTGCGCAATATCCCAGCTCGACGTTTCTTCCATCGACATTGGGACCATCGCTTCTGAGCAGCGTAAGGACCCCAAGATTGCCTCCATCATAGACTGCCTTGCTGATCCGTCATCGCAGCCAACCACTCGTGCATTTCGCCGTCAAGCTCGCCATTTAGCCATTCGCGACGACCTGCTTCACCAACGCAATTACACCTCTGACGGCCGCCAGTGGTTATTAGTTGTACCTCGAAGCCTGCGTTCTGAAATTTGCGCATCGTTCTACTCTCATCCACAGTGTGCTCACTCGGGACTTTTCAAAACCTACCAGCGCCTCCGACGGCGCTACTACTGGCGAGGAATGTACAACTACATTCAAAAGTTCGTTCGCTCATGCCCCGACTGCCAGCGCCGAAAATCTTCACCCCACCTCTCGCCAGCTGGTCTGCAGCCTCTACCCCGCCCTACCCGGCCGTTCGGGCGCGTTGGCATCGATTTGTATAGGTCACTTCCCCTGACGTCGGCTGCTAACCGCTGGGCCATTGTGGCAGTAGATCACCTTACACGATACGCTGAAACCGCCGCTCTCCCAGCAGCTACAGCACGCGATGTTGCATCATTCCTGCTTCGCCGATTCATCCTGCGGCATGGTCCACCTCAGGAACTGCTCAACGATCGCGGACGTGTCTTCCTGCCGGAAGTAGTTGAAGCGATTCTCAAAGAGTGCCACGTTGTTCATTGTACGACTACGGCCTACCACCCTCAAACGAACGGCCTCACAGAACGCTTCAACCGTACGCTCGGCGACATGCTTTCAATGTACGTACGTTGCCTCCGACCACACGAACTGAGACGCCATTCTGCCATTCGTCACCTACGCGTATAATACCGCTACGCAGATCACCACTGGATTCTCACCCTAACCGTTCTTCCGCACCGGCCGGATGCATCCGAGTGCGTGCCTATTTCTGCCACGGTCAGACATGCAGAAGGGTGCCGCGACCTCGCACGGGCCTTTACTTCCGATGATCAAGAGCGCCAGAGGAGCACTCGCGGTGACCTTCGATCCGGGAGCGCTCGTGTGGCTCTCAGTCCCTTTAACGGCCCCTAGCCTCTCATAAAAACTGGTCCCTAAGTATGAAGGCCCTTATCGTGTTCTCGAACGCGCATCTCCTGTGAACTATGTCATAGAACCAGTTGAGCCATCTCAAGACATGCGCCGCCGTGGACGAGACATTGTCCATGTCGACCGTTTAAAGCGTTACTACTACCCGCTCATCGTGACGAGCTGTTACGTCGCCGGACGGCTCCCTTCTCGCTTCGGGGGGGAGGGGGGGAGGGGGGATTGTAGCGAAGAGAAACGCTAGTGGGTTCAGCGCTACTGGCTCTACACGCTAGTGGGTCGAGCGCTCCTGCTCAGCAATGGCTCTCGTGCTTGGAAGCTATGATTGCCCTGCCCGTCGACGCTGCGCTGCTCCGAGCTCTGCCAAATAAACACCTTTAGATTAATAATAATAACGATAATATAGAATTAACGCTTTCAGACGCCACTTTATCCGGTTGAATGAAAACTAGCTTTCACCACATTTGTTGCATTTCAGAATCATATAAAATGTACAGTTGCAGAAACGATTAAGAATTTTTGAATGTTTATTGAGTTTTGTGAAGCTTACAGAATAGGGACTCCATGCGAAAACTCACTACTGGGACATCATATATGAGAACAAACTATTACATGTTTTCAAACGCTTGAGCGCTTATCCAGCCACTTGAAAATTTGGACTGCTGCATGCCATGGTGAAAAACAATGAAAGAAGTGAACGCGCTGCATGCAACATACTGACTCCAAGTAACAACACCCAAGCGTATACCTTACCACTAATTTTGCTGAAACATTTCCACGCTATTCAATATTTCAGCACAGTTCCAATAATAATCTTATAAATATATTGCTGTTCACATTACTAACAACCTATCCTGGCGCATGCACGTCGAATATGTCACTAAGAATGCGAACCGTGTCCTTGGCTACATGCGCAAGAACTTCTCTGAGGCTCCATCCCATTTAATATTACTGTTGTATCAAACACTAATACGGCTTAAACTAGAATATGCATCATCCATATGGACCCCGTACAATTGACTTCAATCGATGCTATAGAATCTGTTCAGAATCTCTCAGCTCGCTTCATTCTTTCGAATTATTCTCGCACAGCTAATGTTTCTTTATTCAAATCAAAACTTGGTCAAACTAATCTTGCAGTTCGTAGAAAAAGTGCACACCTTCGTATTTTCCACAACATTTTCTTTCATAACCAGACACTAAAACAGGACTTTTTTTCTTCAATCTAATCATATATATCATCATGTGTTGATCATCCGCATAAAGTTGCCATCCCTAGCTGCAAAACAAATGTGCTTTTTAATTCTTTCTTACCTAGGACTAGCGCAGAGTGGAGCCACCTTCCGCCTCTTATTGACTGCATTAAAGACACGCCATTCTTCAAGACAGCCATCACCAAGCTTATCATTGAACGGGCACATGCATTATGATTTTTGCTTTTTGCTGTACTTTTTTTTCCACCGACCCCCTCTGTGACGCCCCTGTTGGCCCTGAGCGTATTGCAACAAAAATAGAGAAGTTATCCTAGATGTAAGCGACCTATTTTAAAAATCATTACTTTCTTCAGTGCTTCGTATTTGATGCACGATCTTGCTCTGCACAATTGTATATTCTGTAGACCTCGTCTGAAAGGGTTAATAATAATAGTAATAATACAAATAATAATAATAACGATTATGATGATGACGATGATGATACCTATATACACATAGATGCGTCGATTAATGTAAAACACACCACAGCTTCGCTGGTCGTCCTTCTTTGTGTGGAAGGGCTGATCAATTTTTTAGCCACGTGGCATTTGAACATATTGTTACTTGAGGAGAGACACGCACAAAAGAGACTTTTTACACTGTATTTACAGGACCAGCGCAGCCAGAAACCACGATGCTCCTCATCGCCTTCCTTTGCGCCATGTCTGACAAGTGCCTGTTGTATCGCAGCACAATCTCCAGCGGCAAAAGCGCCGTCCAGGTGCCACTAGATATCGCTGGCAAGCAGAGATTCTAGAGCTTCAGCCTGGCGACGTGGACGATATCACTGGGGGTCGGAGTGGAGGACGTTGCAAGGCTGGCTGGAACGATTGCATAGGTGACATCAGTGACTTGGCGAGCCACGCAATATGGGTTTTTGTAACAATGCAAGGGTTTCCTGCAAAGGCCTAGTCGACGGGAAGGCGCCCAAGGGAGCACTTGGGCGCCCGGCGAAAAGTGCATTTCACTCCGAGAGAACTCGCGACACTGATAGGCGAGCGTGTGCAAATTATCGAGCGCGGTCAGCGCGTGCGATGGCATCACGCACATGAAGTCGTTATCGACGGTAGCAATCTGTCGACCAGAAGCGGGGAATAGCCAGCAGTGTCCAAGCTAGAAGAATTATAAGCGAAGGTAATGTGCGTTAAACGAGGTTCCAATTGCGGTGATCGGCTGAAACGTATTTCGCTAGCAAATCTATAAGGGTCCAGTTTATTCGCTCGGTCAGGCTGTTGGATTGTGGATGGGGTGAGTTAGTCAGCGGATACTGGATAGAACAGACGCACATGATGTGATCAACGACCTTGGACAAGAAGCTACGGCCTCGGTCTGTGAGCATTTGATGTAGAGCTCCATGCATCAGAATACGGTAGTGTAGCAGCAAATCTGCCACATCCTTAGCGAAGCTGGTTGGGAGAGCGCGCGGGATGGAGTATCCGGTCGCCTAGTGAAGGGTGGCAGACCCGCTTGTTCCTCGACGCCGGTGCCGGAAAAGGGCCTAGTAGGTCCAAGCCGACACGACGAATGGCTCTGCCGGGATTTAAAGTAGCTGCAGGTCCCCAGCCGGAAGCAGAGATGGCTTTTTGCGCCATTGTCATGGCTCACAACCTGCGACGTAACGTCGCAGAGAACGTGCAAGACGAGCCCAAAAGGTGCGGCGGCGTTCGAGACACGTCGAGATGTCCAGCGGTGGGCGCGTCGTGAAGTTTCTTTAGAAAGGTCAAACGGAGGTGCCTTGCGTTAACAAGGAGGAGATCGCGACCTTCTGGATGAACATTACGACGGTACAAACTACCATCCCGGAAAACGAAGAGGCATAAGGGAGCGTCGTCGGGCGCGGATTGAAAACCATCGATTAGCACTTTGAGCGAGGCATCACGACGTTGATCGTCGGCGATACGGAGGAGCGGTGACAGGGAGAAAACACAAGCGTCATTCTTGATGTCAGATAAGTCAGACCTGCCAACGGGGTAACGCGACAAACTATCCGCGACTTGGTGCAGGCATCCAGATTTGTAAATCACATAGTGTGCAAACTCGAGATGCCTCAAATCCCAACGACCAAGCCGGCCCGTGGTATCCTTGAGAGAGGAAAACTAGCAGAGAGCATGGTGTTTGGTTACTACGGAAAAGGGACGGCCGTAAAGAAAAGGACGGAACTTGGCAACGACCCGTTCCGTAATAGCATAGTTGCGCACAAGTGGTAAGATGGAGGCGGCTGGCATAAGCAGGAAGGCGATCTAGGCCACGCTGACGCTGGGCTAGGACAACGCCGATACCATGATCACTGACATCCGTGCGCGATTCTGTTGGGGCATTAGGGTCGAAGTCGGCGAGGATTGGTGATGAGGTCAAGTGCGTGATGAGACGCGAGAAAGCCACAGATTGTGGAGGTCCCCATAAGAAGAGTACACCTGTGTTCCAAAGGTCAGTGAGAGGTCGGGCAATAGCGGCAAAATCTTGGACAAAGCATGGAAGAACACAGCCCAACAAAACACCTGTGGCGGACTGCGGAACCGGAAAGACTCGGACGACCCGAATTTGTCGGGGTCAGGTTGTACTCCGGAAGCGTGGACAAGATGGCCCAAAACCGTAATTTGGCGACGCCCCAAACGGCATTTCGATTAGTTGCAGCCTGGCCTTACGAAAAACGTCAAGTATGGTGAAAGGCGTTGAACGTAAGTGTCACATGTTGGTAAAAGACAATAACGTCATCAATCTAGCACAGGCATGTGGACCATTTGAAACCCTGAAGCATGGAGTCCATCATACTTTCAAAAGTGGCTGGCACGCTACATAATCTAAAGGGCATAACTTTGAACTAGAACAGACCATTGCATGTTATAAATGTGGCCTTTTCCCTGTCCACATCAGCGACGCCGATACGTCATCAGGTTGATCTGCCACTGTGGTATCCAGATCAAAGATCAATAGAGAAGTAGCTCGCGCTGCAGAGGCAGTCAAGAACGTCGTCGATTCGCGGCAGCGGGTACACGTCTTTCTTAGTCACTTTGGTCAGATGGCGGAACACAGAAGTGCCATGTCATGTCCTTCTTTAACAATACTACTGGTGACGCCCACGGATTCGAAGAAGGCTCGATGTTTTTTATCGAGCACCTTGTTAAGCTCTATTTGAATTACCGGGCACTCCGATATCCATACTCGATATGATCTACGGTGAATAGGAGCAGCATCGCCAGTATTACTACAATGCTTGAGAGCAAGTGTGTAGCCTAACGGGCGATTGTCAACGTCGAAAACATCCCTGTAGGAAGACAAAACACGGTAGAGGTCTTCGGCTTGCACAGGTAAAAGGTCGTCGCAATCATTTTCGGAATCTTGGGATCAGCACAAGAGGCAAAATTTCGAGACCTGGTAGGCTCAGCTGAAGAGTCGGGCGAGAAAGCCACCACGTGATAGTCATCTAAAGGCTCAAATTGAGCCAGGCAAATTCCTTGAGGCATAATTTACCCGGCTCGACTGAAGTAAATTGTAGTAAAAAAAGTAAAAGTAAATTAGACCGAACTTTAAACCTTTATGGCCGTGTTTGGTCCCAGAACAATAATCGCCAACTGCCTTGCTTGCGTTTCCTCTCGTGAAAACTCAGCGCTCGCTATTTTCCTATCGAGAATGCTATGTCATGCTGATAACGCGCAAAGCCGTTCGTGACTTGCAAGAGCCGGGATCGAAGTGTTAAAGGAAGGAAATGCGGACAAGAGAGATGGCAATTATTATTGGGGACAAGGTAAGCCCCAGAGGGTGTAAATGTTTTACACTGAATGATGAGCGATATGGGCCAATGCGACAGCAATGGAAGCAGATGGGTTTGTCGTCAGAATGCGCCATTCATACTGGTTGCAAGATGTAGCTGGAAAGGATATTCGGGGACAAGGAGGGCCGCAAGAGACGCGCTGGACGCTGGGTTCGTGGGCCGACGAGCACACGGAGTTAAACCCATGTTTTCATATTCTTGTCGGACAACGGCCTGGATCACAGCAACCGCGACTGCTGATGAATCGGTGGGCATCGCGGAGTAGAATGGCGAATAAGCGGCCTCGAGCTCACGTCAAGCGACGCGAGTTACGGTGTTAAATGTGATTGGCCTGCGGGAATAGTCCTCAAAGTTGATATAGCAGTGGTATTGGGCAGGCGCACTATGCAGGGCATGATACGACGGCTCTTAGCTGGTTCGAAGTGGCGACATTTTTGATAATGCCTTCAATAGTTTAAACGTTCCCGAAAACCAGCAAGTTGAAGGCGTCGCCTGCGATACCCTTTACTATGTGGACCACTTTGTTTGAGACATCTTGTCGTGAGCTTTGCGGCAGAGTAAAGACGTCTTGTATGTATGAGATGTAGGTCTCTGTGGGGCTCTGAGCACGCGTCGTAAAGGCCCTTTTTTTTTTGCTGCGACACTACGCCCCAAGGGGTCGTCGAACAGTTCGCGAAGTTTTTCTTTGAAAATGTCTCAGCTTGGTAATTCATCTTCGTGGGTATGGTACCACATGCGAGGGGTGCAGGTCAGGTAAAAAACGACATTAGCGACCTCTTATTAGTGCTGACGCGTTCGTAGAGGTTCATGCACTTTTCGACGTCAGTGCTGTCCAAGGCGGAAAACAGACCACGGTCGCGAGTATAGGCAAGCGTCCCGATTGGAGCAGTCTGACGAGTCGCAGCCGACGATGATCGCGTCTCATCCCCGGGCGTCATGGTATCCAGCATGATGTAGCGACCGCTGCGGAGCTCCGTTGCGAGTACGGGGATCGCAAACCGCCACCGAAATGTTACATGCGGAAAGACAAAATATATTGTCGCAGTGCAACGCGGACGTGCAGCGCTGGCGTAGAGGTAGAACACCCGCCTCGCACGCAAGAGTTCCATGGTTCGAATCCTGGTGCCAGAAATTTTCCACCGATTTAAAAAATAATGATAAAATAAAATTGCATAAACACGCCTGGAGTGTGGCCTGATCTCGGTGACCAGAACCGGTAACGCACTTCCTCACGAGAGCAGGATAGGCCACCCTGGTGCAGTACACGGCCACAACCTCCTATATGAACACAACAATCAAACCCCGGCCCTCAGTCCGCAGAAGCTGCGAAGCAACTGACCACGGCGGCGGTCAGCCCTGCGACGCAGCAGAGGGTGCTAAGAATCCCTGGCTCCGGACAGGCCGCCATTGGAATTTGAAGTTGGCAACGTTAAACGCTAGAACGTTATCTAGTGAGGCGAGTCTAGCAGTGCTATTGGAGGAATTAGAGGGCAGTACACGGGATATAATAGGGCTCAGTGAAGTTAGGAGGCCAAAAGAAGCATATACAGTGCTAAAAAGCGGGCCCGTCCTGTGCTACCGGGGCTTAGCGGAGAGACGAGAACGAGGAGTCGTATTCCTGATTAATAAGAATATAGCTGGTAACGTTCACGAATTCTATAGCATTAACCAGAGGGTGGCAGGTCTTGTTGTGAAACTTGAGAGGTACAAAATGAAGGTTGTAAAGGTCTGCGCCCCTACATCCAGTCATGATGACCAGGAAGTCGAAAGCTTCTATGAAGACGTGGAATCGGCGATGGGTAGAGTGAAAACAAAATACGCCTAACTAATGGGTGACTGTAATGCCAACGTAGGCAAGAAGCAGGCTGGAGACAAGGCAGTGGGGGAATATGACTTAGGTATTAGGAATAGCAGGGGAGAGTTATTATTAGAGTTTGCGGAACAGAATAATATGCGGATAATGAATACCTTCTTCTGTAAGCGGCATAGCCGAAAATGGACGTGGAAGAGTCCGAACGGCGGGACTAGAAATGAAATAGACCTCATACTCTGCGCTAACCCTGGCATCATACAAGATGTGGGCGTGCTCAGCAAGGTGCGCTGCAGCGGCCATAGGATGGTAAGAACTCGAATTAGCCTAGACCTGAGGAGGGAACGGAAGAAACTGGCACATAAGAAGCCGATCAATTAGTTAGCGGTAAGAGGGAAAATAGAGGAATTCCAGATCACGCTACAGAACAGGTATTCGGCTTTAACTCAGGAAGAGGACCTTAGTGTTCAAGCAATGAACGACAATCTTGTGGGCATCATTAAGGAGTGTGCAATGGAGGGTGGTAACTCCGTTAGGCAGGATACCAGTAAACTATCGCAGGACACGAAATATTGATCAAGAAACGCCAATGTATAAAAGCATCTAACCCTACAGCTAGAATAGAACTGGCAGAACCTTCGAAGTTAATCAACAAGCGCAAGACAGCTCACATAAGGAAGTATAATATGGATAGAATTGAACATGCTCTCAGGAACGGAGGATGCCTAAAAGCAGTGAAGAAACTAGGAATTGGCAAGAATCAGATGTATGCGTTAAGAGACAAAGCCGGCAATATCATTACTAATATGGATAAGATAGTTCAAGTGGCTGAGGATTTCTATAGAGATTTATATAGTACCAGTGGCACCCACGACGATAATGGAAGAGAAAATAGTCTAGAGGAATTCGAAATCCCACAGGTATAGCCGGAAGAAGTAAAGAAAGACTTGGGAGATATGCAAAGGGGGAAGGCAGCTGGAGAGGATCAGGTAACAGTAGATTTGTTGAAGGATGGTGGGCAGATTGTTGTAGAGAAACTGGCCACACTGTATACGCAATGCCTCATCACCTCGAGCGTACCGGAATCTTGGAAGAACGCTAACATAATCCTAATCCATCAGAAAGGGGACGCCAAAGACTTGAAAAATTATAGACCGATCAGCTTACTGTCAGTTGCCTACAAACTATTTACTAAGGTAGTCGCAAATAGAATGAGGAACACCTTAGACTTCTGTCAAGCAAAGGACCAGGCAGGATTCCGTAAAGGCTACTCAACAATAGACCATATTCACACTATCAATCAGGTGATATAGAAATGTGCGGAATATAACCAACCCTTATATATATCTTTCATTGATTAAGAAAAAGCGTTTGATTCTGTCGAAACCTCAGCAGTCATGGAGGCATTACGGAATCAGGGTGTAGATGAGCCGTATGTAAAAATACTGAAAGATATCTATAGCGGCTCCACAGCCAACGTAGTCCTCCATAAAGCAAGCAACAAAATCCCAATAAAGAAAGGCGTCAGGCAGGGAGATACGATCTCTCCAATGCTATTCATAGCGTGTTTACAGGAGGTATTCAGAGACCTGGATTGGGAAGAATTGGGGATAAAAGCTAATGGAGAATACCTTAGTAACTTGCGATTCGCTGATGATATTGCCTTGCTTAGTAACTCAGGGGACCAATTGCAATGCATGCTCACTGACCTGGAGAGGCAAAGCAGAAGAGTGGGTCTAAAAATTAATCTGTAGGAAACTAAAGTAATGTTTAACAGTCTCGGAAGAGAACAGCAATTTACAATAGGTAGCGAGGTACTTGAAGTGGTAAGGGAATACATCTACTTAGGCCAGGTAGTGACGGCGGATCCGGATCATGAGACGGAAATAATCAGAAGAATAAGATTGGGCTGGGGTGCATTTGGCAGGCATTCTCAGATCATGAACAGCAGGTTGCCATTATTCCTCAAGAGAAAAGTGTATAATAGCTCTGTTTTACCGGTACTCACCTACGGGGCAGAAACCTGGAGGGTTACGAAAAGGGTTCTACTCAAATTGAGGACGACGCAACAAGCTATGGAAAGAAGAATGATGGGTGTAACGCTAAGGGATAAGAAAAGAGCAGATTGGGTGAGGGAACAAACGCGAGGTAATGACATCTTAGTTGAAATTAAGAAAAAGGAATGGGCATGGGCAGGACATGCAATGAGAAGGGAAGATAACCGATGGTCATTAAGGGTTATGGACTGGATTCCAAGGGAAGGGAAGCGTAGCAGGGGGCGGCAGAAAGTTAGGTGGGCGGATGAGATTAAGAAGTTTTCAGGGACGACATGGCCACAATTAGTACATGAGCGGGGTTGTTGGAGAAGTATGGGAGAGGCCTTTGCCCTGCAGTGGGCGTAACCAGGCTGATGATGATGATGACAACGCGGACAGTAGACAGGGAGACGTTCAGGAACCGCAGGACAACTTGTTCAAATACAAAACAGGCCAGAGACACGTCTTCTTTATTCTCGCCGAAACCCACTGACCCACTAGGTGAAGTCCGTTAATGTCCCCATCTTCGTTGTCGTCTGCATAGAAGAATAGACGCGTCATTTGACCCTACCTAAAAGAGCATCGTCCCGATGCTATACCAGAAGTGTCACTTGCAGAAAGTTCAGTTGCAGAATGGTCTCTCGCATAATTATTCGCTCACATGCGGCTTCATGCGGACAACGTCAACACCTCCTATACTTTTCAAGGCCTGCGCCTCACGTGACGTGACGTCAGCTACGTCACACCGCGCCGGCTGGCTCCCTCCGACCCTTCTCGATAGCTGCGCGGCGCAACTCATGCGTTTAGTGCGTGATACCGCTCGGTTTCTTGGCTTTTCTTTCGTTTGAAAAGCAATTCAGACTCCCTGTTGTGTTCCGCGCTAGCATTAGATAAATAGCAATTAACAATTGCACGGGGGCCTGAGTGGGGCCGGGATATTCAGTTGCGAAGGCTGTCGAGCCTATTCGCAGCATTAAGACGACGTGCGCTACTTGCTCGGTCGTCCGCCAAGGTTTTTCAACAAGGCCCATGTTAAATAACAGAATAATCGCCCATTCGTTAAAATACACTTATATGACAACCGCATTGCGCAGCGTTTATTCTGAGTATTCACAATGCTGTAGTCATAATAACATCAACACAATACAACATGCGCATTCAAAAGGGCATAGTTAGCAAATTAAGCGCCCAAGAATGAGTGCCCCAAAATGTAATGCTGCTCTATATCAGACGCAATCCAAATTGCTGCATGAAGTCATACATAGAAGGCCGCCCAGATAGAGAGCAGGGATCTGCACATATCAAACACATTCACGTGTCATAACATAAAATAGATACAAAGCGATTTTTTAATGCATGATGTGCAGTTATCAGTTCGTCAAAGCGCATTCAAATGCGCTCAATCCTTTAACACTATGCCCCAGCATAGTAGGGTTCACATAGTATGCCTAAATTCCTATAGCAGAAAAAAAAAAGTCTGTATACAGTTAAATATGACAGGTCTCGAATGTACACAGTAAGCATTGCTTTTAGTTGCCGTCAGCAGCACAGAATACAGATCACACAGGCATAAGTCAGAAAAAAGCAGTAAGTTGACAAAATTCACAATGATTGTTTTACCACCCAAAAATTCATCAAATGTGCAATTTAGCTTTGCAAGAGAGTGAAATGCCAATATTTATTTTTCAGTGAAGATACGAGCTTTCCTTTTTTTGCGCTCTCTTCTTTTGCAACACGTGCTTGGTGATTCCTCTGCTTGCAAAGGTTGTTCAAAAGTATGTTAGCCGCACAGTTTGCTAGCAAACTGGCTAACTGCTCATAAGTATGCCCTTTGATGCATGGTATTATTTCATCATACTCTGCCAAAGATTCAACGATGAGTGTCCTGACAAGCTTCCTTTGGTCGGAACCGCTGAGGAACTCTGTACAATTTTTTTTTCTCAGCAAGCTTCTTCACAATCACATCTGCATGCATTACAGTAGTGACAACAAATGGTGAGGGAAATTTCAAACCACCTCGATCTAAGTGCCTGATTAATGAATGCATTTCAGTCTGCTCTCTAGCAGTGACCAAATTTTCCCTGCAACTGTCATATTTGAGTTTTTTCAATGCTGCATGCGCACAGTATCCACCAACATAGGCAATGACAGCCATGCGGGAGCTTAAACCATTCAGGTCACTCTCGGTAACAGAAATCGAGAAAGCGTTCTGCGTGCTGCTCGAGGTGCTCATTTCAATGTTCTGCAAGTCCTCATCAGCGATTACAGGCAGAGTGTTCTGCAGACGGATTCGTTCCTCACTTTCATATAGCTGCCGCACAGATGTATGGTATTGGCTGCCTGCTAGCTGCCTATATTGCCCAAAGCGGATCTCCAGGCAGTTTGTCTGAATTTTTCCAAGCAAAACATACCTGTGTCCAAGCTCCTGCAAGCACTATTTTGCAAACTCCGAAAGAGAGTACACAGACAGCCTCAATGCAGTGAGTGTTTCTTTTGTAAGGACTCCAGCATCATGCTTCAGGAATTCCCAAACATCCAGCCACGTTATCATGGAATTAAGGAAAAGAATTCTAGGATCATTTTCAGCTTGTGAGACTGGTTGCTCAAATGTGTTACGGTGGTGGATGCCCTTCAAAGGCGTTTTTACGTTAACAATGCTCCACCATCTAACAATAATCATGATGAAATCTGCTGTGGATTCTGCATGACATAAGGCTGGTGCATTTTTGTTAGCTCTCAGGCCTTCTGCTACAAATGAATTGAAAACCTGTAACGCCAGCTTCACATTTTGGCGCTCCAAATTGCTTGGATTGAGTGCGCTTGAGGTTAATCCATACCCAGTCTTCAAAAGTTCTGTTGCTTCTTGCTTGTACAGCTCTCTTCCATCTTTGAATGATGCGCAATGGATGGAATCTGGATGTACGCTGTTTTTCGAAAGGTCAAAATGAGGGTAAAACAAGCACGTGCCTGGATTTTTCTGATTTATCCAATTATTTCGTATGCTCTTCAAGAGGTGCACAGCATCAACCACATAAAAAAGTGGTCGTGAAGGATCTGCTGGATGTGGGTACACAATTCTTAATTTATGCGGTTGTGAAAACATCATCATGGTCTTTCTGTTAAGCGAATTGTTGTCGGAGACAACTGCCACAACTTTGTAACCTATATCCTCCAAGCGCAGTATGACTTTCTTCAGAATGTTATGAAGTTGGTCAGCATTCAGTGTCTTTACGGGAAGGATATGTGCCACTTCTTTAAACGAACTGACGAGACACTGTATCATGAATACATGAGCTGATGCAGCTTCACATGAATTGACCGCCGCACCACAAATGCTGCCTCCCTTGTAATCAAGCCATGGCTTGATGTGCATTTCGTCCAGCATCAGGATCACATGGTATTCATGGGGTTTCAGCTGCTTGAACCTGTGGGCAACATATTGCAGAAATGTATTCTCTGAGGCCTCTGCTTCAGGAGACATTTTAAAGGAGGAGCATACCTTCCTTATAGTGCTTGGATGAGGCAAGGTCAGTTTGCTCGTTCTCCTTAAAAACCTGTAAGCATGAGCTGAAATTCTGTACAAAATGCAAGCATACACCATCAGCTGTGCGCTATACTCTATGCGATTTGAACTGAGCAACAACACTTGGTCCTTCAGAAATTTTACACTCTCTTTTTTGTGGTGTGCTATACTACTTTCAGCTTTCCCAAGAAGTTCATTTATGACAGCCAACAAGTGCTCGCAACTTTGGTTTTCATTAGAAAGCATGCACAGGTTTTCCAAAATAAACATAAGTGAACTAATTTCATTAACACTTTCAGGCACAACACTGTTCCCAAGCCTCTTCACTGAAGCGCCTTGAAAGCATGCACTAACGTGCAGGTCCTCAAACACAGTCACAGAGGCTTTCAGGAACGGTTCATTTTGGTTTACAATGTTGAGGAACATTACACACCCTTTCCCATATATGACTGTCCAAGGTTCTGGCACTGAAACTGCTTGAAGACATATTTTCATCTCTTGAAATGTTGAAAAACAGTTCTTTTTCTTTTCTTCTGCATATGAAGCAAGGGAATCCTCAAGGGCACGAGAAAGCTGAGAGGCTTCTCCCCGGCTCCTTTTGACATAGGGCGCCTCTCTTGATGTCTGTTGTACCTTCGAAAGGTACGAAGGACAGCCGGAAAATATAGTCGGTAGCGATCCCGGTCGCAAACGGGGAACAGGCAATGACACTTCTATCACCTTTCCCGTTCTCGAGTCGGTGTATGCCGTCGTATTCTCGATGTATTTCGGTTCGAAATGATCAGCGCATACCTACACAGATAAAATTTTGCGTTTCAGAAAAACATTCCCTTGCACACAGGAAAGAAGCGATAATAACAACAGCGATGTCAGGAATGAGGTAAATCCACAACACTTCGTATCGTCTGCAAACTGTACGAGTACGAATGGCATTCTCCTGCATACAAGAATGCATGCTAAGGAAAAATAGCAGCATAAATACAATCGATATAAATGTTTTACCTTAGTATATGCAGTTGGTGCGAAATCCTTTCGTGGAATGGCCCGCATCCACTTCTTTCGCGTGTCTTCGTCTTTGGGGAAAGAAAAGACTTGCACTTTTTTCCCGGTGTCGTAATTGCCGGTGCATCCCGGCACACAACACTTGTTCGGCATCGTACGCGACACGATGACGTGAACAAATATCCACAGTAGGCGGTACGGCCGAATAACAAGCGCAGCACAAGACACAAGAACGGTACCACACACATGAGAAAGACACCACGTTTTTAGCGGCAGCAACGAATCCTAACAGCCAAGCGAAATGACCGCGGAGAGGGCAAGCCGGGTGATGTCGCTGTCGCAGGAGCTGCTCTCTTGACTCAGCCGGCTGGTCGTGACGTCAAAATTCTGGGAGCAGGCCTTGAGTATATAGGAGGTGTTGACAACGTGCGTGGGTCAACGCGTACAATTGGGACTATCGGGGACGACCTCGTACGTGACGTCACTGAGTCGGCGCAATACTCGATATGGTCCGAAGTATCGCCTTAACAGCTTCTCGGAAAGGCCTCGTTTCCGTATGGGTGTCCAAACCCACACTCTGTCGCCGACGTCATAGAAGATCATAGCGCCCTGCGTCGTAGTCTTGCTGCTGGCAGATCCGCAAGCGCGCTAGTTGCCGAGCCTCTCCTGCGCGTTGCGTAAACACACCGGCGTCCGTATCAGCGTCGTCAGTCATGTGGAAGCATCGCATCCAACATCGTTTGTACATCCCGTCCATGAACAAGGGTGAATGGAATCATGCGCGTCGTCTCTTTTTTCTCCGTGTTATATGCAAAGGTGATATACGGTAGGATGTCGTCCCAATTTTTATGTTCAACATCCACGTTCGTGGAGAGCATGTCTTCAATTGTTTTGTTTGGGCGTTCTGTTAACCCGTTGGTTTGTGGATGGTAGGCGGTTGATTTCCGATGCGCCGTTCCACTTAGCAGCAAGACGTGATCTAAAAGCGCAGCCGTGAATGCGGTTCCTCGGTCTGTTATTACGACGGTTGGTGCGCCGTGTCGCAACACAATGTGCTCAATGAAAAAGCGCGCCACCTCGGCTGCTGTGCTTCTCTGGATTGCCTTTCTTTCAGCGTAACGTGCGAGATAGTCGGTTGCTACGATAACAATGCGATTCCCTGCAGTAGAAGTAGGAAGTGGACCTAATATATCCATTCCGATTTGGTCAAATGGTCTTCGAGGAACCTGGACGTTGCAGGAGGTCGGCTGGTTTCGACGGAGGCGACTTGCGCCTCTGGCAGTCGAGGAAAGTGCGGACGTGATGTTTCACGGTGGTGGTAAGTCCAAGCCAGTAGTACCTCTGCTGCACTCTGGCCAACGTTCTCGTGTAGCCTAAGTGACCAGAAGTCACCTCGTTGTGACAGGCTTGAAGTACATCCGTACGCAGAGCTGCAGGAATGACGAGCTGATAGGGGGACCTGGTCGAAGAAAAGTTTCTTTTGTAGAGGACTATGGCACGCAAACAAAACGACAACAGTCCTCTTGCGAAAACTCTAGGCGGTTTCGCACATCTGCCCTCTAAGTAACTGATGAGTTCAAGCAACTCAGGGTCGTCCCGTTGTTGTTGAGCGATGGTGGATGTGTCCAGAATACAAATAATAATAATAATAATAATACTTTATTCCACAAAGTCACAAAAAAGCAGCGTACAGAACAGGCCTGCCAAAGCCACACAGCGCTTGAGCGGCAGTGCCTGGCAGGCAGCGGAACAAGCAATTATTCAATTGACATGTACTTTTCACATTCAAAGTAGTATATGAGAAAAAATAAAGAAGCAAAAAAAAACTAGTGATTCCCTGAGGCGACTAGTCAATTTTCCTGAGTGCCTTTTTTAACTTGTATTTTGTTCGAGCGCGCAAGGCGGTTTGAGACAATTTGTTAAAATATACAGGAACATAGTAGTCTCGTATTCTCCTGCCATATCTTGTACAACGCCTGGGTACGAGGTAAAGATTCTTAGGCCGCAAACAATGTGAGGGAACGTACTTCACCCTGAAATTACTTTCCCAGAAGTGCTTTAGCACAACAGTTTCCAGCAGTAGTTGATTAAAGTCCGGCATAAATAAGGTTTTGAAAACGTCACTTTTCTCATGAAGATTTAAATCATAGCTGATGTTCTTTAGTACAGAACGGAGAATAGAGTTGACCCTAGTTTGCCAACGAATTGCACAATGACCATAAACTGTTATGCCGTACCTTAATACACCATAACACAACGCATGTACCACAACTTTTCGAACAGAGAGGGGCATATAATATCTCAAACTGTAAAGCACACAAGATACCGCACGAAGTCGTTTGCATACATAATCTAAATGGGAGTTCCAGGAAAGATCACTGTCAAAGTACAAACCGAGGTAATGCCGAGTTTTCTTCGGGTGGAGCAGACGACTCTATCGGCGATCAAGACAGGCAGTCAGCATCCGTATGTCGTTTCCCCGACTTGTACTTGACAGTCATGTCAAACTCTTGCAGCCATAGGCTCCAACGCGCCAGTCGTCCCGAAGGGTCTTTAGGGTTTGTCAACCAACACAGTGAATGGTGGTCGCTGATAACTGTGAAGTGGCGGCCATACAAATATGGGCGATATTTCCTAACCGTCCATACTACGGCGAGGCATTCCTTCTCAGTTGTGGAGTAATTAGCCTCTTTGCGTGAGAGTGTTCTGCTTGCATAGGCAAGTACTCTTTCTGTGCCCTCCTGCCGCTGCACAAGAACAGCTCCCAAGCCAACATTGCTGGCATCAGTGTCGAGCAATGTAGGAGCGATCTCATCAAAGTGAGCAAGCACTGAAGGTGTCTGGAGACGTTCCGGCAAGTCATTGAATGCACCTTGCTTTTCGTCGCCCCATACAAAAGCAACGTCGTCTCTCGTCAGGCGAGTTAACGGTGACGCAATGCGAGCAAAGTCTGCAATAAACCACCGGTAACAGGCACAGAGGCCCAGGAAGCGCCTGACAGCCTTTTTATCGGATGGTACGGGAAACTGTGCTACGGCGGCAATTTTCTCGGGATCTGGGCGAACACCTGCGTTGCTGACGACGTGACCGAGAAACTGTAGTTCCGCGAAGCCCAAGTGGCACTTCTCCGTCTTCAGGGTGAGGCCGGCGGACCGGATGAACTGCAGAACCGCTTGAAGCCGTTCAAGGTGTTCTTCAAAAGTTGCGGAGAACACGATGACGTCGTCCAGGTACACTAAGCAGGCTTTCCACTTCAGACCCGCAAGCACAGTATCCATGAGGCGTTGGAATGTAGCGGGGGCAGAGCACAAGCCGAAAGGCAAGACTTTAAATTCGTATAGGCCATCTGGCGTCACAAAAGCACTTTTTTCGCGGTCTCTTGGATCTACCTCGATTTGCCAATATCCGCTTTTTAAGTCCAGTGAAGAGAACTAACGCGCATGACCAAGCCTGTCGGGTGAATCATCTATACGGGGAAGCGGGTACACGTCTTTCTCTGTCACTTGATTTAGTTTTCGGTAGTCCACGCAGAAACGCAAGCTGCCGTCTTTTTTCTTAACTAGAACTACAGGAGATGACCAGGGACTCGCTGATGGTTGAATCACGTCGTCTTCCAGCATTCTTGTCACTTGTTGTATGGCTTCACGTTCTCTGGGAGCAACACGATAATGATTTTGGTGAATTGGTCTTGCCGTATCCCCTGTAATTATCCGATGCTTCGTTAGAGGCGTCCATCCGACGCTGGACGTCGACGCAAAGCAGTCATAGAACTTCGACAACAGCGTGAGAAGCCGCTCTCGTTCGTGCTGCGACAAATCAGTGCTGAGGTTAAGCGCAGAAGCTGGGTTTTGCGTAGGTGCTTCATCGAGTAGCGAACAGCAGCCGCGAACATCCGCAACACCATCAAAATAAGCCACAGCCGTGCCCTTTGGAAGGCACCGGCGTTCTGTGCTAAAATTTGTCAGTAACAGGTTAGTGCGCCCGTCGGTGACATTTACGATTCCTCGTGCGACCGAGATACCGTGAGTAAGCAACAACGTGGTTATTTGGTCGGCAACTCCCTCGCAATGAAACGGTGCGTCACATGCTACCGAAACAGGGTACATGATCGAGGTGGTATGACGACGTCGTCTTCTGCTAGACGAAAAGATTTGCGTTGGGGCGATAAGCAATGGACTAAACCAGGGCTCTTATAAAACGTCACCATGCGGTCCGCAATGTTAATTACGGCGCCATATTCTTTCAGGAAATCCATTCCAATAATCAAATCTTTACAGCACACAGGAAGAACGGTGAAAGTGGCCACGAAAGAATACCGGATGCTAATTCTAGCAGTGCATCTTCCAATAGGCATCAGTAATTGCCCGCCTGCCGTCCTTATGTGGGGTCCCGTCCATGGCGTCTTTACATTCTTCAGGCGGAGGACCAGTTCCTGACTCATTACAGAGAAGTCGACACCAGTGTCGACTAACGCTGTCACCGGCTGTCCATCCACCAAAACATCAATGTCGGCGCTCACAATTTCTTTGGTGTCGGGGTTTATCGGCTTCACGTCGTTCTGCGGCGAGAGTGTCGGGGCCTTTTTTATTGCCTTGCGGTGGGCCTGCAACCTTACCCCCAGAGGTCGCCGCATTCAGTTTCCCCGGCATGGGCTGGGCGACCTTCGTCCTCGGAGGTCAGCAAAAGTACGCCCAGTAGGGGAAGGCATCTGACGTGGAGGGGTTGGAGAGCGCGACCGACGGCCGAAATCGGACTGAACATGCGGCACAGATTTGTCATTCGGGTGCGCTACACTCTAAGAACAGTTTACACCCTTTAGCGTGCCCCTTCTGCCACACAACGGTAATCGTCATCTGCCTTGATGCGTTTCCTTTCTTTAACGCTGCGAGCCCGGTACTTCCAGTAACGAACGGCACGCGCGTTATCAGCATCATAGCATTGCCGACAGCAAGGCAGATGACGATTATTGTTGTGTGGCAGAAGGGGCACTCCAAAGGGTGTGAACTGTTCTTGGAGTGTATTGAAGCTCCCTGAAAAGCAGTTTCGTCGCGGCGTAGCATGGAGTCGTCATTTGCACGTCGACCATAGGACCACGGACGAAAAGGTCTAAATGGTGCGTCGCAATGCCAGCAATGACGCGAAATGTGGCCGGCGCCTCCGCAGTGAAAACAGAGTGGGCGCCCATCGACGGTACGCCATGCGTCGGTTCTCCGAAACTGCGGCCGTCCCGTAGTATCGTTTTGCGGCGTTGACCAAGGCGCTGTGAACGGCGGCTGGTGGTATGACTGTAGCTGCGTAATGGGTGCGCGCCTCGAAGCCTCCTCTTGCAGCAGCGGCCAAGGAACGACTGTCAGAGGCTGGTGGTACGGCGGTGTGGTTGTAACGGGTGGTGGACATCGGACAGCGGCTGCGTATACATAGGTCATGAGACGCTGGTGATCTTGAAGATCGGCTGCCGGTAACGCCTGCCTGATTTCGTCACGCACCACTCCGGCGATTGACGCTACGGGTCTATCCACTGTCGGTGTCCGAATCTTTTGAATTTCTTCTCTGACGAGTTCTCTGATCAATTCCTGCAAGGGGTTCTGATACTCGCCAGTCACTGCGGCGGCATTGATTGTGGTGCTGGTGGACAGTCGATCGTACTGTCTGCATCTCTGATGAAGGACCCGCTCAATAGCCGTAGCCTCTTTGATAAAGTCAGCGACGGTGACTGGTGGATTCCGCACAAGTCCCGCGAACAACTGCTCTTTTACACCTAGCATGAGGTAGCGCAACTTTCTTTCTTCAGTCATGTTCGGGTCGGCTTTACGAAAGAGGCGGGCCATGTCCTCGGCGAACATTGTGACCGACTCATTCGGTTGCTGTACCCGTAGCTCCATCATCTGCTGGGCACGGTCGCGTTGGTCGGCACTCGCAAAAGTATCCGTGATTTTCTGACGAAAGTCATTCCATGTTGTTAGGCTAGCTTCGCGGTTTTCCTACCAAGTACGGCCACTGTCGTCAAGGGCGCAATAGACGTGGGAGAGCTTTTGCTGCTCAGTCCACTGATTAATCTGTGCGACAGGTTCATATTTGTCCAACCAGTCTTCAATGTCTTCGAAGACTGCTCCGCGATAGCGATAGGGAACCAGAGGATGCAGAACGGTTACTTGCTCTGGACTGGAAAACCGGCTGCTTTGGGGTGCTTGCAGTGAGCTGGTTTCGGCGATTGCGAGATGTGCGGAGCTCCTGGAAAGAGGTGGTTGAAGAGGGGAGAACTCCGGGGCAAGGCCTAGCAGTCGACGACTAAAGCGATGCACGGGTGTCGTAACTGGTGATAACGCGTCCGGGCTAGAGGAACGATTCCCTGAAGGACTCCGGAGCATCAGGCGCGGTCAGTACCCCGCATCTCCACCAGTGTCGCAATACAACGCGGACAGTAGATAGGGAGACCTTCAAGAACCGCAGGACAACTTGTTCAAACACAAAACAGGCCAGAGAAATCTCTTCTTCGTTCTCGCCGAAACCCACTGACCCACTAGGCGATTTGGTTTGGTTTGGTTTGGTGTCTGTAGTTATAGCACAACCCACTACGGGGGGATTGGCCATGAATCGGGCGGCAGTGGGTTGAAAAAGAATAAATACCTAAATAGGATTTTTTTACTGAAAATGCGATATTAAATTAATTCTAATCGTTGATAATAATTTTCATGCTACAGTTTCTTAAAATTAGAAGTTAATATTTTTGGTTTCTTGTTTTGGAAAATAAAACAGTAAAATTAGCATGGAAGTCTCCTTGCTTCCATTATAAAATTATATACGGCATCACATGCGTTCCTATTACAGTGTCCTAGTGCCGACGCCCCCAGAGACAGAATGATAGGTAGCGTAATGGCTAATCCAAGTTGGCGGAAGGGACCTTCTAGAAGTCGTTTTTTATGCACGCTGAACCTACGACACTCTATAAAGAAATGATCCATAGTTTCGGGTTCATTGCAGTAAAAACATTTAGGAGAAGGTGCCAAACCAGACCTACGGGAATAGAAATTAAGCCGTGGTATCCGGCAACGCAGACGCGTAAATGAAACTTCAAATTTTCTTTTTGCACACCATCCGCTGTGCCAAGGAAATCTAAGGTGCTGAAAATCGGCGTTATCTAATACACATGATTTGGCATGTTCTTTTTGAATGGAAAATTTTTTTAATCTTGCAGAAGTGACGTATGCCGAAGGTTTTAGGATCCTCAGTACCGAACCTTTAAGAGATGCCGCTGCTAGTGCGTCTGCTGACTCGTTTAAAGTGAGCCCCGCGTGTCCTGGCACCCATACCAGGTGAATGAAGCGTAAATGTTGGGGAACCATTGAATGAAATTCTCGGAGAATGATACTTGAATTGGGCACAGATAAAGCGGAGCAAACAGACAAGAAGTCGGTTAAGATTACGGCTGAAGAAATAGATGAGGGAAGTTTCTGTAGAGCTAGGATGATCGCCAATAACTCTGCTTGAAATATTGGCGTAAAGTCGGGTAGTCGAAGAGAGAAAGACCAATTTAATGATGTCGAAAAAACGCCCACTCCGGCCTTCTCCTCACTGACAGAAGCATCTGTGGCTATTACTGCATTTATTTGGAGGTTTTCAAGGTGGTCATCTAATAAACCTTTTAGGTATCGAATAGGTAGGAGCTTAGCGTTACTGGGAAATATATCGCCAAATTCAACACTTACTGTCGAAGTAGGTAAATTTTGAAAAGCCACATCACGGAGTAATATTTGTAATGGATCTAATAGCTTCTGCACAAAAACTACCTGGGGACACTGCAGTCTGGACCATTGATTCTCAAAGAATGCAGTTGGTTCTCGAATAAAAATAAAGTAGGAGCGTCTCTGGGGAGAAGCATAGATGTTTAGAAATGTTTGGACTGTCAGCATACGAAATCGAGCTTGAAGAGAAGGCAGGTGAGTTTCATGATATAAAATATTATTTGCTACAAATTTTGGAAGGTCGAGACACAGACGTAGTGATTCGTGTTCTAAAAGAACCAGAGGACGTAACTTATACGTAGGACCTCCTGAATATAACACGCATCCAAACTCTAGAATGGGGCGGACATACATACAATAAATCATCAGCAAGGTCTCCCTGCGCATTCCAAAACGACTGCTGCAGACTCTTCGTAATAAACCAACCACGCATGCTCCCTTAGATGCGATGTATTCTATGTGAGTCTGCCAATTAAGCTTTTCGGCGTAAATCATCCCCAGATATTTTAAAGAATGTACCTGCGGAATAATCTCCTGGCCATATGACAGTGTTATTCGGATAGGAAAAGTTAAGGGAAAGACAATGATCGCACTATTGTTGACATTTAGCGACATTTGTATTCCTTTTAGCCAAATTTCAATCTGATTCAGATACGACTGCAAAGTTTTATATAGGCTATGTATATCATTCGATACCGTGAAAAATGCGATATCATCAGCGTATACGTATGCTTGTACGTCATGATGTGTCGGGATGTGATTTAGTAAAATATTGAATAATACTGGGGAAAGTACTGCACCTTGAGGAACGCCCCTTGTCTGTTTGTAACTTTTAGAAGAAACACCGTTTTGATAGCAATAAAATGTTCGTCCGCTTTGAAAATTTTGAATCCATGCAATTATATACTGTGGAAGATTCACGTTATTGAGTCTGTTGATTAAAGTACTGTGGTCGACACTGTCATACGCCTTCGCAATGTCTAACGTCACTAGTGCCGCGTACTGGTTGTTGCGGCGAGCGAGTTGAATTCTACTCTCCAAGTCAACATGAGCACACCAAATTGAGCAGCCGGGCCTGAATCCTATTTGAGAACCACTTAATATTTGGTTCTCGCCTATCCACCTATCGATGTGACCATAAAGAACTCTCTCGAATAACTTTACAAGATTTGAGGTCAGAGAGGTAGGTCTAATGTTGTCTGTTGAATATCCATCGCCTGGCTTTTTGAGTAGTAAAAATGATTTTGGCAACCTTCCGATCTGGATGAATCCATGCATTCTTAATCGACTAATTTATAAAATTAAGCAAATCCTGGGGAGACAATTTGAATATTAATTTTATCATTGCTGTAGTTATGCCATCAGGACCTGGGGCTGAAGCTGGCAGCATCTTTACCTCTCTCATTAATTCTTCTAATGTGACCGTTGTGTACTCATTAGCTGATTCAGGTGCCGGTATATGATAGGGGTGAAGTGATGTGAATCCACGCTCCAAGCCTTTTGCAATATCCTCCAGTGACTGTACTAATTCAGTGGAAGTTAAGCTAACTGACTCAACATTAACTGGGGCTGAAACAATCTTTTTAGACCGTAGAAATCGAAATAGGGCTTTTTTATTACTAGACTGCGATAGGTAACTGTAATGTTTGGTGTTATAATTTTCTTTCGCTTTGTTAACTGTTTGCCTGAATGCTGCTGCAGCAAACTTATAGTCATTCCAATTACGTGGACATTGATTATACGGTAACTTTCTCCAGGCTGCCTTTCTTCTTCGATATTCGCGTGCACAATCCGGATTCCACCATGGCGAATAAGTACCACCTTTAGTTGACTGCATAATGAACTTGCATTTTTTATAACTGTCACTTAGCACTTGACACAAATTAACTGCCTTAACTTCATCATTTAGGCCAACCTATTTTTCTAAAGTTGATCGCAGTGAAACTTGACATTTACTATAGTTAACATAGGTACGGCCATGCTTTTCAACCAAATTAATTGGGCGCATTATTTCAAACGTTATTGGAAGATGGTCGCTATTTGTGGCCGAGGTAATAGCAGACCAGGAGGAGATTACACAGCCCGAACTGGAAAACGTTAGGTCTAACACCGAACGATATTTGCCGGATACATAAGCTGGGGTTCTCGAAATTACACAATTAAGGTTATTTGACGAAACCCAGTTTAACAATCGTTTACCACAAGAGTCGGACCGATAACCCCATGATACGTGGTGAGAATTAAAATCACCAGCTATGATTATATGCTTTCTGCATGCTGCAACCGCGGCATCAAGAGAGCCTGTATTGCGGACTCCTTAGGGGAATAAGCATTGATTATCGAAAATGGGGCGCATCCAGGAAGCGTTACATCCAATGCTAGAATCTCACTTTCAGTGGAGAATGACTGGTGACTAATTTTAGCTCTATGACAAATTTTTGTTGAGATAAAAAATGCTAATCCCCCTCTACAAGAAGGACGATCTAGACGAAAACTGCGATAATTCTTTAAATGATAACTCTTTTCTGTGGATAACCAAGTTTCTTGCAGAATAATCAAATCAGGAGAAAGATATTCACAGAGACATAAGAGATCACCGGCTGCAGCAAAAATGGAACGACAGTTCCACTGCAGCACTTTCAAGCTTCCTATGTTGACGATATTCCGGCAGTATTAACTGCCGTCTGTAGAATGTTATCTTTTAGGAAATCATCCTTTCATAAGCTCTTATTTTCACTCTTTTTAGCTTTTAGTTTGTGGAGGGTAGTAGCTCTCGGGGAGTATGGGGAAGCACGACGTTTACAAGTTCTAGCATCCAAATCCATGTTCTCCATGGTATCTGAACCGCATTCGTGACTCTGAAAGCCCTCATGTTCTACATGAGTTGCGGGAGCTTCGGAGGCATCAGTACTGCGAGCCGAGCTCTCTGCCGATGCGTGTTTCTCTATGTTCTCATCGGAGACTGTGATTTCAGAAGCAACACTTGGACGCGCAGTAACATGCAAAAGTTGCGACAACTGAGAGGTGAGAACTTGTCCAACGGTCTCTGAAATTTGTAAATAAAGTGTCAAGGGCTTTTGCCATAGCTTTCTCAACGGCAGCAGCTACAACATCACCAAGAGATGCATCCATTGCTTTTGAGTCACGAGCAGCAGCTTCAGCATAGCCACATGATTTCTCTGATGAGAGTGCACGAGCTTCACGACGCGAACATCGTTTCCGTTCTATAATTTGTAGAATTTCGAGCTCCTGGTCTCACGCAGGGCGTTGCGCACAGTCCGCAGGGTGGGAACCTTCACACAAACAGCATCGTTCGCTCTGAGAGGAACACGTTTTTCCATCGTGGCCTTCTCCGCAAATGCGGCACCGAAGCTCTGATCGACATCCCTTAATACTGTGGCCGTATCACAAGTATTGAACGCATTGCACTGGGCGTGGAGAAATTGCTTCCACCCTGTATATTAATGGCCACAACTTGATCTCTGACGGCCTATTTGTGCCTGCAAAGGTGACAATAACCGACTCTGTGGGGGTTCCTTGATTCTCACAAACGCGTGAACATCGGTAGACTGAGACGGCACCTGCCGGGGAAAACATCTGCAGGACTTCGGAAGCACACAGACTCGCGTCGACTCCACGAACTAGCCCCTTAACGCAAGCTAGATGAGCAGGAATAAAAAGCCTCACCAGGTGGTTCGCGAACATTTCGCACTTCAGAAGGTCGGAGACGCAGGTCTCGTCAGGCGAACAGCAAATAATGCCCCCTCTGCCAAATTGTCGGAAATCGGTTATGCTTTGGAAGTGCGGGGTTGCTTTCCGCAGCTCTTCTTGAATCACCTTGGGATTCTTCACGCGGAGGAATCCCCCATTGGTCGGCACTAGGGCCACTGGAACGCTGTTAATGCCACTGCGCAAGAAAGCCTCTATAGGCATGTCATTAGTGGGAAGCGAAGCCGTCCAGAGGAAAGATCTCTGGCCGGGAGAAGAAAGAGACATTAGGAACTCACACTAAGAGGAAAGTACAAAACAAAACTAAAGAAAATTAAACCCCCCGATACTTGACCAGTTCCCCGCAGAGAACCTAGGTGAAGTCCGTTGATGTCCATATCTTCGTTGTCGTTTGCATAGAAGAATGGACGCGTCAATATTATTTACACTGTATTTACAAGAGCAGCGCAGCCAGAAGCAAAGAGGGTAACCAGCTTGTCTTGTCGTGTCTTGTCTCCCAAACACTGCCGCATACTCGCTATGGGGGATTGACCAAGTAGGCGGTTTCCAGTATGTTTAGAATTAAAGCAAAACTAGATTTGAATAGTAGAGCGTGGGACTAAGGAAAGGTTTTTTAGAAGTTTAATGAAAATATTCTTAAGAATTTTGATAAATTAAGTTGACATAAAGAAATGAAATAATAGAGAGAGAGAAAAAAAAGTTTTATTGTACAGATTAAAAAACGGCGCCGAATAAAACAAACACACGAAGAAGGGAAACACGAGACAGCACGTAGGCGCCTACGTGCTGTCTCGTGTTTCCCTTCTTCGTGTGTTTGTTTTATTCGGCGCCGTTTTTTAATCATGCTTAACGAACTAGCCCACCAACACATGCTCAGTTATTGTACAGGTTGAGTGGAGTTTTCTTTCCCAGCGGTATGGGCTAGCGTGGCGTCTGCTTCGCCGCGACGCTATCAGCCCATTACGCCAACCGCATCTGGTCTTCCGGGTTGGAAGTTTTCGTCTTCATCTCCCACTATTCGTGTGAAGCAGCTCGCCTAAAGAGTTCTCTCGGGGGAGGGTTCTTTTGGCATCCCCATAAGATGTGATCTTGTTCCGCCAGGGGGCAGTTAGAGTGTTTGCAGTTTGGTGGATATTCACCACCGGTCATTGCAGCTAGTCTTTTTGGACCAAGTACAGACCTAGTCTGTACTCCCCTGAGGTTAGTGGCCTGTATTCTTGTCAGTGTCTCGTGCGGGGATTGATATATTCGCCGCGATTCGCGGTAATAAACGGTCATTTCATTGAAGGTGTGGATACCTTCATGTCGGTCAACCCCGTCGGGCAAGCCCACCTCCCGGTTACTTGCCGCTCGGGCGGCTAGGTGGGCGGCCTCATTGCATAGAAATGGTGACAAGCACAGGTGGCCGTCTTCACCTTCCTTTGCGCCATGTCTCATAAGTGCCTGTTGCATCGCAACAATGTTAATGATATTTTGTGTGTAGCGAAAGCAAGAGGGCTGCTCCACTGTCATTCGATAGAAGTGGCGCCGACATCGTTTATGGGAAACTCGCGTCTTGCGCTCTGGGCTGGGACCTGCTGAAGCCTTCATCAATGACCTCACCTTGCATGTCATATACCGGGTGTGCCAGCTAACTTTATCCACAGTTTAAAAATATGCAAATGCCAAGTAGCTGGACAGAACAACGGTAATGTTGTTTGTCGTCGCTTGGAGATACTCAAACTATTTTTTCATTGAGCCTAATTAGCTAATTAGTCTTACAATAGTTAATCAACTTTTCAAATATTATAATTATATTAAAAGTGTCAATGAAAAAATAGTAGAGCGACATGAAAAACTGCCGATACAGCTTTGTGCTGCTCAATACGTGCTGCATAAAAGGGTTTTTCCGAGCATGAAAGAAGCCCGCGAATACGCGCAAAGTGCCTCGAGCGGCCAGTCGCACGGCAGTTATGCATGTATTTGCGGGCTTTATTCACGCTCGGAAAAACACATTTATGTAGCAGGTATTGAGGAACAGAAAGCTGTATCCCGAGTTTTTCCTGTCGCTCTAAATGTTCTCACTGACAGTTTTCATCGAATTATAACATTTGAGAAGTTGATTTATTAAGTAAGACTAATTATAAAATTAGGCGGAATTAGCCACCATGGAGCCCCCATGGAACTAGGGGGCACTGCAGGACCGTGAAAGGACAGGTCCTGCAAGCGGCCTCTGTACGACACTACTATAACCAAATCTGTTATAACAAAGGCTGGCTATCCCACTCAAGGTAAACCCTTGGTGCCTCGAAAAATTGGACGTAAAAGGGAGTCAGGAGAAGACAGGAAAAATGGAAAATGAGAGAAAGGTGAAGGTTAGAGAGGAGCATAGGGAAAGGCAACTACCGATTTCCCCGGGTGGGTCAGTCCGGGGGTAGAGTCTAGGTGAAGCGAAAGGAGTGCGTTGCCTCCGCCGGCGGGCAGTAAAAGTTCCCAAGCATCCGGCATCGGCTGAACCCCCAATCCCCTTTTCATCGGACACAGCTCGGCCATGTACGTTTGAACGCGGGAGGGTCCGACCCTCATGTGCTCGGGTACGTGGTGTTGCAACACACCAAACGCCTGCTCACGCAGACACCCCTGCGGGGTGTAGCACTTTCCATGGTCTTTATGAATGCCGAAGTCACAATATTTAGTGAATATTGCGCTTACATGACATATTGACATATGAAAATGACCATTTGGTACCTTCTGGTAACTCCGCTAAGGTTGGCTTCACCTCGTCGTGAACAAAATGCTGTTTTGCGGTGTATTGAGAGCTCAGCGAGGTGCAGCTTGAAAATGTAACCGCTCCCGAGCCACTCTAAGCTCCATTAAATCACGATAATGCAGACGATCTTATAAATGGTTCTAGATGAAATGTAGATCTCAAAACGTCAAAGTAGTCAGCAGGCAGCAAAAATGTCCTCTGAATGACTTTGTTGCGGATGTACTCCTCTGCACAACAAACTTTTCCGTAGGCCAAGCAAACTCACAATTTTATGACCAAACCGATGAGCTCAAGTTTTTTATTGGTCACCGTTACTGACGACGAGCCACGGAGTATAACAACAATGACTCTCCTCCTCCGGGAGAAGTCATATCTATAAGACAGAATTCTAAACATGAAACCTAGTTATATTTTCTTTTGCCTATGCCTGAAAAGGCTGTGGCAGGTTGCCTATTTACGGCAGGAAAGTAATCCTTCAGTTCGCCTCTAGCCGGTATTTAGCAGAGTGGCCTGTGGTCTCTGGCACAGAGGTGCTTCTGATGTCAATTTTTCAAAATAGAATGCGTTTATTTCTTTGAGTTATAAACAACTTTGACATTTCTTTTCACCATCAGTGTAACTTGAAAAAACGACGTGCTTCCGAATTCCACAAGCGATTATGAAACATCGGTCTGTGGCCGTACATTCACCTTTAACTGGCAGATCAACGTTGACCCTACTGAATCTCGCTCAGTCTTTAAAGCGGTTACCATTCTTTGCATATTTCTGGTGTCTTGAGCCTATCTATCTATCTATCTATCTATCTATCTATCTATCTATCTATCTATCTATCTATCTATCTATCTATCTATCTATCTATCTATCTATCTATCTATCTAGCCTCTTACGCCGACCCAGTGGCCCAAGTTGTCTAATAGCTTCGGCCGCAAGGTATGTGCTCGTTGTTTTAAGGCCGTCCTGACAGTTGCATCATCGTCCTTCCAGCTTTGTCATTCGATTCTCGTCATGTCGTTGTCATCACGTCAGTGCCATCGTACAGTCGCCATGCATTTGTTCTCAAGCCATCCTCATGATGTCATCGTGGCCGTTCTATGGCAGTCAACCTAGCTTCCTCATCCGAATTCTCGTCATACCGTCCTCGTTACGCATTCGTCGCCATAGAGTCTCGACAGTGACAACATCGGCGTCGTACGCTCATTCCATGGTCCTCGTACCGTATCGTGTCATCGTCGTCATTGGGTCGTTGTCATAGCGCCTCCGTGATGCCGTCGTTCCATCGTTATCATTCCAACTTCGTCATCCCACTGTCGTAACGACATCGTCGTGACACCATCGCCCTCGTGTCGTCATACCATAGTCGTCATGCTGCCGTCACAATGTCGTTTTACTAGCGTAATCTCTTTAGAAACGTATCCCGTTGTCGTCATTCAGTCGTTGTCATAACACCTTTGTCCTTCCCGTCGCGTCACTTCCTCTCTCACTCTATCGTAATCATGCTGTCATCATTCAATAGTCATTGTGCCGCCGTTTGTAATGGCACCGTCGTCAGACAGTCCCTGCAGTGCATCGGTTCTCATACCATTGTCGCCATGGTCGTGCAATTGTCGTTATTGCAGCTTCGTCATCTGGTTGCCGCTATACCGTCATCGTCTCGCCATCGTCGCCATACAGTGATAGTCATGCCATTTCTTGTATTATCAGTCTCGGATTTTTTTTACCACTAGCCACACGCCGCGCTCAACCTTATAAGTGCACTGTGTCGTGTTCCCCTTCCCACCACTTGAAATAAACATCCAAGTTTCGTCCCCGTTCAAGGAAGTTATCTTTTCTGCGGCACTCCGGGCCCTTTGGCCTACTCCGTAGGCCCCGCGTTCCGGACGCCCCGTCGAGGCAACTACATCTTACGTAAATCATTGTTCTCACGCCGTCGTTGTCACACCGTCGCCATCGTGTTGGAATCTCATTGTCGTCATGCTGTCGGTGTCACACCCCATTTGTTGTTGCATAGACTTTATTCATTCCTCGTCTTTCCGTCGTCATTGTTGTGTTGTCGTCATGCACTCGTCGCCATGCCATCATATTCATGAGCCACAATGACAAGCGAATGCCATACCGAAGTGAAACGAAACCGGAGCCAGTGTACGCCGTATAAAGGCACAGCAAAGCGTCTCTCAAGGTGACCCCTACAGATTTTAAAGAAGCGTAATTTCAGTAACACGGAGTGTTGAACATTGCTTTATTGTTGATTGCATTACCGTCGACAATCCCCGTGAGATGAATTCGGCCACAACTATAGGAAAAAACGTTTTTATATTTCACTTAGTATGTATTTGCGCCCAATGAAGCAGAATAAAAGCAGCAGAAAAAGTTTACGCCAAGTATTTCGTATCTTGCCACCTAAAGGGTCAAAGAATACAAGAAGCGCTTGCGCAGACAATAGTTGACCTCACCACAAAGCTAGCTAGTGTGCAAACGTTTGTGAGAACTCTTGATGGTATGTCTACTGTAGCTAATATCTCGGATTTTTTAGCAAATGCCATCGGAAATAAGAGCGCACAGCCGATCACTTGTCTCGTTGACTTTCAATATAAGTCACGGAGAGAGAAGCTCATTGTTACGGCACTGCTGGCCGTGCAGGAGATAATCGGAAGGCTTAGAAACCGCCCTTCTATGACCTCGACTTTTGGGTTTCGGAGAACAGTTGAGCCACCAAATACATTTGCGCCTCGCTTTTTCCCTTTGACGTGCGCGTGTGTTTTCTTATTTTCGAGTACTGATATCTTTAATTGAAACTATTTTAGACAGCATATTTTTCCCACTTAACCCTGCCGCGGTGCATGTCCTCCACGTCGAGTCGGGGGTTAGCACAACGCAGCTGGTTGGCCGCTTCGTTAATGGCGTGCGCGACCACGTCCACGTGTTTTTTTTTTTCTTTGAATTGTTTGGTTAGGGCCAAATATTTCCTGTAGGAAAATATGTGGCGTAATTTTTTAATGCTCAGCATGCGAAGATAGGTTACCCATATTATGGCACGCTCAATCAACACATACCCATTTAGGTTTCTTCAAGACAGCCTCCACTTTTAATCAATTTAACCCCGTTAATCGTCAACGCAAAATATTTGGCTCGCTTAGACCGAGACGCCCTTTTGCCACAATACAAAATTCATTGTTTACATCACCGTCCTCTCGCGCCACATACCCATTTTTATAACTGTGCCAAGCTCGGCAAACTTGCGTCACATATTGTTCTATGTATTGACACGGATGGAAGAGACTCGAGTTGAACCTGCACATATTGCTGCGAAAGATGCACTCCAACCGGAGAATCGAGGCAGCGCCGCCCAACGCGGAAATCGATGCGTCCCGACCCAGGCCGGCTGGCCGCAATCCGCTTGTCGACGTGGGGTAGTGAAACGAGGCCGCCGTAATCAGTCTTCCCGCTGTTTGTCTGGCGGCGCTGGTACCGCCTGCACGTAGACAAGCTATCTGCAATTCACAATGAAAACGGCGACCAAACCAGCGAGGGTTATCAAAATGTCATTACTAAAATAGCTGATAGCACTTATTAAAAGCAGATATCAATACTAAAATTACTTATAGTGCTTCAGACTGCATTTATCGCGTTGTGTAACCTAATTATAACTTGTTTACCACGGAAAACAACTGTCACCAAATGCAAGCGCCCTAAAACTTAGGTTAAGCCTATTCACGTAAAATTGATAAAGAAGTCGAGAATGTTCGGGCTCTTTTTGTCCACCAGAAATGCTGACAGCCTACGTTCATTTGATAATTATAAGAATAATTTCAGCTCAGAACTCAGAAAAACGAAAGATGCTCAACAAACGTGCTGGTTTCACATTAACAAGGGCAAAGGCGTAAAACTCTTTTAGAAGGTTTTAAATGACACTCTCCCCCCTCCCAAGGAAACATAATTATCCTCAGTTAGGTGAGCTTGTAATCGATGGCATACCTCCATCTCGCTCTTCCCTTGCAGACAAGTTTAAGGATTTTTAATTAGTTTTACGCATACTGGTGATACTGACAAAGCCATGAGCTACATCTGTGGTAAAGCGACTGAATTCGCTCTTAGCTGATGCTGACGACGCATTTAGTGTACTAATGAACTTAAGATCTACATGCTGTGTTGATTATGATGTACTTTAAATTAGGTGAATTAAGTTTATAGCTAACATCTTAGCACACATTTTGAGCCACATTATTAACCTGTCTTTAAAATCTATCATGTTTGTTACATCAGTGAAGAATGCAAGGATTTCTATAACATTTCGAGGTGATGACACGAACAACCCAAGTATCGCTTAATTTCCGGCACACCTCTCATGTTCTAAGGCATTAGAAAAGGCAGTTTTCACAAGCATTGAAAGGTTTTTCTGAAAGCACGAGTTATTGAGAGTTTTGTTTAGGTTTACTAAAGCGAAATCAGCTGAATCAGCTGTGTAATTGCAAAAAGAATTCATTCTAGGGATCGTTGAAGTAATGAAAGAGGGGAAATATTTGTGGATTTCAAAATGGCATTGCACTTTTTTAATCACGAGATATTATAGTATAAGCTTTAGAAATATGGCATCCATGGCGTTCCTCTATCTCTGTATCGGCCCTGTTTAAACAGCTGACGAAAAGTTGTTTGCGTTGATGCCTGCGCATGTAACACACGTTTAATCTAATGTGACGTTCCTCAGGGCAGGATTTTAGTGTCATTTTTTAACTGTATATCCGAACAAACTTGTGAATATAGCCAATGAATCAACGTACATCTTATATACAGACAACAGTAGCCTTTCTTTTTTTTTTTGAGTCGCTTCCCAGAAAAAGAGCTCGTAAATGGAGGTTGACCGTTCGCACAGGGTGCCAAGTGCTCGGCAGGGCTGAGCAAAAATACTTTTCACTTGATACAGATACATGATACAGATGATATGATACATAGCATGATACGTGATGACATGGTACATGATACAGGTAGATAATACTAGGGCAATAAATATTCGAGATACACGTGCAGGATACTTGCGGAATAAATTTATCCGACACAATACTCGCCATATGTGTCTTAATATTAGATACATAGGATAATTCCTCATCATAGCTCCTCTGTAGATGCATCCATAAGTTTGCAAACGCTGTCTTGAAAATCTCTTATCTCTCTCCAACAGACCTCCGCCCTTTCGAATTTTCTGTTCTAACTCGCAAGAATTTTTTCGACGTTCTAACAAAGTACTGTGTCACCATTCCGCAACCGGGGTCCCCTCTTCTAAAGAAGCAGAGAGTAGATGAAGGAGCACAAGAAAATGAGGAGACCGAGAGTAAGAAGTCCCGTACGTCAATGTTTTGTCGCGTAGGCCGGAATGGGTAGCTTCTCGGTGCGGCGTGAGAACTCGTGTTCTCAGGGAAGAACAAGCTCGGCGGCGTTTGTTCGGCTGTACGCAGGCGTGAGCAAAGATTGAGCAGCCGCACTAGAGTTGCAACAACCATGCAAGGGCAACAAATTCGTTTCGTGCTCAACTTCAGTAGTGTATTCTGTGCTTTTGCCAACCGGCGGGGGACTCAACACCAGGCTGAAGGAGCGTCTGAATTCCACAGAAGGGACTGCGCACACACATCTCAAAATGCACATAAGCGACTGCAAGTTGCATTATATGTATACATGCCAGTTTGGGAAAACACGACAGCCTTATATGAGAACAATGATCAAACGACAAGAGGTGTTCTAAAAGTCCATAAGACAAAGAAAAAGGATAAGGGTTGTGTCAGCTACACCTCCATAGCGCTTCAATACAGAAGTGGCTTTTCTAGATGCGACTTAAAACGTGGCAGATGTTTGGCATGTTTAACACCAAAAGAATGTCAGGCTTTACCTGCTGTTTCTCATAGCGTGTGACATATCACGTTTTTAAAGCTTCTAACCTCTCGAATAAACCTTCAGTTACCAGTCAGCCCAGTGTCTTGTCACTTCTCGTGCCTTTGATTTTGTTCCAGTAGTATGCGCTTCGAAAAAGAGGCAGCGCCAGTGTTCGGAAAATAGCTTGTCTCATTGCCTTTAACAAGTGGTGTGGCCTGAAAATGTAATTTATTTGAAGGCTTCTGAGCATGTTGAAGTTGCTATTTTTTTTACATGATCTTACTTCGGTTTTTAATAAAATATTTATAGAGGCTCTATGACACTCCAAATAAAGTTATCGCTAGTGAAAACTTCCAAACGGCAAAAGAAATCAATGCACCTCTGCTGGGCAGACATTAATTTTCATCTAGAAAGTACAAATAATTGCTTTGACATTGGCGAAATTTTATGTGTGGTCGGCACGGTCACAGCACTGCTGAGTGTTCCCTCCCAGGTAGTGCTTCGTCGTTTGAAAAAAATGGCGTCTGCAGCCTCGCCTGTGCAGTTTCGTTCCCAGGTGTGCTTTCATGCGAAACGAACTTAGCAACTGTCGCTCAACTTGTTTGGTACAGTGCGTAAGGAGTGCGATATAATTACAAGCACGAACTCTGTAATGAAGAGAACAGCTGCACTGAGCCATGTCAGCGAGCGCGCTCTGTATTGCGGAGCACGAGAAAAAGTCAAGGTGCTGTTATCAAAGAAGCTAGTTCGTGGCGGGACCGACCACGATCGAGACAACATGCTGAACGATTTCAACGTCGGTGTGTTGCGAAGAATAGTGCATAGTTTCTAAAAAATGAAAGCGATTCCGACAGCGCGCAAGCTTTCCGTGCACTTCAAAGGTGACTAGCTGTCATCCGTGTTCACGACGACGATTTATAGGATGCTGCTGAATATCGGCTTCCGGTTTAAGAAGCATTCCCGATGCATTATCGCAATGCATTCCCGCAATGCACCATACACATCGTTCAGTGGCGACGCAAGTATTTGCGCCAAGTAAAGTCACTGAGACGCCAGGGCCGACCCATTTTTTACACCGACGAAACTTGGGCCAACGCTGGGCACACTCAGGCGACAGATGTTCTACGAGACCAGAAAGACCGCCGAGCAAGCTAAGAAAGCCATCCTTTTGACAGGCCCTCTCAACCCCTGCGGTGAGGGTCTTATCATTACTCACTGCGGCAATAAGGACGGCTTTGTGACCGGCGCCCTTGAAGTGTTCCGTGCAAGCAAAGGAGCCGCAGACTATGATGACGAAATAGACTCGCCCACTACGAGAAATGGTCGAAGGAAAATCTGCTGCCTTATTCACGTCCAAACATTGTGACTGTGATGGAGAATGCTCCGCATCACTCCGTGAAAATGGCAAAGGTTCCCCGCATGAGTACGTTGAAGGACACACAAGTTTGACTTTCCATAAAGGATGTATCCTAGAACAGTGACATGGTAAAGGCGGAGCTGATGAAGCTTGTTAAAACTGTCAGAACGGAAGGTGATAAATACAGCATTAACGTTTTCGCTGCTGAAGCTGGCCACACTGTAGTACGTTTGCCGCCATGTTACAGCTAGCTTAACGCGATTGATTTTGTGTGGAATGACATGAAAGGCTTTATGGCAAAAGCTACAACAGATTTTAGGATGCAAGGTCTAAATGTTTTAGCCTGGTAAGACAGCAAATGACAGTGGAGAAATAGAAAAATTACGAGAGCCATGCGGTGCTAGCAGAGGAAGAGATGGGATAAATTCACCGCGTAATCTACGATGTCCTTAACAGATTACAACCGGTTGTAGCAACCCAGGATGACGACGTAACAAGCAGCGATGAAAGCAGCATGAAGGAAGATGACGATCTCGAGTTTGAGTCCCTCGGTTGAGAGAATGTGAGATCTGACACCATTGCATCACAATTGAAAAGAGCTGCACATATAAATAATTTCGGCAGAACTCATCTCACGATGAATGTCAACGCTAATGCCATTAGTAATGAACCAAAGTAGTCACATGCCGTTTTGCCATAACATGGACGCGTCATGTCTGACGTGTGTATGCAGCCGGATTCCTCTCGTACGTTCATTGAAGAGCGGCAGATTGCCGCAGGTCGGTGTCAAAGGGGTTAATCGAAGAGCTGGACATGCCCAGTAGCACATGCCCAGTGACAGAAGTTGGCGTCGATGAGGTTCACCGAAGAACGGAGCATACTCAGGGGCACATCATACCCAATGACCCAAATTTGCGTTGAAGAGGTTCATTGGAGAGCGTGTGGTGACGCTCTTGCAGAGAGGAAGACCAAGTTTTTCGAACAACAGCAGCAATAAAGCATACTGGCTTTTAGTCTGACAAGGATTCGTGTTCTAAGAGCCTCGTCTCTATAGTGGCGACCTCAGATGACCGAACACAACGCTTCTAACGAAGAAACCACGTCCATCGCATTGTCTACGCCGGCTGTTCAAGCCATCATTGTTCACCTTCGACTTTTCTGGGCACAACACCCTGAAGTCTGGTTCGTACAAGTTGAAAGAATGTTCTGCCTTTACCATATTATCCATCAACATGTACCTTTTCCTCACATGCAGTTCTCCCTCCTTAGTGACGTCGCGCTTGAAGTGTACGATGTCTTCTCCAATAGACGCACGACCACCTCTGACCATGAGCAGCACGCTCCGTACTCGACCAATCTATTCTTCAGCATTTCTGCGACGCCATCTTCGAGACTCAGGCTAAGTGTTTCTCCGATTGAACTTCACTCAGTGGTCTCTCGAGCCGCCGTAGATGAGGCCTCATCTCGCCTCAGATCCCAACGAGAAGACGTTCACAATCTCTGTCATTGTTCGTGACACTCTCGTGTCAGTTGACCGTGTCAAGCCTGCTTTTGTTGAAACCCCTCTACCTGCATCGTCCTTCACCCCATCTTCTTTTGCATCCCATGTTCCTTCACGTACTTCATGCCACCACTCTACTTTTCGTTGTACTGTACAGTGGAAAGACTCCATATTAAGGGCCCTGTGGTGGTGCCCTCCCTTAGATAGAGGAAGACGAAATATCTCGAGCAGCCGCAGCAATAAATGAGACTGCCGTGTACGCAAACAAGACTTCATGTTTTAAGAGCCTCGTCTCTACAAGCGCATACCTAGGGTCCCAAGTTGGTGTCAAATAGGTTTGCTGGAGAGAGGCACACACCAGGTGATACCAGGCACAAATTACTTCACTCCACTCGAACACCTGCATGCTTGAAACGACCGTACTCCACGTTACATAATCATTTCATAATCATTTCCTTCATAATCATCTCCATCATAATCATTTCAGCTATGCGCGCATTTATGGTTCTACAAAAGCATTCCAATACTCTGCTCTTCCTCGTGCTATCAGAATATGGAATTCGCTCCCGGAGAGCATTGCATGCCAGTCCAACTACGATTCATTCCGTGATGCCTTGACTGAATACATGACTAAAAAAATGTGAAGTTTTACGTTTGTCGCGCAATGCTTTCTTTTACTTGCGCTATCTTTTACAGCTTATTGTCGCATTATTACCGTTATGTCGCTATGTTTACCGTTCCGTTGGAATGTCGCGTCAGTAACTTTTCTGTCATTTTTTTTAATCATTAATACTGCTTAACACTCTGGTCTCGTTAATTACACGACTTCACTGAAAACAATCTGTGTGATTTATTTCTTCTTATTATGTTATGTTTTCTTCTTTTCACTAGTGAATCGTGAACTAAATAATTCTTTTTCATGTCGGTTGTCCTTGCGGTTTTTAGCTTGTAAACTGATACGGTTTATGAATGCCTTGTATTCTGTGTATTTTCTATGTACTGCCCCCCTTACTCAATGCCTCACTTTGAGGCCTGTAAGGTATTTGTTTAATAAATAAATAAATAAGTTGGCATCAAAGTTGACTCAAGAGTAGCACATACGCCGACCAACATACCTAATGACACAAGCTGGCGGCAAAGAGTTTTATTAAAGAGGGCCACTTGCCCAGTGACACAAGTTGGCGTCGTAAGACGGCCACTGAAGAGAGGCGCATACCCAGTTGCACATAATTAGCAACCCAACTTATCATCCCAGTGACTTCCCAGGGACCAAAGTTGGTGGGAAAATCAATGTTAAAACAATTGGTGGGAAAACAGTTAAGCTGACAGGCGGGTAGCCCCTTAAAAGTGCGTGAATTATCGCAATAAATGTCCTATTTTGTTTTGAAAAAGCTGCTTATGGTTATCGGGGCCCGTTCGTCGCAAATGAAGAACGATAGAATGAAAACTGTAAAATGAACCCCGTACTTGTGATTAAAGTCAATGCCTATACTGTGCTAATGAAATAATGGGGACTATGTGAAGCTCAGTTAGAAAAGGCATGTGCATAAAACCGAAACACAAAATGAACGAAAAGTGCTACAAACGGCATCTTTCTTATTCTTCTTGAGTCGATGTTCTGTACACCGGCATTTTTGAACAATGAATCCATATGAAGTTGCTCCGCTTTTTATTGCGCGGAATCAAAAAGTGCGAATTCGGTTAGAAAAATTCGTATATTTTGCAAAAGATAATGTCACTGTAATATTGTTGCGTGGCAAGACGCAGACGCGACGCTATAGACAAGTAGATTTACACCAATACGCTGCACTTCGCCAAAAGGCCCGCGCTAGCTGCTAATCGTCGTCGTCGCAACAATGGCCTCTTCGTCATTAGACATCGGGAATAGTGGAGCCCTATAACGTAAAACTATTCCAATCTTTTTTTATTCCAATCTTCTGACGTCATATTGACGTAACCGCCGACGCAAGCACAGGGCGGGGACCCGGAGCGTTGCCTGAACAGCCCAATCAAATGCTTTCCTTGTTTAGAGGACGCCACTTTGCTTTCAAAACGAATAACATTGCTTAGATAGAGCGGTTTTTCTTTTCTAATTGGCTGACAAGAGACGAGGAGCACGCTCAGATGGAGAGGGATCCGATGGAACCGAGCCAGCGCACTGAAAATAGATAACCGGATGAAGAGGGTGGTGCCGGCGTCTGCGATTGGTCCCCTTTCTCTTGTTTAACTTGTGGTGGCTGGTCGAAAATTGCGGCGGCATGTAGCGGAAGGTTAAGAATGCCGTTAAAACGGATCTTCAGTAGATTTCACAAAGTGATGTTGCAAACGTGCCAAAAGTGCTCGGAAACATTACACGACCACAAAAAAAGCTTTATTATACGCAAAAAACCCAAGCGCTCCCATAGGTGCGAGCAGTCAGTGCCTGATCATGAGCGATAGGCGGCAGCCATCATTTACTCCTTTCGGATAGGCGTAGTCTCCGGCTATTCAGAACAAAAGCTCAGTTTTGTTAGGCATATTAATGCACCTTTAACGCATGTACGTCACTTTGACGAGGTGAGTTTTCGCGGTTTTGCGACGTCGCGTGACAGTCTGGTGAAGCGGGTGCAGCACGAAAACTTTTGAGCAATAGCAGAGGGCTAATGGCGAAAGGACATCGAATCAGAAATAGTTAATTTTCTTTTGTGCAGTCCAATCACGCATAATCAGTCTGTACACGTCATATAAGATCGCGGTCTATCGCGGTTGTTGTGACGTCGCCTGAGAGACAGGCAACGTGGGGGTGACCCGGAAATATTTCGACCAGTCATGGAGGGCTGATTGCAGAATTGGATTAGAAAAGTTTGACTCGCTTTACGTTAGAGCGTCCTTGATCCGTAGCACTACTATTGGCGGCAAGAGCGTCGTCCCGGAGCAACTAAAGGCCGGGCTCGGAAGCAGTGCAATAGTCCTTGAGCCTACTGACATGCACATCACTGGAGCTAGGGTAGAGGCTGAGGTACAGTTCACCGAAGCAATTTCACAGCTCACTAGCCTCACCTGGCTCGGTACGTGGTAGGGGCCTGTGTACCGGGAAAGGAGCTTCTCTAGAAGTCCCACATGACAAGAGGGTGACCACAGGAGCACGAGCGCACCAGGCGAAAACCGTACGTCACGGTAGCGGGCGTTGTACAGACGCTGCTGAGTGTTTGCGAGGCCGTTAGTTGAGTGCATGCAAATTGGCGTGCATGGTCGGCCAAGGCGACGGCGTCGCACGCTTAGTTAGTCGTTGGGGTCACAGCAGGAGGAAGTGCAGCAGGACAGGGTCAGTTTACGACCGTACAATAATAAAATGGAGAAAATTCCGCGGTTATCATGGCGAGAAGAGTTGTAGGCAGATGTGACGTAAGGAAGGGCACTGTCGCAGTCATGGTGGTCTTTCGAAACGTAGATGGACGGCATTTCTGTGAGGGTTCGGTTCAACCGCTCCGTCGGTCCATTGGCTTGAGCATGATATGAGGTGGTCAGCTTGTGCTGAGTGGAGCAGGAACGTACAATGTCTGCGATAACTTTCGACAAAAAGTTAAGACCACTGTCAGTAAGCAGCTGTTGCGGGGCGCCATGAAGCAAGATTATGTCGTGCAGGAGAAAGTATGCGATGTCAGTGGCGCAAATGGTCGGGGGGGGAGGGGCGGAGAGCCCGTGTGATGGCGTATCCGGGGGCGTAATAAGTTGCAACGGCTTTCCATTTGTTGGCAGAGGATTACGTGGGAAAGGGGCCGAGGAGATCTAATCCGACACGGAAGAACAGTTCCACAGGGACAGTGATCGGCTGGAGATGACCGGCAGGCAACACCTGAGGCGTTTTTCGACGCTGACAGGAATCACAGACAGCAACATAGCGTCAGACGGAGGGAACTAGACCGGGCCAATAGAAGCAGTGGCGAACTCGGTCGTACGTGCAGATACCCCAAGGTATCGTGCCGTGGGTCCGTCATGGAGCCCGAAGAACACAGTCCGCCGTAAATGTTTGGGCACGAAAAGATCAGATCCGTCAGGGAGGACGTTCATTCGGTACACAATGCCGCCCTGGAGGATATATCGGTGAACAGAGGCGTCGGTAGGTGAAGAGTGCAGACGCTCTATGGGTTCTCGTAGCGCTGGGCACCGGTACTGCTCATCGGCGATGTTAGCGAAGGCGGACACCGAAAAAATGCCGTTGCCGGTGCTACTGCGTCAGGCTGGCCGACCGGGTAGCGGGACAGGCAATCAGCGTTCCTGTGGAGACGGCCAGATTTGTGTATGACAGAATACGAATCTCCTTGTAGGCATAACGCCCAGCGACCAAGTCGTCCTGTAGGATCTTTCAGCGAGCACAACCAGCAAAACCCGTGATGGCCTGTGACGACCGAAAAGGCTCGGCCATATAAATGTGGGCGGAACCTCGCAACTTCCGACACTGGGGCCAGACACTCACGCTCACTGATGGAATAGTTGCGCTCGGAGGTTTAGAGGAGACTGCTGGCGTAAGCAATAACACGGTTGCTGCCGCGCTGACGTTGTGCCAGCACTACGCCGATTCCGTGGCCTCTGGCATCGGTACGGACTTCGCTAGGAGCAGAAGGATCAAAATGGGCCAGAACGCGCGGCCTGGTGAGAAGTTCGATTAGATGCGAGAGCACTGAGGCCTCGTTATCGCCCCACTTGAAAGGGGCATCTTTCTTCAAAAGCTCGGTAAGTGGTCGTGCGATTGCCTCGAAATTTTTCACGAAGCGGCGAAAGTACGAGAATAGGCCGATAAAACTGCTGACATCCTTGACACACTTCAAAACAGGAAGTGCGTAACAACATGGATCTGGCCTGGGTCCATTGCGTTTCTATCAACGAGGTGCCCAAGCACGGTAATCTGGCAACGACCAATGTGGCATTTTGATGCGTTTAGTTGCAGAACGGCTCGATGAAAAACGTCTAGGACTGCTGAGACGCAGACGTCGAGAAGCTCGAGATGTGTGGCAAATGTGGAGGAGGATACTATAACGTCTTCCAGGTAGCACAGGCATGTGGACCATTTGAAACCGTGAAGAAGGAAGTCCTTCATGCGCTCAACTGTGGCCGGAGCGTTACATGAACCAAACGGCACCACTTTGAATAGATATAGACCATTGTGTCTTATAAAGACGGTCTTTTTGCGGTCTACATCGTCCATGGCAATCTGCCAGTAGCCGGAGCGAAGGTCAATAGAAGAGAAGGCAGACAAGGGCGTTATCAATGCAAGGTAGGGGATACACGTACTTTTTTCTAACTTTGATAAGGCGCGGATAATCCACGCAATATCGCCATGAGGCATCGTTTTATTTTTACCAGGACAGCAGGCGATGCTCAAAGACTTCACGATGGTTCAGTAATGTTCTTGGCAAGCATTTTTCGAACTTCTTTGTGGATAACTTGACGCTCAGCCGGCGATAACCGGTACGGGTGGCGATTAATAGGAGGGGCATCGCCGGTCTTTATGTGATGTCAACAGCTGTTGTTTGGGCCAAAGGACTCGCCGCTTGACAATTCACCGAGTTCGTACACATAAGCACCCTTTCACATTTGCACCGTGCTCGGAAACCGAGGCATAACACGAGACATAAAATCAGACATACTATCACAACATTTGAATACATGAGCAAATAGCTCAGTCTTATTGAGCCTAAAATATGAATTCCTCATGCGTTTTCAGTAAGTTCAAGATAACGCGCCCAACTGACCTCTTGCAGCATGAAGCTTAATACCTGCGGCAAAGTTTCTAACTAGCACTGGCGCTGCACGTGACTTCACTGGTCACGGATTACCCATGGGCGAAATACACCGTCAAGCGCGTGGCTTATTATAACGAAAGCACGCTGCCAGCAAAATAACGCCTTCTGTTATGTGACTCCTCCTTAGAAGGGCAGAGCGAAAAGAACATTTCACTTTCTCCTTGATGACGTAGTGCACAATGCATTTCACTTTACTCGACATTTTGAGACAGTAAAACAGTGATTTGAAGAGTAAATCGGCCCCTTTACTCCTGCGATACTCTCCCTAGTCTTTAGAGTAGATTCTATGGCAGACGGGCAAGATAGCATGACGTCACCGATCAACGCGCGCCGGCCTTGTGCTATATATAGGCGGCGTTGGCAAAGCGTCTCAACGCGTTCACTTGCCCTCGAGGAGTTAATAACTCAAAAGACCGCTCAGCGGCGTTCAATTGGAAATTATTGCTTTCGGATTCACAACCCTTAAGAACTGCTTAGTTTCCCCACTGCGGGTAGGTTTTATCCATTAGCGCTTCGACAGAGTATGTGCAAATTATTAAGAGCAATGCTTCACCTCGTGTGGATTTTCACTTACACAAAAGCACGCCGTCGATTTGAGACCAACTTTTCACCAAAGCTTCACTAGCTGTTTGATGTACATTTTGAGCACCGCCTGTGCAAGTGCAATTTTTCATTGCGGTACAATACTGTGCGACGCTTCACATTACTATGCAGCACCGTAAGGAACTTAACGAAACATGTGGAAGCTCGAGCGCTATAATTGAACGAGCACTGGACCACTGTGCTCGTACAGAAAAATTTATCGAACGCAATATTAAAGTATGAGGAGGCTTTTCTATGCTTCCCTGACCTGAATATCATTGCTTCGCGCATCTTATGAATGCAGTAAAACAAGCAAACTAGGTGTCTGTGTAACGAGTAGAAACAAGTGCTTCCTGTATGGCAAGAACTTACCCATTTTCACGTTCGCGAAGCTACTGCCATTCTGCATAACGTGGACATCCCTACGGCTAGTATTCACGCCAACAAATCCTCATAGGTAATAATTTCTTGCACTATGTGACTTACAAATCTTATGAACTAGTAAACAGGTGCATATTTTTATACTTCACATTTTTACTCTCAGTACTTATACCAAAAATTGCAAATTATTACTTTATTTCGTGTTCCTTGAGTGGCTTACTTCAAGTTTCACACAAATTAGCCTCTTATAAAGATTCATCAAACACTTCCTGTCGCTACCCTATGTTGTGTGGGATAGAATTTTCAATAAGTTCGTTGTTTTTATGCATTTTCCTTTAACATAATTAAAAAGTGAAATGAAAGTAAGCCTGAAGTCAAGTATTACACCTAGAAATTTATGCTCTTTGTTCACAGGTATTTGTTGTCCACATAGTTCTACACAAGTACCTGGAGCCAGGCCTCTCTTTCTTGAAAAAATAAAACAAGAACTTTTGTGGGGGTTGATTTTAAATTCATGTTTGTCTGCCCACTTCTACACCTTTCTCAAGCCCTGCTGTACCTGTCTCTCGCACACTGCGAGGTTACAGGATTTGAAGCCTATTCGAATGTCGTCTCCGTAGACAGAATAAAAAAATAGCTGGTGGTAAAGAAGCACGAAGTGTGCTCATCTTCACAATAAAGAGCGTGCAGCTAAGCACGCCTCCCTGTGGTACACCAGTTTCTTGCATAAAAGGTCGCGACAATACATTGCCGAATTTCACGTGGAAGATACGATTCTACAAAAAGCTTTCTATTATGTTTAGCATACTTCCCCGAATGCCCATTCCCGACAAGTCTCGCAAGATTCCGTAATACCACGTTGTGTCATACGCCTTCTCCATGTCGTGGAATATCGATAAGAAAAACTGTTTATGTACAAATGCATCCCGAATATATCCTTCAATGCACAGAAGATGATCAGTTGTGGACCGCCCTTCTCTGAAGCCACACTGATAAGGGTCAGGTATATTGTCGGAGAAAGATGCCTGGAGGTGGTCCCGTGGTGACGATGCCTTCTCGGTGAGCGCATATTTCCCCCCTCATCTCTTAAGAGGTTCAATACTTACAGGCATTTGTCTCGCAAACCATATTTATTTCAAGGGAATTTTCCATGTCTCAATAATTTCTCTCGTCGTATTAGAGTGCTGATTGCCGTGTTATAGCTTGTTACCAAAGCTTTCCCCTCAAGTCTAAATATTTTAAGGCAGTTTGTCGTGTGCGTATCATGGCCACGCACGCTTATATCGCCTTAAACTGGCTCTTTTAACTACTACACGCAGAGACAAAGCAACAGCGCGCGCATTAGATCCCATAGATGAGATGAATATTTACAAATATTATTAGGGCTATAAATATATTTGAATGCTGATTGCTGTGCTATCGTTTGTTAACGAAGATTTCCCTCAAGTCTAACTATTTTGAGGCAGTTTTTCGTGTGCGTATCATAGCCACGCACGCTTATATCGCCTTCCGTTTCTCTACCACGGGTGCGCTTTAAAACCACGGCGCTGCAATTTTGCTTTCCTTTCCTTGATTCTTAGAGACAAAGCAACAACGCGCGCATGCGATCCCATAGATGAGAGGAATACATATATACATAGAAAATTATCAGTCATAGCCCTCGTAGTACAGCCCTCTGGGCCGTTTCCTTTCTTTTTTTTTTGTTCTTTCGAAAGTAGTCCTATTAGGGTTATTATAATTACACGAAGGTATTTCGCCCTCGTCAGCAGCAGTCCTTGAGATAGCTATTCTGGCGGCTAGCTCCCCAGGCTATGCGTGCCGCCCTCGCACCTTTTTAAGCTTTTCCTAGACCCTAGTGCTTACTATTGTGCCCTCGCAACCTTGAGCGATCGGAAAGCGCGTTTCCCCCTCTGGGCCGGTGGAGAAGGGAGGCTTCGTTCCGGCCGCGAAGTTTCCCCACATCTCAGAAAGATGCCTGGAGGTGGTCCCGTGCTGACGATGCCTTCTCGGTGAGCGCATATTTCCCCCCTCATCTTTCCCCCCCCCCCTTTTTCTTAAGAAATTGTGCCTTCCAACCACTCGGCCATCGACTGTCGCGGACAACATCAGTTTCTTTCCACGTAAGTATGAGGCTCGGAGCAGGAGCTATGGCGCTTGAAAGTAACCTGGGGCCTGACGAACCAACCGACTGAGCTATCTTTCCGGACAACATCCAAGGGTCATGAAACCCGCCGTGGTTGCTCAGTGGCTATGGTGTTGGGCTGCTGAGCACGAGGTCGCGGGATCGAATCCCGGCCACGGCGGCCGCATTTCGATGGGGGCGAAATGCGAAAACACCCGTGTGCTTAGATTTAGGTGCACGTTAAAGAACCCCAGGTGGTCAAAATTTCCGGAGTCCTCCACTACGGCGTGTCTCATAATCAGAAAGTGGTTTTGGCACGTAAAACCCCAAATATTATTATTATTATCCAAGGGTCATGAGTTCAAATCACCTGCCATGTTCCTTTTTTCCCCTTTTTTCTATTTTTTTAATGTCTTTTCCTATATTTTATGACTGTACGGGAACCCTCTTAAATATATATATATATATATATACATCCTCAATTAGGTATGACGACACATGTGCAAGTCATAAATACCAGGTTCTCTAGTCGAGTGCCATCCGTGCGGTATAACCGATCTCAGATTGGTCAACCTTGACTGATCAAATACGGCACCACTGTAGGTTAAATGAGGCGTACAACTCCTCCGCGACCCGCCGTGGTTGCTCACATGGCTATGGTGTTAGACTGCTGAGCACGAGGGCGCGGGCTCGGATCCCGGCCACGGCGGCCGCATTTCGATGGGGGCGAACTGCGAAAACACCCGTGTACTTAGAATTAGGTGCACGTTAAAGAACCCCAGGTGGTCGAAATTTCCGGAGTCCCCCACTACGGCGTGCCGTATAATCAGAAAGTGGTTTTGTCACGTAAAACCCCATAACCTAATTTTTTAATTTAACTACTGCGGGGACGGTAGAGTATGTCTCCCGTGCAAGAGGACCGTGGTTCAAATACCGGTGCCACGCTATTCTCCACCGGAAAATACAAAAAAAACCATGTGTTGAGAAAATCGCACAAACAGGCCTGGAGTGCGGCCTGATCCCGGTGACCAGAACCTGTAACGTACTCTCTCACCAGAGCAGGATTGGCCACCCTGGTGCAGTACTTGGCCACAACCTCCCATATGAATACAACAATCAAACCCCGGCCCTCAGTCCCCAGCAGCCGCGAAGCAACTGACCACGGCGGCGGTCAGATCTGTGACGCTGCAGAGGGTGCAAAGAATACCTGCATGGCTCCGGACAGGCCGCCATTGGAATCTGAACCTGGCAACGTTTAACGTTAGAACGTTATCTAGTGAGGCGAGTCTAGCAGTGTTATTGGAGGAATTAGAGGGTAGTAAATGGGATATAATAGGGCTCAGTGAGGTTAGGAGGACAAAAGAAGCATATACAGTGCTAAAAAGCGGGCACGTACTGTGCTACCGGGGCTTAGCTGAGAGACGAGAACTAGGAGTCGGATTCCTGATTAATAAGGAAATAGCTGGTAACATACATGAATTCTGTAGCATTAACGAGAGGGTAGCAGGTCTTGTAGTGAAACTTAATAAGAGGTACAAATTGAAGGTGGTACAAGTCTATGCCCCTACAAGCAGTCATGATGACCAGGAAGTCGAAAGCTTTTATGAAGACGTGGAATTGGCGATGGGTAAAGTCAAAACAAAATACACTATACTGATGGGCGACTTCAATGCCAGGGTAGGCAAGAAGCAGGCTGGAGACAAGTCAGTGGGGAATATGGCATAGGCTCTAGGAATAGCAGAGGAGAGTTATTAGTAGAGTTTGCAGAACAGAATAATATACGGATAATGAATACCTTTTTCCGCAAGCGGGTTAGTCGAAAGTGGACGTGGAGGAGCCCGAATGGTGAGACTAGAAATTAAATCGACTTCATACTCTGCGCGAACCCTGGCATCATACAAGATGTAGTCGTGCTCGGCAAGGTACGCTGCAGTGACCATAGGATGGTAAGAACTCGAATCAGCCTAGACTTGGGGAGGCAACGGAAGAAACTGGTACACAAGAAGCCAATCAATGAGTTAGCGGTAAGAGGAAAACTAGAGGAATTCCGCATCAAGCTACAGAACAGGTATTCGGCTTTAACTCAGGAAGAGGACCTTAGTGTTGAAGCAATGAACGACAATCTCATGGGCATCATTAAGGAGGGCGCAATAGAAGTCGGTGGTAAAGCCGTTAGACAGGAAACCAGTAAGCTATCGCAGGAGACAAAAGATCTGATCAAGAAACGCCAATGTATGAAAGCCTCTAACCCTACAGCTAGAATAGAACTGGCAGAACTTTCGAAGTTAATCAACAAGCGTAAGACAGCGGACATCAGGAACTATAATATGGATAGAATTGAACAGGCTCTCAGGAACGGAGGAAGCCTAAAAACAGTGAAGAAGAAACTAGGAATAGGCAAGAATCAGATGTGTGCGTTGAGAGACAAAGCCGGCAATATCGTTACTAATATGGATGAGATAGTTCAAGTGGCTGAGGAGTTCTACAGAGATCTATATAGTACCAGTGGCACCCACGACGATCGTGGAAGCGAAAATAGCCTAGAGGAATTCGATATCCCGCAGGTAACGCCAGAAGAAGTAAAGAAAGCCTTAGGAGCTATGCAAAGGGGGAAGGCAGCTGGGGAGGATCAGGTAACAGCAGATTTGTTGAAGGATGGTGGTCAGATTGTTCTAGAGAAACTGGCCACCCTGTATACGCAATGCCTCATAACCTCGAGCGTACCGGAATCTTGGAAGAACGCCAACATAATCCTAATCCATAAGAAAGGGGACGCCAAAGACTTGAAAAATTATAGACCGATCAGATTACTGTCCGTCGCCTACAAAGTATTCACTAAGGTAATCGCATATAGAATCAGGAACACCTTAGACTTCTGTCAACCAAAGGACCAGGCAGGATTCCGTAAAGGCTACTCAACAATAGACCATATTCACACTATCAATCAGGTGATAGAAAAATGTGCAGAATATAACCAACCCTTATATATAGCTTTCATTGATTACGAGAAAGCGTTTGATTCAGTCGAAACCTCAGCAGTCATGGAGGCATTACGGAATCAGGGTGCAGATGAGCCATACGTAAAAATGCTGGAAGATATCTATAGCGGCTCGACAGCCACCGTAGTCCTCCACAAAGAAAGCAACAAAATCCCAATAAAGAAAGGCGCCAAACAGGGAGATACGATCTCTCCAATGCTATTCACCGCATGTTTACAGGAGGTATTCAGAGACCTGGAGTGGGAAGAATGGGGGATAAAAGTTGATAGAGAATACCTTAGCAACTTGCGATTCGCTGATGATATTGCCTTGCTTAGTAACTCAGGAGACCAATTGCAATGCATGCTCACTGACCTGGAGAGGCAAAGCAGAAGGGTGGGTCTGAAATTAATCTGCAGAAAACTAAAGTAATGTTTAAGAGTCTCGGAAGAGAACAGCAGTTTACGATAGGTAGCGAGGCACTGGAAGTGGTAAGGGAATACATCTACTTAGGGCAGGTAGTGACCACGGATCCGGATCATGAGACTGAAATAACCAGAAGAATAAGAATGGGCTGGGGTGCGTTTGGCAGGCATTCTCAAATCATGAACAAGAGGTTGCCACTATCCCTCAAAAGGAAAGTGTATAACAGCTGTGTGTTACCAGTACTCACATATGGGGCAGAAACCTGGAGGCTTACGAAAAGGGTTCTGCTGAAATTGAGGACGACGCAACGAGCTATGGAAAGAAGAATGATCGGTGTAACGTTAAAGGATAAGAAAAGAGCAGATTGGGTGAGGCAACAAACGCGGGTAAATGACATCTTAGTTGAAATAAAGAAAAAGAAATGGACATGGGCCGGACATGTAATGAGGAGGGGAGATAACCGATGGTCATTAAGGGTTACGGACTGGATTCCAAGGGAAGGGAAGCGTAGCAGGGGGCGGCAGAAAGTTAGGTGGGCGGATGACATTAAGACGTTTGCAGGGACAACATGGCCACAATTAGTACATGACCGGGGTAGTTGGAGAAGTATGGGAGAGGCCTTTGCCCTGCAGTGGGCGTAACTAGGCTGCTGATGATGATGATATTGTCGAGTTCAAGGAAATGTATGAGTCTACGATTAATCGTTTTTTCAAAAAGCTTACACTGGCAACTTGTAAGAGCTATCGGGTGATAACTTGCCGCCAAGGAAGGGTCTTTCCCCTGCTTCAAAACAGGAACCACAATCGCTTCATTCCATGTGGATGGAAGCTATCCAGCAGCCCAAAATAGTGCTGAAAATTGCGAGCAGTGTAACTTGTGTGTCAGCGTGTGGTAAGTTTTTAACCATGTCGTACATGACTCTGTCAGGTCCCGGTGCAGAGCTCTTGCATGCAATCGAGGCAGCTCTCAATTCGGCAATACTGAAAGGCCAGTTGTGCGGTTCCTTCTGCCTGCGTTTCATATGACTGGCTTAAGTTCTATTTGTTTGTCGATAAGGCAGGGCCGGATTAAGAAAAATGGGGGCCCTGGGCTAATGCGCATGCAGGCCCCCCGTCCCTATACTGACAACCCCCCCCCGTCGCCTGCTACGCTACTGGAAATATGCCATGTTTCATTTTAATTACACCAAATTAAAAAGAATGAAGTGCGATCAACGGAATTATTATTATTATTATTACTATAAGGAAAACAACAAAACTTGCTTGACACACGTGCTGTTGTAAACACCAACACATATGTTCACTTTGTGATTAAAATCTGCATTCTGTTTTCAGAAAAAGCTAGGCTTTAAAGAAAAGTTTAGTGCACTCAAGATGAACAAGAACGTAGAAAAGACAACACAGCTCAGATATCGATCCTTCTGAAGCTGGGCTTTGTTTTCATCACTAAGTTTAATCCCGTGAGGAGACGCATGGTTGTATCCAAAACATTCTTTATTAAAATTCAAGCATCAGACTGCAGTAATCGTTATACACCTCACTCTATAAATATGCAATTGATATATACAATACTTAAGGCAATACAAGCACCATAAAAATCCACTAGAATACAGATGAAAATTTCCAACTGTAATTGCAAAACATTATTTGAAAATATTTTCGTTAAAGGTAAGACAAGCAAGGAGGACACCAAATAAACGTGGCACTATCAAACACAACAAAAATACAGTTCTTTAAAAGCACGCTAAATATCATAAGAAGAACAAACAAGAAACGAACAACGAAGATTTGCATATCTTTAATTACGCTGCTCAGCGTTTCATTGGCCACATGGAGGCTGGGAGGCGAAACAACGAACTTATTGGAACTATTCATGTATAGCGCAAACAGTCCTCTTTTAAAATGGCATCTTTCGCGCCTTCGCTTTGGCGCATTCAGATATAGTCTGTTCTAAGGATAGATCGCGGAGGAGGTCACTTTCAATGGACATGATAGCGAGTTCACCTTGTCGTCAAGGGGGCTCGAATGAAGGCGATTTTTTATCAGCGACAACTTGGGAAACGATCGTTCGGTCTCACAGTTTGCCACGGGTATGCTGAAGCACATTCGCAAAGCAATAGAAAGGTGCGGAAGCACATCAATAAGCTTTCTTTCGTGCAGCAACTTCATTATTCCCAGGGGACTCGTGTCCTGGCACACAGAGTTGTGCAGAAAGTTCGCAAACTGAACGATTTCAGCCGAAAATGCTGGCTCCAAATAAGTTTTGTAGGTTTTCACCAACTCAGCCTGCTGTGCCACAGAGGCCTCGCTCCCAACTTCTGGCAGCAATTTTAAGAATCCGAACCTTCCGCAGAGTTCAGTGAAGGTAGCATTTCGCACTCGCAAAGCAGAGCCTAGACTGTCAAGTACAACATTTTATTTTTAGAAAGTTTACATTCGATAAACTTTTTTCTACATTGTAGCGCACTATCACTTTTTCCGTCTGGGTGCTTACCCAAAACGATGCGTTTGCCCTCACCCTGATAGCATTGATTGGTAGTTAGCGTGCGTGCTCTCTCTTCGAAGGTATCAAAGAGAGGTCGCAAAGAATTAACAAAGATTTCTAGACAGCTCAGCAGGTCTACAGCAGTTGACGTGACTAGGCTTGATTTCTGAAGTGCTACGCTCGTTTTGTCAAAGCGCTCCAAGATTTCACTGCAGAAAATCACCATGAATGCAGTCTCTAGTTTCGTCATTTTCTTGAAGAGAAAGTGCGCTTCGTTCCTAGTGTCCAGGTTTTCTTCCTCGTACTTTGATATAGCTTCAAGGCAACACACGACTGCATTAAAAATTTTTCAGAATGGCCTTACATGATTCCGCGCGTCTTGACCACCTGGTCTCAGAGAGACTTTTCAAAACAAGCTGCTGGCCAGTTCCGCCCATGCTGTCCAAAAGATACCTCCATCGCATAGGTGTGGCAGCAAAGAACACATACAGTCTCTGAATTACAGCGAAACATTTGACTGCCTCAAGGCAACTGTCAACGCTACACGCGTCAACTAAGTTCAGTGAATGACCAGCACACGGGACGTAGACTGCCAATTCGCTCAGGTGTTTGATTTGAGCTTGCAGTCCTTTGTGTTTTCCTTACATATTACTCGCATTATCATAAGCTTGGCCCCTACAATCATCAATTGAGATGCCATTGGTCGTAAAAGGGACATCATGGTATCGAAAAGATACAAGCCGGTATGCGATTCAATTGGAACAAATCCAAGAAAGCGTTCGTACACTTTCCCATTTAAATAGTATCGTAAAACAACTGACAGCTGATCAATGTGAGTAAGGTCTGGAGTCGAATCAACAATTAAAGAGAAGTATTTTGCGCGTTTCACTTCGTCAACGAGACGTTCTTGACAGCCTTTGCCATATGCTCGATAAATTCATCACAAATGGTCTTCGACAGCTACGATGGGTGACCGTTTCCTTTGTTCCCGTGGCGTGTGATGTGCTCCTCTAGAAAGGGACCAAACTTGGCAATGGCCTCAAGCACTCCCATGTATTGCCATTTCTCGGTGAACCAAAAATCTCCTGACTGCTTCGAATCCCAGCCACGGCGGCCGCCTTTCAATGGAGGCGAAGTGCGAAAACGCTCGTGTACGTAGATTTAGGTGCACGTTAAAGAACCACAGGTAGTCCGAACTTCCGGAGTCCCCCACTACGGCGTGCCTCATAATCAGAAAGTGGTTTTGGCACGTAAAACCCCATAATTGAATTTTTAATGAGCCCCAATATTATTTCAACTCATCTCGATAGTTTTGGGGCACGCTAGTCGCACAGGGTGCTGTGACGCAGTTTCGCATGTACTGAATTTTACTGCGACAAGTTTTGGCGCTTTCTCTGTCCGCCAACATTACTGTAACTGATTTCATTACTTTTTGGGGTACTTTTCTAGCGCAGTGGGCGCGCATGGCGCTGTGACGCGGTTAGCGAAAAGCACGTGGTGCGCAGTTTCGCGCCCTAATGCAGTGACAAGTTCATGGCGCCTTCTCTGACGCCCCACATTGTTGAAAATTATTTTCGGTGCTTTTTTTGTTACTTATGAGGCACGCTCGCCGCGCCTGTAGTTACGCAGCGAAAAGCAGCTCGGCCGTGGTGACAAAGTTAGTTTGGCGCGTACTGAATGTTACTGCGACAAGTTTGTGGCAATTTTTATGTCCCCGCAACAATTTAAGCCTTCCTTCGGTATTCACGCTTGTCGAAAACTAGACGAGCAATTGTCAAGATTGATAACACGGGAGTGTGTTGCTTGCGCCGGCAGAACGCGCAAGAGACAACGCCAAGGAGCTCAAACGCCAGTAACTAGCAACTCGAAAATTCTGTCTTCTGAACGGCACCCACGCGTTTGTCTTGAGTGCGAGTAGAAGGGATTCTGCGAGCGACCAGCATGCTCTGGTTGAGAACCTGTGTTGTTGCCATCTCTTTGTATTCGTACCGTACTAACGCGTCGGTTGTAGCCAAGCTCGCGAAACGCGCCGTAGCCCTTGCATGCGTGCAATTAAAGTGCAGGAAATAAGGCCCGGGAAGAGGGGAATGCTTGGAATTAGTATGTTTTTGTGGTATGCACGGTATTGTTTCGGATGAGTCGGGTATATTATACGCCGTGTGTGTAAATACGAACTGCTTTTGTTTGTAATGCCGCCCATTCACCACTTTCGCGCGCTTCGCCTCTACACGCATTAGTCTTACATGTTAATACCAAAATGACCCTTGCTTGAAATTTAATTTTTTCAGCTGACGTCGTCTGGTGGAGCTTCCTACGGAATCTACTGCTGCTTACCTGGTGCCACAACGTTGGATGAATGTACAAAAAGCCCGCAATGAGTATTTATAATTAAAATAAACATTTCCTCATTCCACAAGGCGTCTTGCGACTTTATGAGGTTCCACGTGGCACTTATTCGATGGAGGATTGTGAAGAGCGTTCCCAATCTATTTTACTTAACAGAACGATGCAGCGCGAAGACCGCGCGCGGTTGACCTGTAGAAGGAAAAAAAAAACCAGCGGAACCGACGCGACGCCTACCCGCTAGTACACATAACGCGCGCACACAAAACCGGAAGTGTGGTTCAGGTATCAACGCCGACGGCTTGGCACGCTGCGCCACTATGGAAGTGTCTGCTCTTGTTGTATTCCTTTCTCTATGGTGCGTACGTGTGTGTGTGAGCCTTCCCCCTCAAAGGCGGGTCGACTACGCCCCAACTAAAACACCTCCATCCCCGCACCACCGCCGCTTTCTTAGGTAGCGACAACCTTTGTTGTGCGCCGCCTTTTCCCCTCACACCAAATCCGGTTCCGGCATTTCCGGTTTCAAAAATTCCGGTTCCGGCGTTTCCGCTTCCTGGAGTTGCTTTGACTGCCGATGGTGAGCCGTCCGCGCGTGCATAGAAGAGCTGTGGCAGTCACCATGAGAATGCAAAGGCGACAAGCTGTTGTATTCCGCTGAAGTAGTAGTTCGCGGTCGCTGTTTTCCAAATGCACGAAGAACGGCAGTGGTCTCCAAGCGCCCAGGCACTACAGTCCACTGTACGTTGTATCTCGTGGCACAACCCGTCGCAGGTTGACGCGAAGCAGCGTACACGATCAGATCGCTGATTACAATAGGCGGTGGTTCTTGGATGGAATCGCATTCACAGTTTAAAGCGCAGCTGGTGAAATTAAAGCGTCTCCATCGTCGCGAAAGTAAACAACGCTAAAAAACATAGCGTCACTTCCACTCGGAACAGGAAGCTGCAGCTACGGAAGTTACGCTTGAGGCCGGTAGCTAAGGGGGCAAGTGGGATAGGAGCGTGGAGGAGCGCTCTAGAGGGTGTTGGTATGGAGGGGCTTTAGGTCGTCTGCTTCGGAAAGCACGTTTGCAATAGGGACCCGCCACTTTCGGTTTTGTTGTACCACCGCTTGCAGCGAATACCGGGCGCCGATTTTTTCAGGCGTGGCACGCTGCGTAAAGGGAATAAATAGAGTGTTTTAGAATAGGGGCCCCAAAGAAATAGCATCGAAGCCACTGCGCATGCGCGAGACGCAAACTGCGTTTGGGTTTTGCGTTGGGAACGCTATTTCACCGATTTAGCGGGAGCCCAAATAGCGGCCCCAAAAACTTTGCGTCAGCAAACATGGCGGCACCCATCGAAGCGACGGCTCTAACCCAGCACTAAACTGGGTTCGATTCGCGGTAACACGTGAAGTTCGCAAGCTAAGAGAAGTGACTGCGGTTATCGCTTTCTCTCAACTAGCGTGTGTTATGGAGATTGATTCATTAGACGCCGCTGATTCCGAATTCACTTGTGGATTTTATGGCTCGTAGGCCTAACCCGGCTAAGCTTGGCTGGTGAAGACACGTAAAGTTGGTTTGCTCAAAACTAAGCGCAATTGTTTCCTGCTTACAGAATAACCTCCAAATTGTAATTAAACGCGAATTCCCGCAAGTCAAAATTACTATTCCTATCATAAAATGGTAATTTTATTTAATTATTTCTAATAGCTTTTATTTGACGCCGTAGTGACGCTGTCAGCGCAAGACGCTATTCTCAAACGCAAAACCCTATTCTAAAACTCTTTCACTCCTTCGTGCCCCAACGCTAACACCCGCGAAGCTCTGTGGGGCCCCAAAATATTGGGGCCTCTATTCTAAAACTCTCTAATTATGCAGTGCCAAATACGTGTACGCCGTTCAAGAAATAAGCGGCGAAGTTTTAGCGCGGTGTCAATCGCAAGTGAAGCGAGTCGCGTACGAAGTTGAACTTCAGGTAAGGCTTCACGCTGCTAGATTCTGGCGCACAAACGCGAGGAAAATGCTTGCTATAAATGAATTCACAGCAGCGATAAGTAGACATGTGTGCAGAACTGCTCGAGCGCACGATGGCAGGCGCAGCAACGGCAGGAGTCTTTCAGCACGCCGCGATGTATGAACTGCTCGAGCGCACGAACGTACGCGCCGCGACGGTCTTTCGACATGCCGTGGAACGGCAGGCCTCCTGCAATCTTTGTTGACTGCATGCCGCCAGACAAGTAGTTATGCCTGCGTTGTAGTAGCGGCCATCTGTCCCTTTAGCAACTGATAACTGATGCAATGCATATGAGCTCGCAGTAACGTACGTGCGAATCGCGTTGCAGCGCGAGCTCGTGCGCTGCTCGCTTGGTGTAGCTTTTAATGACAGCGCTCGAACATCGATGTGCTGCAATCAATACTACCTTGCTGCGCTGCCTCAACGTGCTGGCTTGAAGTCAAGGATGAGCACATTTAACTCTCTAACCTGTGTTGCTCGTAGTGGGGTAGTGAATTGTCACCGAATCAGCCCGACCATTTGTGGTCATTTGCACACCTGTCACTTCACCACTTCGCACCATTCCAATTGTTAATTAGAGAGTTTTAGAATTGGGGCCCCAAAGAGCTTTGCGGGTGTTAGCGTTGGGGCACATAGGAGTGAAGAGTTTTAGAATAGGGTTTTACGTTTGCGGATAGCGTCTTGCGCTGACAGCGCCACTACGGCGCCAAAGAAAAGCTATTACAAATAATTAAATAAAACATACCATTTTATGATAGGAGTAATAATTTTGACTTGCGTGTATTCGCGTTTAATTACAATTTAGAGGTCATTCTGCAAGTAGCAAACAATTAGTTGCGCTTAGTTTTGAGCAAACCAACTTTACTAGCCTTCACCAGCCAATTAGCTTAGCCGTGTTAGGCCTACGAGTAATAAAATCCACAATCGAATTCAAAATCAGCGGCGTCTACTAAGTCAACCTTCATAACACACGCTAGTTGAGAGAAAGCGATAACCGCAGTCACTTCTCCTAGCTTGCGAACTTCACGCGTTACCGCGAATCAAACCCAGTTTTGTGCTAGGTTAGAGCCGTCTATAGTGTACTAGAATAATGTCCTAGTGACACGACCGCAAAGGGGCGCGCGCGCCTCTTTCCGTTGACGCCACCAGGTGTCGCCACTGCGACCTTTTCTAACAGACCGGCTGCTCTCATATTCGCTGCTTTTGAGGCGGTCCGTGTTATTAAGCGTTTTTTACGGACATGGTTCTTTCATTATAACAGCAAAGGATTGTATTTAACAAATTATTTTGTAAAGGAAGATTTTGAAGGCCACATCGAGACTATAGTATCGTCAATGTCGTGTGCTAGCGTATTCTCGCACAGTCCGGCGCTTTCATTGCGCTCGCCGTATCACCTGTGCCAGCTGGCAATTCACCGAACTTCTTGTTGCTCATCTACTGCTCGAAAGCCTATATACCTGGGCCTGCCTTGCTTCTATGGAGCTATATTTACCACTCCATTTAAATCGTGTGCTTATCGCGAATGACAGGAAAGTGCGTAGCGACTTCGGCGTTGCGCTGCTAACCCCGAGGGCGTAGAATTATATAATGGACTCGTTGGCTGCACTTTCATAGTGGCAAAATGCAAACATGTCCCTGTTGCCGGTTATAAAACTCCAGTTGGTCAAAATAACAAGGACGAGACGCAAGCACGCAATATTTATGTCAAATATGCACCAACTCGCCCAGAAAGGCTTTAGTGCAATACCGCTCAAGATTCAGTGAGATGCTTGTCTGCTATTCGCAGATTGCGCTCTCCCATTTCTTCCGAAGTTCATTTTCCGTTGGTGCGGCGAACAATGACGCTTTCGGAGCGCCCTGATAATCGCTTTGGCAGCCCGGAGCGTAACAATGGGTGTCCGTCTTTCTTTTTGGCATCGAACCTCCTGTGCTGCAGTAGATGCAGGGATACGCCTTCTTTTTTCAAATCATCCACTGTTTTTCACAAGCATAGCCACGTTGAACGTAGCACGGCTGGGAAAACACACGGAGCAAACAGCCGCAGAGCGTGCCTGAGCCGGCTCGACCGCGCGCCAGCAGCTAGAAAAAAGCACAGCCGCGCCACCGACGGCGGCTACTGGCATTTGCTTCAGCCGGCGCATTGTCCCTCCCTCTTGCTCGCGCCACTAGGACATTATTCTAGTACACTATACACCAGAACGCCGTGAATTCAAAGGGCGCCGCCATATTGATGAGCGCCGGTCGAGCCATCTATCCCAAGCGCCGCGAAGTAGCAGGCCTGGGCTGCCACACCGGGAGATGCGACCCGGCGCGAAAGCGAAACTTGGGCTTTTTAGCTGGGCGGAAGGCATGTTTCGCGTTTTTTCTAACCTGTCATTTTCGCTGTCAGGATTCAATCAAACTTCA